>NC_133768.1:107850590-108160100 GCF_036562045.2 Rhinolophus sinicus | reverse complement strand
TGATTGACGTTAAATTGTTATCAGTTTAAAATGGATTGTTAGAATTATAAAGTGTTTTATGTAATCCCCATAAGAAAGAAAAATACCCAGAGTCAGTTCTCCTTCCATCACCATATATTCGATCCAACTGACTCTGGGTGATGAACACACAATGGGATTTATAGATGATGTAATACAGAATTGTACACCTGAAATCTATGTAATTTTACTAACAATTGTCACCCCAATAAATTTAATAAAATTAAAAAAAGAAAAAAAGAAAAAATACATAGAGGAGATACACAAAGGAAATGAGAAAAGAATCAAACCCCGTAACTACAAAAAACTCAACCAAACACAAATGAAGGCAGCAAGAGAAGAAAAGAGCCCAAAATAATTGTAGGACACATAGAAAATAATTACAAATTGGCAATAGTAAGTTCTTCCCTATCACCTAACACCTAATTATGTTAAGTGTATATGGACTGAATTCCCTGCTATGGACTGAATTGGGCCCACCATACCAATTCATATGTTTAAATATTAACACACAGTATAACTGTATTTGGAGATAGGGCTTTTAGGGAGATAATTAAGAGTAAATGAGGTCATAAGTGTAGGGCCTGCATCCAATAGGATTGATGTCCCCGTAAGTAGAGGAAGAAACTCGAGACATCTCTCTCTTAATATGAGCAAAGAGGAAAAAACATGAGGATGCAGAGAAAAGATAGACATCTACAAGCCAGAAAGAGAATCCTCACGAGAAACTAAATTTACCAGCTCCTTGACCATGGACTTCTGGCTCCAGAACTGTGAAAAAATAAAAATCTGTTGTTCAAGCCATACAGTTTGTGGTATTTTGTTATGACAGACTGAGCAGACTACTACACTCCTCAATCAAAAGACAGAGTGGCAGAATGGATAAAAAAGGAAGAACAAGATCTAACTGTATGTTATGTACAAGAGACTCACTTTATTTTTTTTTCAGTCAAAAAGTAATTTTATTAGTCTTTTGTTTCCTCAACTTCTAGTTAGTGCCTCAAATATAGTAGGCATTTGACAACTGTTCACTGAATGAATTAATGAAAATAAACATTGTTAAATCACAGTTATATCTAGAGCTTGCTGAACACTAATGGGCCTATAATAAAACCATGTGATTCTTAGATACAAGGACTTCTAACATGAATAACTATGTACTCAGATTATATCTTTATTTTTACTTTAATGTTTATTGATATATAATTCACAATCCATAAAATTCAACATTTTAAACTGTAAAATTTAGTTGTTTTTAGTATATTCACAGAATTGTGCAACCATCACCACTATATAATTTCAAAATACGTTTATCACCCCAAAAAGAAATCATCTGCCAAACACATCTTATCGTATCAGGCATGTGGCAGAAGCGGTATCCGAATCATTCAAGAAGGAGTTTGTCTGAAGAATAATAAAGTTTTGACTTCTGCCAAAAATGTTCTGTGTATGATTCTCAGATCCAAAGGAAACGGAAGGAGGGAGTCTCTCTGAAGAGACTCAATTTAGATTTAAGGACACACATAGACTGAAAGTGAAAAGATGGAAATACATATTCATGCAAATGGTAGCCAAACAAGAGCAGAGGTTGCCACACTTGTATCAAACAAAATAGACTTTAAGTCAAAAACTGTCACAGTAGACAAAGAAGGACATTATATAATGATAAAAGGGTAACCAGGAAGATATAATAAGAATTTTAGACCTCATGGGGAAAAAGAGATTTAGGGGACTGGGGCTCAGGGCCTCTCTCCAGGTTGATCTAAGGCTGTGGAGATTCCCACCAAGGGTCCCTCCTCCCCGTGGACAACCTTTATTTGCTCTACACGCCATAGTGGTACAGGTGTTTCCCATCCTCCTTCCTAATGCTGTAGGGCTTTGGCTGGCCTTGGATCTGCCTGGAGTAGTTGCAAGGCCAAGTGTACTAATCTTGGCCTTGTTTAACCCTTCTTTAACTTTTCTTTTTCCCCAGACTTCATTATGAGACTCAATTTTTTCTTTGCCTTTCTTTTTTTTTTTTTTAAACTAAAGTTTATTGGGGTGACGATTATTAGTAAAGTTACATAGGTTTCTCTTTACCTCCTTTTTCTTTTCCCTTCTTCTTGTTCCCTCTTCTTATGCCCCAAATTATTGCCAATAGGAATGATTTGTGATTCCTGTGCATTGGAACTAAAACTAACACTGATGCTAAAAGAGCCAAAAGTGAATTTGCGTTACCTGGAAGTGTCATTATTGGGAGAGATAGTTGTGCTATATACAATCTGGATGAACTAAGCCCTCAAAAGTGATGTTAGCAAAGTGCCATGGGAGATCAGTGAAAGGAGTGCAGGGTGTGGGGATTCATGGAGGCTACATAGAGAAGGCAGTCATTGGACAAGAGGGTGGCTGAACAGAGGAGGCCAGACAGAGGGGACATGGAGACCTTTCAGAAGGCTCTTGCAATGGTCAAGTCAAGAAGTCTTGAGAGACTCATTTAGGGAAGTGAGTGCAGGTGGGAATGGAAAGGAGAGGATGGATAAGAGAGACTTGCACCACAGAATCCACAGAATGTATCAAGTAGCATGCCAGAGGGGATAGAGCCTATGACTGAGATCTGGGATCTAATCCTAGTAAATCAATATCACTCATAAGCTGGGTGCCCTTGAGCATGTCACTTCCCCTCTGTGCCTCAGTTTTCTCACCTGCAAAATGGGGACAATAAGTATCTGCTTCATAAGGTTGCTGTGAAAGTTAGGTATGATGAAACACGATTCTGTTTTATTATCTTTTGGTGTGATAGCTCTGTAAAAAATTATTGGTATTATTACTGGGGAAACAGAGTTAGTGGGAGAGTCTATAACTGCAGTAGTTGGAGACCTTAGACCATTTGAAAGAACAACTTCCATCTTTACAGGATCACTCTGGAAACTTCTCACTCAGTGGTGTGGGTATGGGGGCATTCTGTCTCTGTGGACAGAATCTTGGAGCATCTTTACCCAAGGGTTGTGGAGGATGTTAAAGGGCTTGGGGTGGGACTTCTGCATCTGGCCATAGCCAGGGTGAGGTCTAATGGTTGGTTAACAAGGGCGTCAGCCTGCACACACCTATGTTTGTGGAAATGAAGGGAGGCTCATTTCTGCCAATGATGTCTTGTGAGGGAGCCCCCCAACCAATCCAATTCCTCAAATCTTCTAACTCTGGAGGGGAAACGTTTACACATGATACCTTAAAAATACCTTTATAGCTATTTAATAATAGCGAAGCATATGCCTGCCTTATTTTGTGTCTTTTGCTGTGACACTAATTGGGACTTGAGGGAAGCATCGGGCAGTACACCTGTTTCATCTGTTGTGACGATCTCTGCTCTCCAGAGAATATGTTCACTGTGTGCAAAGAGGAGAAATATGGAAATCATCATTAGTGACTGCTTATTCTTTCCTTTCCCCACATCAGGTTTAACATGTCAACCTGGTAAAACATATGCTGAAAGTCATTAGTGTTGATTTTTAAAAGGGACTAGCAAAAAGATTGTTTTAAATTGTTGTGACCTGGGCTTTCCAGTGCTTTCGAAATTTTATGAAATATGTCATGCATACAAAATCAATAATAATTAAAAAGAACCCATCACCCACCTAATAAAATAGAACCTTACCATAACTTAGAAGCCCCCCGTATGCCCTGTCCCTTCATCCCTACTCCAGTTGTAACCTTTCTCCTAAATTTTGGATTGATCATTTCTTCGCTCTTGTTTTTCTTTTTTGTGCTTATACACACATCCCTGATCAGTGTATTGTTTGATTTTGCAAGTGTAAACTATAAACATTGGGAAATAAAGATGTTTTAATATAGGTTCATTGATTCTAACAAATGTACCACAGTGGTGTGGGATTTTGATAGTTGGGGGTGGTTATGCTTGTATGGGGACAGGAAGCATATTAGAACTCTGTGCTTTTCCAGTTGCAAATCCAATAGAAAGTACTAGGGAGACACTCAGGCATTGAGATTTTTGTTTTGATCAGTAAAAAAAAATCAGAATAATAACTAAAATAAAAGAGAACTCTGTGCTTTTCAGTTGATTTTGTTGTGAATACAAAATCACTCTAAAGAGAAAATAAATTTTAAAAATATTATAATGAAACAGTAAATGAGAGAGCAGGGGAGGACATTTAAGAAACCTCCCCATAATCACACAGTAATTGTTATTCTGAAGTCAATCTACTGGTGAAGAGGATGGAATGGTCTTGATTCCCAGAGGCTGTTAGACTGCTGGTCTGTGCTCTGGCTTCAGTGTGGGGAGAGGGGTCTATGAACTACTCCAAGTTGTTGGAATAATTGTGTAAAAATAGATGCTTATTTTTTGTGGAGAGAATCTCCCTAACTTTTAATGAAAACTCCCAATCACTTAAGAATTACATTGAACTCATGATATTGGAAATATCTCTGTGGATAAAGGCAGGAAGCCAACTTTGGAAACTATTTAGTATAATTATTTTGAGAGTAATGGTTACAATATGTTCCAACCTGTCCAGGTTAGGACTGGTTAAGAAAGTGGAAGAAACACATCATTCTTATTGGAGACTGGGTGAGCACACCGTATCATAGAAATTTTCTAAGGTTGATTTTCTAAGGGCAAACTGTATTCTCTGAATATATAAGAGCTCTTATGTGCTCATTGGGAACATTATTTTGAGAAATCCAAGTTAAGTTTGATGTTTGAACCCTCCTCATTGAATGCTAAACTTATTGAACACCTCCAAGATTTCAGTTATACAGTTGACCCTTGAACAACATGGGTTTGATCTGCACGAGTCCAATTATACACAGATTTTTCCTCCCAATAAATATCTATATCATTTTCTATCCACGGTTGGGAATCCATAGATGTGGAGGTCCAGCTGTATGCATTGTTCTATGGCATTTTATATAAGGGACTTGAGCATCTGCAGATTTTTGATATCCATGGCCTTGAGCTAATCCCCCACAGATGCTGAGGGACCACTGTAGTTAAGATTTGGGGGAGTCAAAAGGTATAAGTGGATTTTCAACTGCATGGGGGGTTGGCACCTGCAACCCCCACATTGTTCAAGGATCAACTGTATTATCTTTCTCTGCTGGAAGAAGAAATACATAAGCAGCTGAGAATAAATAGTGTTGAATGGTTTTAGAGCATAAAAAGACCTTCAAATTCCACCTCTCTCAGTGTACATAAGGGATATTGATTCTGAGAGAGAAAGAGGGGCTTGCCCATGATCATTCTGCAAGTTAGAAGCTGAGTCAGTAATGAAGCAAGATCTCTTGTTTCGCAGGCCAATATTCTTTTCAGAGAGGTGACTTCTCTAATTTTCTGACTTGTTACATCCAAATGATTACTGGAGATTTCTACTTGGAGACTCCTCTCAGGTAGTTCAAACATAACATACTGAAATAAAAACTCATTATTTCCTCTCTGCTCCTCTCAAAAAGCCTCTATTATGTCCCATTTCTGCTATTTTTTGTCCCCACAGCCCCTCAAGCTACTGCCCTATTTCTCTGCTCCCCTTCTGTTCCAAAGATGACATGTCCCAAATAAAAAAGCAGAACAAAGCTCCAGAAAAAGAATAAATAAAATGGAAACAAGCAATCTAACAGACATAGTTCAAAACACTGGTTATAAGGATATTCAATGATCTCAGGGAGAACTTCAACAAAGAGATAGGAAACATAAAAATGGAGATAGAAAACTTAAAAAATAACCAGTCAGAAATAAAAAATACAATAACAGAAATGAAGAGTACATTAGAGGCTATAAACAGTAGATTAGATGAAGCAGAGGACTGAATCAGCAATTTAGAAGATATGGTAGCAGAAAACACCCAAACAGAACAGCAAAAAGAAAAGAAAAAAATTTAAAAATGAGGATAGTTTAAGGAGCCTCTAGGACAACATCAAGGGTACTGGCATTCTCATCATAGGGGTACCAGAAGGAGAAGAGAGAGTGAGCAAGGAATTGAAAACCTATTTGAAGAAATAATGACAGAAAACTTCCCTAACCTGGTGAAGGAAATAGATATATACAAGCTCAGAAAGCACAGAATCCCAAACAAGACAAAACCTATAGAGGCCCACACCAAGACACATCATAATTAAAATGCCAAAGTTTAAAGACAAAGAAAGAATTTTAAAAGCAGCAAGAGAAAAGCAATCAGTTATCTACAAGGGAGCTCCCATAAAACTGTCAGCTGATTTCTCAACAGAAACTTTGCCGGCCAGAAGGGATTGGCACGGAATATTCATAGTGATGAAAAGCAAGTACCTACAACCAAAATTACTCTACCCAGCAAAGCTATCATTTAGGATCAAAGGAAAGATAAAGAGCTTCCCAGAGAAGAAAAAGCTAAAGGAGTTCATCACCACCAAACTAGCATTACAAGGAATCTTAGAGGGACTTCTTTAAGATGAAAA
Source organism: Rhinolophus sinicus (assembly GCF_036562045.2). Lineage (NCBI taxonomy): Eukaryota > Metazoa > Chordata > Mammalia > Chiroptera > Rhinolophidae > Rhinolophus > Rhinolophus sinicus. Next base: position 108,153,662 of record NC_133768.1, on the reverse strand, counting down.
AAAAAGATGAAAAAATAAGATGGCAATAACTACATATCTATCAACAATTACTTTAAATGTAAATGGATTAAATGTTCCAATCAAACATAGGGTGGTTGAATGGGTAAGAAAACAAGACCCTTACATATGCTGCCTACAAGAGACTCACTTCAGATCAAAGACACACATAGACTGAAAGTAAAGGGATGGGGAAAGGTATTTCATGAAAATGGAAACAAAAAGAAAAAAAACTGGAGTACCAATACTTATGTCAAACAAAATAGACTTTAAAACAAAGGCTATAACACGAGACAAAGAAGGACCCAGTAATCCCACTTCAGGGTATTTATCTGAAGAAACCCAAAACGCTACTTTGAGGGGACATCCATATGTTCATTGCAGCATTATTTACAATCGCCAAGATGTGGAAGCAGCCTGGGTGTCCGTCAATGGATAAAGAGGAGGTGGTGCATATATACACTGGAATATTGCTCGGCCATGGAAGGGAATGGGTTCTTGCCATCTGCAGCAGCATGGATGGACCTGGAAGATACTGTGCTGAGTGTGGTATGTCAGACAGAGAAAGACAGATACAATGTGATTTCACTTATATATGTGGAATCTAAAGAACAAAACAAACAAACAAACAAAATAGAAACAAACTCATAGATACAGAATAAATTTTGATGGTTGCCATATAGAAAGGGGATTGGGAATGGCTGAAAAGGGGGAAGGGATTAAGAAGTACAAATTGGTTGTTACACAGTAGTCATGGGGATGTAAGTTATAACATAAGGACTATAGTTAATAATATTGCAGTAACTATGTATGGTATCAGATGGGTACTAGATTTATAGAGGTGATAGATGGCAGGGGGTTGGGGACAGAGTGAAAAAAGATGAAGGGATTAAGAAGTAGAAATTGGTAGTTACATAGTAGTCATGGAGATGTAAAGTAAAGCATAGGGAATATAGTCAATAAAATGATAACAACTATGCATAGTGCCAGGTGGGTGCTAGACTAGACGGGATCACTTCTTAAATTATATAGCTGTCTAACCACTATGTTGTACACCTGAAATTAATATAAAATAATATTGAATGTCAACTGTAATTGAAAAATCAAAAAGGGAGGGGAGGTGAAGGGGAATAAGAGGTTCAAATTTCCAGGTGCAAAACACATAAGTCATGGGGATATAATGGTACAGCATAGGGAATATAGTCAATAATATTGTGACAGCGTGGTACAGTGTTAGATGGTTGCTGGACTTATCATGGTGATCACTTCTTTAGGTATATAAATGTTGAATAACTATGGTGTACACCTGAAATTAATATAATATTATATGTTAGCTACATTTTAATAAAAATCTTAAAAAAAAACAAAAAACAAAGAACATCAAGGAGGGGTGCCTTCAATACTCTTTTTGCATAAGCAGTTATATTCTCTAAGGACCAACATCCAAATCTACTGTTAGTGCTCATGGAATTTATACTATTACAGCATGTTTTGTAGACTCATAATTTAATGTGCAAAGCAGTATTCTCAAATGTTTTGAATAAGTTTATGACCTGCCACTATAAAAGAGAACTTATTCATTTGGGGAACTCACACACACACACACACACACACACACACACAGGAACACTCATATATTCTGATTGATTTGTTAAGTATCATGCTACTTCAACAGGTCCTACAAAATATTCTATCAGATGTCTTTTTCCCAAATGAGGCATTGACTGACTGCAACATGAAAATGGAAATAAAAACTTTTAACTGAGATGGCTAATTGAAGATTATTGTGGCTAATAACTTGTTAACAATGTAGTAATACCAAAAAGTTAATGGAATCTCATGTTACCTAAACTAGAATTTTCAGAAATAGAGAGATAGATGGTAAGTCTGGTCCACTGTGTATAGTTCAGGCAATACATGGAACCAGGGTAATAGACACCATGACAAATATAAAGGGATGATCCCTGGTATGTATCTGCTGGCTATTAATCCTGACTGGAATATTATTTAAGCACGGGACCAATTCATCTTCAGAGGAATAAGGGAAGAAATTCACTAGCCATGCCTTTCTTAGCTTTAACACACGCCAGGGAGATGGCCTTCCTTAGAGAAGATTATATTCCACTCTAGTAACCCCCCCAAAAAAAAACCCACAAGGGAGGAATAGTAGGTTAACAGTTATTTTGCTCTCTAATTTTCATATCGACTTTGGTCTCGGAATGTCTGTTTACTAGTAGTGTTGCTAGAGATTTTGAAAATCCAAGGATCACAGGAATCTAGGTTACATATATAACTAAAGGATCGCTCCAAAACTTTCTAAAGGTGGAGAAAAGCAACACCTGGGGTAGCAAAGGTGACTTTATAATACACTACACCACTGACCCAAACTCATTTTCAGATATTAAAATCTTTGTTAATAGAATTTTTATTTAATTAGGAGTTAAATAAGATTTATTTTCTGCTTTCCTTGCTCCCAAACTCCCACTACATCCCCAACTCCACCCCAAACAGGAACACACACCTTCCCACCTTCAGTTTTTATGCTGGCTACAATACCAGAGCGAAACTGATTGGTTAAACTCTGCCAATGACTATACAAACCACACGATGGCCAACTAAAATAAGGAAAGGGTGTTTCTCAAAGTGCAGGCCTCAGACCACTAATGGGTCCCTGCAGGTTTAGCCAATGATTTCAAGAAGTTTCATAGTTTTAGTAGAAAGGGCAATGAAATTAATAAATTCACATGCTTCCTAGATTTGAAATAAAAGATCAATTATGGCTATCACAGAAATTCCTTAATGTTCCTAATAATCATTATAGTCTTAAAAGACAGAATTTATCAGCTTGTCTTACCAAATAATTCAGTTACAAGATGGGTCTTTACTTTCTCATTTTCATATTATATGTATATTATTGTTTGAGAGTATTACAGTTTTTGTTGTTCCTATTTAATGTGCTTGATTATATTCTCAGTTCAAAACAATAGATCAATAACTCAAATTATGTGATGAGGTACAAAATAACCCAAGAAAATGGTAACATAAATACAACTCAGAATAGTGTAAATTCATACAGTAAGTAGGACTCAAGTACAAATATAGACTGTGTATCTGTGTATTTTAGGACAAATGAATGTATGGTTGTGATGATTTCACATAAGCAGTCAAAAAAAGAAAAAGAAACAACTATGACTAGGAAATATGGTGATGACTGTTAAAAAAATAAAACTTTGGTTAAAGTTTGCATAAAAGCATCACAGCTTTCATGTTCTGTGCTAACAAAACACACAGCATTGAATATTTCCAATGCAAGTGCACGATAAATAATGCTTTCCGATAAGAAATGCTTTTTTTTTTCCACTGAAAGCAAAGATCAGGTCAAGTTGTAGGTGTATTACTCAAGGATTTACTTTTTTGTAGCAAAATCAGGATGATACAGAGACTGCTAGAGGTCACCCATTTCTGCAGTCCCCTCTTTTTCTAGAAAGGGAAACTGATGTGTTAGTTGGGCACATGGACACTCGGAATAAATATGCAATTGCTCAGCTACTTTGTAGTTATGTGTAATCATGTGACTGAAATTTAGCCAACAGGATGTGAGGGAAAATGATGTGTGCAACATTTGGTGTCTTTCTTTAAAGGGAAGGGGTGTGCATCTCCCTCCCTTCTCCCTCCATCTGCTGCCTGGGATGCAGATGTAGTGGTGAGCCATCTTGTACCATACAGGTGAGGGCAGTACTTGAGAGAAGGTAGAATAATAAGCTAGAAAGAGCCTAGATGGTTCCAGAGCACAGCCTCCATGCCAACCCTGAACCATCTAACTCCAGACGGTTACACTAGATAGAAATCAACTTCTAGTCTGTTGAAGCCTGTGTTAATTTTGGTCTCTATTTCATGCAGCTAAACACACACTCAGACTTAATACCCAGGTAAAAGCTACTTGATTGCCAAGAAGGTTGTGATAGCAGCTGCAAATTTAATGACAAATATTCTGCTCAGAGAGAAAGAATAAAAAGGTGTTAAATGACCCTGTTGGATGTTACAAAACGTCAATGACAAACAAAAGGAAGAGCAATTACTATCACGTGTGCGTGAAAGCAGATATTTCATACTATAGTTAAATGAAACCACTGATGTATAGAGTATAAATCAGCTCTCAGCATATGTGTGGGGCATATATGATTGTTGCATTCAATTACTTTTATTATGGTTCTGTTTATCACTGACAATCCAGAATACAGAAGGAGAGGGGTTTTTTTCTTCATTTAGTTAATGATTATTTTGTGAGTGATGATTTTAACTGGGGAAAACAGTGCATCTGGATTAGTACTGATAGAGAATCTGCAACGTGTACAGTGCTGTAAAAACAAAACAAAACAAAACAAAATAAAAATAGAGGTTGTGCCTGAATACCCGAACAGATTTGTTCACAGAAAACAACTTGTGGTCAACAACTTTGTCTCCTGATCATGTCTCAGTTTTGAAAGGGATGGTGACAATTGTGAATATGATCAAAATATGGCCTCTGATTTCACTTATTTTCTGGCTGCTATGAGAAGAATCAAGCTGTGAATCTAAGACTCTGCTTTTCTATGAAGTATGCTGCCTATCAAGGGGTAAGATGCTACGTGTGTTTTTGCAACAAAGGATGAGGTCTCCTCAAGACCCTGAAACAACGCCAGTAAAGACCATTCTGACCTTGAGAGCTTTGCTCAAGTGGGGCATTTCAGTGATAGGTTCTTTAACTAGAAGAGTCTGAATTGACCCCTTCAGTGTTAAACTGGCATGATGTTTTGTGTGAAGGCTAAGATATAGGGATTACTTGAAATCAAACTGGTTCAAGTTGCTTGATCTCCAAGACTTGAACTCTTTCCCACCGTTTACTGGTGGAAGAAGGCAACTAATGACGTAGTATTGGATGTGATGGGATGATATGTGAAATAATGACATTTCACGTATTTTATGTCCGTACAATTCCTTTATTTGCCACATCACCCTTCCCCAGTCAAACTAGACTTTGAACTCCACAGCCTCAGGGGAAGGAATGTCACTGTTGGATTAGAAAAGCAAAAGAAGTTAATTCCTTTTTTCCCCTTGTCTAAAACAGTGCTTTATTGAGGTATGATTGATGTTCAAAAAGATTTGTATCTCCAAATCCGATGAGTTTGGAGATACGTATATATCTGTGAAACCATCACCACAATCTATGCCATAAATCTTGACTTCCGAGCTTCTAGCTGGTTTTAGCCTTATATGGAAGGAGAGTAGGCAAACCATTCTGGGCAGGAAGAGCTGAGGAAGAATATGGAACGGAAGCAGTAAGTTGTACGGAGCCCCACGTATACCCTGTTACCTCCTTCACCAAGCAGAGTCCCCGGAAAGGCATGACTCAATCCTCTTCAAGTTTAGAGATCAGACCCTTGAGTGCAAATAGAAGAGCACTGTGTCTAAGCATGAGAAGGTCCAGCTTAGTTTCTATAGCTCAGAATAGCAGGGGAAGACGATCCGTAAGTTCTTGTATCCATTCCCACACACCCAGAGAAGGCCCCAAAGTTAGATGAGAGGTGCATTATCAGTTTTCTGCTTTCAATCACATCATTTACGTCAACAAACTTACCTGGTATGTTCAGCATCTGAACACATCTTAAATCAATGCCTTTGCTATGGTCTGCATGTGTGTGTCCTTCTAACATTCATGTGTTGAAATGCGAACTCCCAAAGCTGATGATATCAGTAGGTGGGCATTTAGGAGTTGATTAGGTCATGAGTGTGGAGCCCTCATGAATGGGATTAGTGCCCTCATAAAAGAGATCCCACAGAGCTCTGGAGCCCCTTCCACCTTGTGAGGACACAGGGAGAGATGGCAATCTGCAACCAGATCTGTTTTCAGAGATGAGATTGGCTGTAGTTTTTTTCTTTGATGCTAAACTTGTCTTTTGTGTATATTAAGGTAGTGTAGCCTTGTGGAACATGAAAGTAAACTATCTGTCTCATTATATGCTCTGAAACAATTTACATCACGTGGGAACTCTTGATTTTCAAAAATATTGGAATAAGCCTGTATATTCTCTTGTAGTGTATAAAATTTCCTCGATAACTATAGTTATATCTGCTTTTGCATTCCTAATTTGTTGCGTATTTCTTTTTTCTTCACACAATTGTAAAGATTTGTCTCTTTCATTGATGTTTTCAAAGAATGAGCTTTTCGTTTTATTAATCAAGTATAATTTTTACATCTTATTAATGTGTACTTTGTCTTTATTAATTACTTTATCACTCTCTTTGAGATTATGTTTGCTGTGCTTTTTCTACTTTCTTGTGTAAAAACTTAGCCCATTTATTTTGAATATTTCATGTCTCCTAATAAATGATATAAGACATTTCCCTTTGATTGTACATTGGATGCATCCCACACTATATTGGTATATAGTGATCTCATTATTGTTGATTTTGATTTTATAAATTTTGGTCATCATTTTTTACTTTATTCCAACAATTATTTAGAAAAGCATTAGAATATTTTTGTTCATCCATTTGTGGTCAATTTCTAGTTTTATTGAATTAGGTTAAGTAATATGACGTGTGTGATCTTTAGTTTTGAGAATTTATTGAGATTTTCTTTGTGGCTTAATGGATGGTTAATTGTATTTTTGCTCACTGAATCTGTTGATTTCTCAGATGGCTAAGTAAAAGTCTCCCACTATGATTATGGACTATGAATTTTCATTTATCTTTCCATTTATAATAATTTTTATATTATATATTTCAATGCTATGTCATAAATGTGTGGGAAATTCATCTGAGTATCATTTTATTATGAATACAAAACATCCATTTTGTCACTTTTAATGGTTTTCATCTTGAATTCTATCTTGTCTGATACTAATATTGCCGCATATGCTTTCTTTTTTGTGTGTGAACATTTTAATGGAATGTCTTTTCCATCCCTTCATTTTCTACCTTTGTGTGTCATTTTGTCTTAGGTGTAGCTCTTAAAAACAATATGTGATTGATTTTTTACATCCAATCTGTGTATTTTTGTCTTTAATAAAGGGATTTAGGACATCATCAAAATGGCGGCATGAGGTGAGCCTCTGTAAATCTCCCCTGGAATTTACAACAAATGGAACAACTATAACTCCATAAAGGACTCCCTGCACAGCAGACAGGCAAGACAAAGAGGCCCACTACTGAATTTACCTAAAGGTGGGCGAATCGTGCGAAGGGGGAGGAGGGGAGAAGTGCGGAGATGGAGCTGCGCAGGTGCAGGATGCAGACCTAGCTCAGTGCTCCGAACTCACTGCCTCCTGAAAGTACTAGAGCTGCGGGAGAGGGAAGAACTCGGACTGCTAGGGCTCCGATTATGGCCCACAGGGCTGAGGGGGCAGCACATAACATGGCTGAACCCAACGCTCACGGCAGAGACCTTGGAGAAAAGACTGAGGGAAAAAGGCTGAAAACGGTGGTTTAAGCCCTCACTGCCGAGCAGAGAATGGAAGCCTTAGGCACTGAGACTAGCCGCCCCCTCCCTACCCTCCCAGAGCTCGCCTGCCCCCACCTGCCCGATGCTAGAAGCGGAACAGTAGCAGTGTCAGATCAAAAGAACAGAACATTTGCTGTTCTGAGAACTGTGGACCGAAGACACAGATTCGCAGCCCAACTAGTTCCGGCAAAGGGGAGGGAGCTGTGGAAGCAGGACCATCTGTGGTGGTGGTTGGTTGCCGTGGTTGGACATTTCTGAACTCTTCCTTGGAGAAAGTTTTGTGTTCCCTGAGAAAAGAAGAAGCCACTCAGCATGTGGGAGCCCCATTCCTAGATGGGATCCTGTAACAATAAAAGACTTTTGGGATTGATATTGGTTTGTTAGATATGACAAATACATCATACAACGTATGATGAAAATAATCAGCGTGGGGGCTGGGTGTAGGGTCTATGGAAGCTCTCTGACTTGTTCTTGCAAATTTTGTGCAAATCTAAAACTATCCTCAAATAACAAAGGTTATTTTTTTAAAGGCACTGAAAAGAGAAAGGGGGGAAAGCCCCAGATGGGGAGAAAATATTTTAAATCCCGTATCTGATGAAGGACTCAAGTCCCAAATAAATAAAGAACTTTTAATATTAGAAAAACAAACAAGCCAATAAAAATACGTAACTACCAGGGGGTAAAGGGGGTGGGGTGGGAGATGAGGGTAAGGGGAATCAAATATATGCTCATTGAAGGAAAACTGACTCTGTGTGGTGAACACACAATGGGATTTATAGATGATGTAATACAGAATTGTACACCTGAAATCTATGTAATTTCACTAACACTTGTCACCCTAATAAATTAAAAAAAACAACAACAAAAAATACCAATTCAAAAAAAAAAAAGAACAGAATATTTGCTGTTCTGAGAACTGTGGACCCTAGACAGAGATATGCAGACCAACTAGTTCCAGCAAAGGGGAGGGAGCTGTGGAAGCAGGACTGGCTTTGGCGGTGGTCACCGCCATTGCTCTGGGCCACCTCTCACAACTCACCCCGCCCCTGGCCCCACCTATCTGGGCAGATCCCTGCAGGAGTAAGCAGAACTGCTGAAACACACGGGCTATGAATCTGGTGCAGGAAGAGCTTTGGAACTTCAAAAGCTCTCCACATACCCACACGGACACTGCAACCTGTGACCCAGGTGAACTATTAACAGAGGAGAAGCCCGTCTCCCAGGGAATCCCCCCATTGTGTGAGAAGCTGGAATAGTGCAGAGAAAACATAGCACTACCTTGTGAGAGAGAAAAAAAGGCTGCAGTCAGAGAGAAAATAAAACAATCTATCAAAACAATCTTTCCAGTACTTACTGGAAAACAAAAGAAAAACCTCTTCCTATCAACCTGGTGCAGAAGCCACTCCTGTAGATGTCTAGGAAGAGAAATAATAAATCAGTAATTGCCATGAATAACCAAGGCAAGAAGACAGCTCAGAAAGAAAGTCTCCAGAAAAGGAACTTAAAGACATGGAAATATGTGACTTAAATGACAGAGAATTCAAGATTGCAGTTCTGAAAAAACTCAACGAGATGCAAGAAAACACAGAAAGGCAGTTTAATGAACTCAGAAACACAATCAAAGAACAACATGAGCATTTTACGCAAGAGATTGAAATTTTAAAAAAGAACCAAATAGAATTTCTGGAGATTAAGAACTCAATAGAAGAAATTAACACGTTGCGTACGGCGGGGTTTAAATCCCTCATACCCCTCTGTTCCGGCAGGTTTTTAAAAGAAACTACTTTAAAATGCACTCTTCTCTTTAAAGCGTAAATGCTTCTATGTCATTTATTATTCTTCTATGGAATTTTTTAGGATTTACTCACCTATGATGTTAATAATACCTCCTGGTGTGATACTGCAGAAAGCAGCTTCCTTTGTGCAGTGGGACACGGAAAAAACGAAGATTCTCGTGATCCGTACTCAACGTGTTAAGAATGAAATAACCAGCTTAGGTAGTAGAGTTGACCAGATGGAGGAAAGAATCAGTGACATCGAAGATAGAAACCTGGAAATTACACAGGTGGAAGAAGAAAGAGACGTGAGACTTAAAAGAAATGAAAGAACTCTACAAGAACTTTCTGACTCCATCAGAAAGAGCAATATAAGAATAATGGGCATACCAGAAGGAGAAGAAAGAGAGAAGGGAACAGAGAATATATTCAAACAAATTGTCGATGAGAACTTCCCAAACTTGTGGACAAAACTGGATCCTCGAAACCAAGAAGCAAATAGAACACCTAATTACCTCAACCCCAACAGGCCTTCTCCAAGGCACATTGTATTGAAGCTGTCTAAAATCAACAACATAGAAAGAATCCTCAAGGCAGTCAGGGAAAAGAAGACGGTGATATACAAAGGAAAGCTGATTAGATTATCATCAGCTTTTTCAGCAGAAACTCTACAAGCCAGGAGGGAGTGGAACCAAATATTCAAACTCTTAAAAGACAGAAATTATGAGTCAAGAATAATATATCCAGCAAAGATACCCTTTAAATAGGAAGGAGGAAAAAAGACCGTTCATAACATACAGAAGCTGAGGGAATTTTCTAATACACGACCTGCACTACAAGAAATAATAAAGGAGGCTTTTCGACCACCATCAACAGGGACAATTTGTGGCAACCAAAACATAATAAAGTGGGAGAGTAAAGGCCTGAACGGAATTTGAGAAAGGAGAAAGTAAGCATGCTGAAGAAAACGGAATAGTCTAAATATCACACTTTCCTTTATACAAACTTAAGTATCACCACTAAAAAAAACCCAGAACTGAAATATATACTGTAATAAAAGAAGAAACAGAGGGAAACATTATAGAATACCACCACACAGAAATAATAGACAACAACAAAAAGGCAAAGAAACATTGGAGACACAGCCTTACCAGAAAATTAAAGATAAGACTGACAGGAAATCCTCACATATCAATAATCACCCTAAATATAAATGGATTGAACTCACCAATAAAAAGGCACAGAGTCGCAGATTGGATCACAAATCTAAACCCAACCACATACTGTCTCCAAGAGACACATGTCAGCTACAAGGACAAGCATAGACTCAAAGTGAAAGGGTGGAAATTGACACTCCAAGCAAATGGTACCCAGAGACAATCAGGTGTAGCCGTAATGATATCAGATGAAACAGACTTCAGGGTGAAAAAGATAACAAGAGACAAAGATGGACATTTCATAATGGTAAAGGGGACTATACAACAAGAAGACATAACAGTCATCAATATTTATGCCCCCAATCAGGGAGCACCGAAATATACCAAGCAACTACTAACAGAACTAAAGGGAGAAATTGACCAAAACACAATTATACTAGGGGACTTAAATACATCATTGACAGCTATGGATAGATCATCCAAACAGAAAATAAATAACGAAATAGCAGCCCTAAATGACACATTAGATGAAATGGACATAATTGACATTTATAGAGCACTTCATCCTAAAACATCAGACTATACATTCTTTTCTAGTGTACATGGAACATTCTCAAGGATAGACTATATATTGGGACATAAAATCAGCCTCAGCAAATTTAAGAAGATTGAAATCATACCAAGCATATTCTCTGATCACAAGGCTTTGAAATTGGATATCAACTGCAAAAAGAAAGCAGAAAAAACAAAACAAAACATGGAGATTAAACAACATACTTTTAAAGAATGACCGGGTCAAAGAAGAAATTAGAGGAGAGATCAAAAGATACATAGAAACAAATGACAATGAAAATACATCCTACCAAAATTTTTGGGATGCAGTGAAAGCAGTTTTAAGAGGGAAATTTATATCATTACAGGCCTATCTCAAGAAACAAGAAAAATCTCAAATAAATAACATCACATTACACCTTAAAGAACTAGAAAAAGAAGAACAAATGAAACCCAAGGTCAGCAGAAGAAAGGAAATAACAAAAATCAGAGCAGAACTAAATGAAATAGAGAACAAAAAGACAATAGAAAAAATTAATGTGACAAAGAGCTGGTTCTTTGAAAAGATTAACAAAATTGACAAACCCTTGGCTAGACTCACTAAGATAAAAAGAGAAGACACTAATTAACAAAAGCAGAAATGAAAAAGGGGAAGTTATCACGGATGCCACAGAAATACAAAGGATCATCGAAAAATACTATGAAGGACTATATGCCACCAAATTCAATAACCTAGAAGAAATGGACAAGTTCTTAGAAACATATAGCCTTCCAAGGCTGAACCATGAAGAACTGGAAAATCTAAACAGACCGATCACCAGTAATGAAATTGAATCAGTCATCCAAAACCTTCCCAAAAGCAAAAGTCTGGGACCAGATGGCTTCACTAGTGAATTCTACCAAACCTTCAAAGAGGATCTAATACCAATCCTGCTCAAACTCTTCCAAAAATTGAAGAAGAGACAGTACTCCCTAACTCATTTTATGAGGCCAACATTTCCCTGATACCAAAACCTGGTAAGGACAACACAAAAAAAGAAAACTACAGACCAATATCTCTGATGAATACACATGCAAAAATCCTAAACAAAATTCTAGCAAATCGAATACAACAATGCATTAAAAAGATTATTCATCACAACCAAGTGGGGTTCATCCCGGGGGCACAAGGATGGTTCAACATATGCAAATCCATCAATGTGATACATCACATAAACAAAATAAAGGACAAAAATCATATGATTATATCAATTGATGCAGAAAAAGCATTTGACAAGATACAACATCCATTTATGATTAAAACACTTAATAAAATAGGTATAGAAGGAAAATACCTTAACATAATAAAGGCCATATATGACAAGCCCTCAGCTAATCTCATAATTAATGGTGAAAAACTGAAGCCCTTTGCTCTACGTTCAGGAACACGACAGGGCTGTCCCCTATCACCTCTGCTTTTCAACATAGTGTTAAAGTCCTTGCCAGAGCAATCAGGCAAGAGAAAGAAATAAAAGGCATCCAAATTGGGAATGAAGAAGTTAAATTATCACTCTTTGCAGATGACATGATGCTATATATAGAAAACCCTAAAGACTCCACCAAAAAGCTATTAGAAACAATCAACGAATACAGTAAAGTTGCTGGCTACAAAATCAACGTACAAAAGTCCATTGCATTCCTATATACTAACAATGAAATCTCAGAAAAGAAATACAAAAACAATTCCTTTTGCAATTGCAGCAAAAAGAATAAAATACCTAGGAATAAACTTAACCAAGGATGTGAAAGACCTATATGCTGAAAACTATAAGACATTTTTGAAAGAAATTGAAGAAGACACAAAGAAATGGAAAGACATTCCGTGCTCATGGATTGGAAGAATCAACATAGTTAAAATGGCCATATTACCCAAAGCAATATACAGATTTAATGCAATCCCCATCAAAATCCCAATGGCATTTTTAAAGAAATAGAACAAAAATCATCAGATTTGTTTGGAACCACAAAAGACCCGAATAGCCAAAGCAATCTTAAGAAAAAGAACAATACTGGAGGTATCACACTCCTGACTTTAGCTTGTACTACAGGGCTACAATAATCAAAACAGCATGGTATTGGCAGAAAAACAGACACATAGACCAATGGAATAGAATTGAGAACCCAGAAATAAAACCACATAAATATGGACAGATAATTTTGACAAAGAAGCAAAAACATACAATGGAGGAAAGACAGCCTCTTCAATAAATGGTGCTGGGAGAATTGGATAGCCATTTGCAAAAGAATGAAACTGGACTGCTATCTGTCACCATGTACCAAAATTAATTCAAAATGAATCAAAGACTTAAGCATAAGACCTGACACAATAAACTGCATAGAAGAAAACATAGGTACTAAACTTATGGACCTTGGGTTCAAAGAGCATTTTATGAATTTGACTCCAAAGGCAATGGAAGTAAAAGCTAAAATAAATGAATGGGACTATATGAAACTTAAAAGCTTCTGCACAGCAAAAGAAACCATCGACAAAATAAAGAGGCAACCAACTGAATGGGAGAAGATTTTTGCAAACAGTTCCTCTGATAAGGGGTTAGTATCCAAAATATACAAGGAACTCATGAAACTCAACAACAAAAAAACAAACAACCCAATTGAAAAATGGGCAGAGGACCTGAAGAGACATTTCTCCAAAGAGGACATACAAATGGCAAATAGACATATGAAAAAATGCTCAACATCACTAATCATCAGAGAAATGCAAATAAAAACCACAATGAGATATCACCTCACCCCAGTCAGAATGGCTATCATCAACAAGACAAATAGTAACAAGTGTTGGAGAGGCTGTGGAGAAAAAGGAACCCTCATACACTGTTGGTGGGAATGCAGACTGGTGCAGCCGCTATGGAAGGCAGTGTGGAGGTTCCTCAAAAAATTACGAATAGAATTACCATATGACCCAGCAATCCCTCTCCTGGGTATCTACCCAAAAAATCTGAAAACATTTATCCATAAAGACACGTGTGCTCCAATGTTCATTGCAGCTTTGTTTATGGTGGCCAAGACATGGAAACAACCAAAATGTCCTTCGATAGATGAATGGATAAAGAAGTTGTGGTATATATACACAATGGAATACTATTCGGCGGTAAGAAAAGATGAAATAGGACCATTTGTGACAACATGGATGGATCTTGAGAGTATAATGCTAAGCGAAATAAGTCAGACAGAAAAAGCAGAGAACCATATGATTTCACTGATATGTGGTATATAAACCAAAAACAACAAAAGAACAAGACAAACAAATGAGAAATAAAAACTCATAGACACAGACAATAGTTTAGTGGTTACCAGAGGGTAAGGGGGGAGGGGGGTGGGAGATGAGGGTAAAGGGGATCAAATATATGGTGATGGAAGGAGAACTGACTTTGGGTGATGAACACACAATGGGATTTATAGATGATGTAATACAGAATTGTACACCTGAAATCTATGTAATTTTCCTAACAATTTTCACCCCAATAAACTTAAAAAAAAAATGAAGAGATTTATTCACAATTATTATGGTTACTGATCCTTGCTATCTAAATTTGGTTTCTATTTACCCAAGTATTGGTTATTGTTGTTCTTGTTTTCCTCTCCTGGCTTTTGTTGCCTCTGTCATGTTTCCCGTATTCTATGTTTTGTTTTTGTTCTGTGTTTTTTCCTCTAGTGGTTTGGAAGTTTTACATCCCTACTCTATTCCTGTAGTGCTAACCCTTACATTCTAGCCACATATTTAATCTTGCATTTTAAAAATCAACATCTGGAGTTACTACTAAAAATGATAATAATAGCTAACATTTATTGAGTGCGAGACACTGTTCCAAGTGCTATACAAACATTAACTAATGTGAGCTTCGCAGCACTTCAGTGAGTTAGTTTAAATTATTTTCTCCATTTTACAGATAAACTATCTGAGGCAAAGAGAACTAAGTACATTTCCTGAAGTCATACAGTGAGAAGATAGCAGAGGTTAGGATTTGACTCAGCCAGTTTCATCTTACACCCCAGGTTCTAGGCCATCCTGCCGTCCGTTCTGTATTATTAGTAGAATCAGTGTGGATGGCCTTTGGACCATAACAAGAACTTCAGCATGTGTTCACTGATTTCCCTCCCCCCTTTCATTTTTAGATTATTGATACTTAATATGTTACTGCTTTTCTTCCTTTTTTCCCCAAAAATATTATTCACTAACTATTCCTTAGAGTCAACTATACTTTCACAGATTTTTTTGGTTCACTTCTCTTTCTTGCATCCTGTCTCTTTTGTTCTTGTAGTTGTTATTCATTTTGCTGAACTGCAACTTCAAGAAATTCCAAAGTGACTGTAAAGTATAAGCTTTTTGACTCCAAACAGGCCTGAAAGTTACTTTATTTTGCCTTTCTGCATGAAAGCTTTTTCAGCTAGTGATAAGATTCCAGGTTCAAAATAATTTTCATTTTCACTATCTCATTATCTTCTAACATCCAGTGTTATTGATGAGAAGTCTGATGTGAATGTGAATCTTGTTCTTTTATGTGAATCTCTGACCGCTTTGGGGATTTTTTTCTTTATCTTTGAGGCTCTGAAATTTAACCATGATATATGTGGGTGAGTTGTCTTTTTCATTCATTCTCTTAGGCACGTGGTAAGCCCTTGCATCTCTAAAGTGTTGTGTCTTTCTTCAGCTATGGGAAATGTTCTCCTATTATTTCTTTAATGTTTTCCTCTATCATCTCTCTCATTTCTTTTTCTAGAACTCTTATTGGAAACAGTTCCCTGTTAAGTACCCTGACAGTTATGCTGGAGCCTCTCCAGCGATTCGCATCTATTGTTCGTGAGCTTGAAGCGATCTCCTGTGTATATGTTGGCCTTAGTTTTAGTCCAATCTGTTTTCTATCTTCCAGGGATTCCCTAACATTTGTGGTCTCCTGGTGGCAATTTTTCTTCTTTATCAGCATTGCTTTATATTTATTACTTTCCCATAAAACATATTTTTATGTATTTTCTAATGATGTGGGCAGAAGGGGTTGAAGATGTATGTTCTCAATCTGTTATCTTGAGCCAAGCCTCCACATTTATTTTTGTCTTATTGTAGAGTATATGATTTATGTTGTCTTATGACCTTTGGAGAACTAGGCAGGTTAAAAGTACATAAATATAAATAAACATTGTAGAAGTTATCGAGACGTTATCTGTTCATTTTCATACAAGTATTTACCACAGACTGCTGAAACTCTGAAAGTAGCTACTAACATGTTATTTTGCAGACACTTTAGGGACTTGTTTCCTAAACCATAGGAACTCCAGAGGCAGCAATATGCTGGTCTCTATGTGGTGGAAGATTCTTTCAGGTCCCTCAGGCCCACAAGTGGGAAGAAGTGGACTGTAAGACTAACCCATTAAGGGACTACATCTATTTGTTTCATTGCTCTATTACTTGCGCCTGAACTATATCTGTTCTCAATAAATGAATGGAAAAAAGAACTTGTTGCCCAGTGAGAAGTATCAGTTTTGCCCTCACACTTCTCTTTGCTGCTCTTATATGGATGCCAGAATGAGATTTGGACCAGTGGCACCTGGTCTCAAAGGCAGCCAGGTGTGAATTCTTCTAACAGCAGTGGTCCAGAACACTCCCTCTATCCACTAGCAAGAAACGAGAGGTAACATTCATTTAGTGCTTATTCTGTGTCACTCTTCCAAGTGTTTTATATATGTAATCTCATTTTGTCTTTACAACAACCCTCTGAAGTATGCATGATAGTGATCTCCAGTTTCCAGTTAAGAAAGCGCAAGGGCATTAAGTTGCCCGTAGCTAGTAACAGTAGAGCCAGGGTTTGAACACAGGCAGGTGCATGTCAAGGTCCACCTGTTAAACCACTAAGGCACACTATCTGCATGTCAGGTCTTTTTTGGTGACTTTCTGCACCTTGTCTTTAAAAATGTCTTGAAAATGTTGTCTGGAGCACTGCACTTTGATTCCAGAGTCTCTTGGGATATGACTTGTGGTGTTCGCCCTGGTCTTTCATCAGCCATCCATGAAGTCAAGACACTGAGTCAGATTTGAGCCAAGGTACTCTGGCCAAATGCAATGTTTCCTCCAACAAAGATTTCTTGTATAAAGTAGATCTGGTTGTGAATTCCCTTCATAAAAATCGGAAATGGATAGAAACCATTTCTGAAGTTAATCTTATTAGTAAGGAAATAGACATTTAATTAACGTATTCTCTTTTAGAAATGATATGATACCTCTGTCGATTTATGGACCACACATTTATGCATAAAATATTTTTTACTCTGTCATACACCTCATAACATGAGCAGGACCAATTCCCAAGTGATGTAACAGTCTCTCTCCTCCCAGAGGAGGCTTTGAGAGACAGACTCAATGCCTTAACACTGCAGCCCATGTCTTATGCATTCATTGTTGGCTGTGGCCATTTTTCTTAGGGCTGTACTCATAAGTTTTAACCATATTTATAAGGAGTGAGGTATTATATTAAACAATGGATTGATGCAGTATTTAGATTAAAAACATCCCATTTTTGGCTCCATTTTGCTATGTTTCAGCCAAGTATACATATATCTATGGAATGCAATTTAGATTTTCCTTTGCTTCTTGCTGATTTTCGGCTAATTCATTTTTCCTTTGCTTTTTGTAAGGTTCCCTACTGTCTGGACATTTTTAACTCTTGAGAATTGGAGTAATATATGCTCTAAGGAGCAGCAAATAATCCCACAGACAAGTCACGTGATCTTTTTCAAGGACAGTGATCCATTAGGAGTTAGCACAGTATGTGTGATAGGAGTAGGGAGGACTAAATCCTGTAAATAAGAATATCATCTTGGTCAGTATTTGATAGAGGAACAAGTAAATTTATGCATTAATGATCTGGAAAAGGCTGTTCCTGTGCACCCCTTCCTTATATTTATAGATTGGAAACTGGGGAACAAACTGTTGTCTTGCCTGGAAAAGGTTAGGATAGATTTGTAACCAAAGAGATGTGTCTAAGGGGGCTTTTCTTTTCTTTTGAGACTTAAATAAGCTAAAACCTGCCCTTCACTTAGATGGATTGGGTCCAGGTTTTCCCTTTTAAAAAAAGAATTGAAATTGGAGACCCCCACCTCAAATAGCAAAGGTCTCTTATATCGAGCCCTGTGTATGGGGGATCAGGTTTCTCTTCTTGCAAACACGATTGAATTGGAAACTAGCCTGGAACCATCTCCCATCCCCACCCTGCCCCACCCCCAACCTGGAACTGAACTCAAGGAAATATTTCAAAGTGTCAAATGCTAAGTGTAACTAAAGTACAATAACCGTCCCCCCCACCAAAAAAGTGGGACATTTCTAACACTCTCAAACACTGAGCTAGCTCAAACTGGCTTGGATGGCCTAAATATGTGGAGAATAACATCAGTTACAACTCAAAGGAAAATTTTACATGTGGGCTTCTTGGGTATATGGCTTTCATCTATATTAAGCTAACTAAAAACAATCCACATTGTAAAATAAGTAGCAAATTTTATTCAGCAGGATGGAGGGGCAAACCTACTGTAAATGGAATCTACATATCTTTCGTGTGTGTGAGTGTGTGAGTGTGTGTGTGTGTGTGTTGGGGGGCATGATGTGTGTCGGAGGGAGATAGTACGATTTGTGTTAAATCTCAGGCAATCATGTTCAATTTGAGAAAAAGATAACATATCACTTAAGAGCCTTTAATTTCAGCAGAAGCTAATTATGCAGTGGATTGTCTAGGGCCGTCCTGTCTTACCATCTTCTCTCTGCAAATTCTGCATTTTATTGGGTTGGTGCAAAAGTCATTGCGGTTTTTACAATCATTTTTAACCTTTTAAGCCGCAATTACTTTTGCAGCAACCTAATAAAACCCTTCCAAACAACACAAAGACTGTGTCTACATAGCATTCACTGCCGTGCAGAAAACCACTCCGATGAGAAATTTCCTGAGGGACACCCTTCACTACTCCCTGCCCCCTCCCCTCCACACACACAACAGACATGGTTACCGCTTCATGTTGTCAGCATCTGGAAGGCACATGAACGTTTTCCAAGATGAAACAAGCCTTGGGGTTTTGGTGTGATAAGTGAATTGCTAAGTGAGTTTGCCTGTTCAAACCAAGTGACTAAGATATAGATGCAATAAATACATTTGTCTGCCGAGTCACACTCTGTTCTCTGATACCCGCGGCTCTCGGCGACTTCAGCATGGCTATGTGTGTTCTTGAGAACAGAAATCTGTGCTTGTTTCTGATTTTTATTAATCTGCCTTCAAAAGCTTGAATTTCTTAGTCAGGGCCTAGAAGTCTTAACATGAGAAGTACAAAAGGCAGTGAAAATAAAAATGCATGCTTCTGCTCTGCAGAACAAAAGGATTTAGGTTGAAAATGAGCAAAAATTGAATCCCATTTGAAAGTAGAATTTGCAACACTAGGTAGCAGCTGCTTGCGAATGTCTGTGGGGAATTAATTTTTTTCCAAGTTACAAATTAAACGGGGCTCTTTGGATAAAGAAAGACTTGAAGGAAAACAAACTCGAACTGCCATAAATCTGAGACAAAAATATTCAGAGTGGTAATGAGAGACATTTGGAAGTAATAGCATTGTATGCCTCCTGAGTGATTGCTTGATTTTAAGGAAGCAATCTTTTCTTTCTTCTTTTTTTCTCAACAAAAACCTTTTGAACTTTCAGAACTCCATTCATTTGTGTTGATCCAATTTTTCAAGGCTAAAAAGGCCGTCTGGGTGAAATTGACACTCGTTTCTAGGCATACATTACATGTCATAACCAGATTACTGTTTTCCTGATCCCTCTCCACTGCTTCTTCCTCACTGATGAGTCATTACATTGTGGGTTGCCACCTCAGGTCACCCGAGAAGGTCTCCATACATCATCACGGCTGGGATCTGTCACTTTTGACTGGCCCTTGTTTTAAAGCTTGAGATTTGGTGTTAGGGAAGTCGGCACCTGTTGACCTTTCTGGTGTAACTCCTGGCATAGATTTCTTGTTTAGCTTTTAGAGCCTTTAGGTTGATTAGACAGAGTGATTAAATCTCCCGGATATGTTCACTTACTTTTAATGTTCTTGGACATTAATTTTAATGCTCTCTAAATGACTTGGCTTGATAAGGTGTTAAGTGACCTAAATGGATAGAAAACAGCTCAGGGACCTCAAACAAGCTTTCTCCCCAACTTGGGTGGGGAGTTTCTGAACCAGAGGCCTTGTGGGGGAGAAATCATCAAGTTACTGAGTACATTCTCCATCTCTTCTTACTGTCAGGAGACTCCTGGTTACTTGGTTTGTGGGAAGGTTGTGAGTGAGTGGTGACATAATTTGAAAGGGCAAAGTGATTGCCCAAAGTGGAAGCTTCAATCACAGCGAATCCCTTAGAAATTATCCAGAGAAACATTTCATTTCAGAAGATAAATCTAGTTTAACTATGAAAAAACAAAAGCAATTCCCCAAAGCAAAGCAACTCCATACATGGTTATTTCTTTTCACAGCCTATCTCAAATATAAAGCAACAGACAATTTTTAGTCTCCCCAAATGGCACGGTTTCTGTGACTTACCTTTCAGAATCAAGTATTTCATATTCAGCTTGCGTCTCTGGGCCAATTGTACCTGAAAATCACATCTCAAGATGAAAATGTCAATTGACCCTTAATAATTGGCATTAGGGAAAAAATGATTTCTAATATCTGTGGTACCTCTGCTGCCTATAGTCCTCATTAGGGTGCCATCAATACATATTAAAATATGTTAAAATCAAGATCATCAGGAAAATATTTTAATTCTTAGTTAATGACAGTTGAATCATTGTCACATGTGATCAAGTAATGAGGGCTATGTGATTCAGCTAAAGACATCTTTACTAATTTGAAAAATCTTACAAAATAATTCCCAGCTAATTATGATGGACTTGCTTTGTCTTGATAAGAAACTGTTTTCAGAAAAGTTAATAGAGAGAAATCCTGTTTTAAAATTTCGGTCTGATTTTATCTAAGAACATTTTAAGGACGATGTTAAATGAAATGCTATTTGGAGGACAACGTGTAGGTCTTTTGGGTTTAATAAGCATTCGCTGGATTTGGGGCAGGTACTAGAGATAACATGGAGAAGACAGAAAAGTATGGAGACTAGTGCAGGGCAGATACACAGATAATAATGTAAGATACAAAGGATCCATGGAATCAGGGACCTGTACACAAAGTCTCATGGGAGCATAGAGCAGGAGGCAGCTCATTCCATTGTGCAGGTGACATTAGGGGTTGGTATGAACCTGAATAAGATGGCAGGGAGCCAAAAGGATAGGGAAGGAAGTTACAGCGGTGCCCAGTTTGAACAAAAGTATGAAGTAACGATATATGTAATAAAAAGGGGAGTAGGTCTGGGATAACTTAAAACAAAAGCGATGCTGTAATATGAGGCTGGAGAAGCAGTTTGGGGGCTAGTTGTGGGACAACGTTGAACACCCAGCTAAAGTGAGAGTTAAACGTAACTCTTCCAGCTCCCCAAACATATAGTCAAATAGTTGAATCTAAAGTCAAGGAGTGTGATGAGCCTAGAAGACGAGGCCCTAGAATGTCCACTGGGGGAGCTGGAAGGAAAGAGGAAAGGAAGGCTGACAAGAGAGAAGGGAGGCTGGCAGGAAGGCTACTGGAAGAGTAACTTGGTTAGGGTTTTCTAGTTATGTTTTAATGCAAGTAGATGTGCCAGTAAAACAAGCTTCTACTTTAGGTTGGATGTAGGAAAGATTTAAAATATTATTACTTTGTTATTACTTTTTGAGAAAAAATTAGACAAAAGAAGCTGGCAACTGAAATTTCTCACAGTGTATAGTCAGCACAAATACTCATTCATTAATCTGAGGGATGATTGTGTGCCCCTTCTGTGCCAGGCGCTGGGCTGAAAGCTAAAGATGTAGAGGAAAATACTAAAACTATGCCCCTAGTCCTCGTGGGGTGGGGGGGTCATGGAGTGTTCGACCAAGAGATGAACAATCTATTCCCATGCAAAGGAGTCAGTGCTGGGCTCCAAGTCATGTAACCGTGGCAACAAGGAAGAGGAGGATCAGCTTTTCTTGGGTGGGTGTGGGAAAGCTTCCCAAGGGGGCAGAAGCATGAGCAATGGTTTGCTAGGCATAGCAGAGTTTACAAAGAGAAACCTCCAATCTACCCTGACTGGAAAGCTCAGAGTGTCTGGCCCTGCAGAGTAAGGCCCGTAAATAGTAGGGAGAGGACAGGGTCTGGTGCCTGTGGGAGCATTGAGGTGGGATGGGCCCAAAGACAAGATGGAATTGGATGGTGGAAGTGGGGCAGGGGAAGGCTAGGCATTGTGAAAAAGAAGCCAGAAAGTAAAGAATGTATCTTTCCTTTGTTCGGAGGTCAAGAAGCATCGTACCAGGTATTACCAAGTGCTTCTTTTGAAGGCTTGGAGCAAAGCATCATGGAAGCCATGGTTATTTTTTTTCTAATTGTGATAAAATACACATAACAGAAAATTTGCCATCTTAACCATTTTTTCACTGTACTGTTCGTTGGTAATAAGTACATTTGCATTGTTGTGTAACCATCCCCATCACCCATCCCCATGACTTTTCTTCTTGTTAAACTGAAACTCTGTCCCCATTAAACAATAACTCCCCATTCTTCCCCTCCCCACCACTGGCAACCACTATTTCACTTTATGTCTTTATGATTTTGACTATTCCGAGTTCCTCATATAAATGGAATCATACAGTATCGGTCTTTTTGTGACTGGCGTTTTTCACTTAAAATAATATCCTCAGGGTTCATCTGTATTGTGGCATGTTGCAGAATTTTCTTCTTTTTAAAGGCTGAATAATATTCCATTGTATGGATAGACCACATTTTGCTTATCTGTTTATCGGCCAATGGATACTTAGGTTGCTTTCATGTTTTAGCTATTGTGGATGAGCCTGGTTGTACAAAAATCTTATCGAGACTCTGTTTTCAATTTTTTGGGTACATACTCAGAAGTGGAATTAATGATCACGTGGAGATTATTTTTTAATTTTTTTGAGGAATTGCCATACTGTTTTCCATAGCAGCTGAACCATTTTATAGTCCCACCAATAATGCACAAGAATTCCAATTTCTCCCCATCTTCACCAACATTTGTTTTCTGCCTTTTCGATAGTAGCCACCCTAATGGGTATGAAGTGATATCTCATTGTAGTTTTTTTCCTTTGTAATAAGCTTGCATAATTTTCTTTCTTTTTTTTTTTTTGCTTATTTTTTCAATTACAGTTGACATTCAATATTATATTAGTTCCAGGTGTACAACATAGTGATTAGACATTTATATAATTTATGCAGTGATCTCCCAGATTAGTCTAGTACTAGACTAATCTCATTGTAATTTTGATTTGCATTTCCCTAATTATTAGTGATGTTAAGCATCTTTTCATGCTATTGGCTATTCATATTATCTTCTTTGGAGAAATATCTATTCTAGTCCTTTGTCCATTTTTCACCAGGTTGTTTGGTTCTTTTGTTGTTGGGTTTCAGGTGTTCTCTATACATTCTGGATATGAATCTATCATATATATGATTTTCAAATATTTTCTCCCATTCTATATGTTGCCTTTTCACTCTGTGAATAGTGTTGTTTTTTTTTCATTTTAATTTTTTTTTAAAATTAGTTTCAGGTGCACAAGACAAAGCAAAACTTAGACATTTATCATTTATATCCCTCACACTGTGTGAACCACAAGATGGTCATGAATAGTGTTTTTTGATACACAAAATTTTAAAATTTTCATGAAGTCCAATTTGTCTATTTATTCTTTTGTTACCTATGCCTTTGGTATCATACCCAAGAAATCTTTGCCAAACAATCCAATATTACGAAGCTTTTGTCTTATGTTCTCTTCTAAGAGTTTTATTGATTTAGGTCTTACATTTAGGTCCTTGATCCATTTTGAGTTAATTGTTGTATGTGGTGTTAAGTAAGATTCCAACTTTATTTTTTGCATGTGGATAGTCAGTTTTCCCAGCAGCATTTGTTGTAAAAGGAGCCATGCTTATTGATATTAATTTTAAAAATGGGTTTGAAACAATACCCATCACCACGCTTTCTAAGGGTTCTTTTTTATTAACAAAAATTAATTTTATTATAGCAATTATAATATTCTTTTTGTCATTACATTTTTGTGTACACATTGTGTACTGTTTACAAATTAAAGAAACAATTTGAACTCATGAGTGGGAAATATACATTATTCTAGATGGTGAATGACATCACCATCAATGACATCTGCCTAAGTGTTATTTAGAAAAAACAGAAAAGGCAATATGTTTCTCAACCCATCAAAATACATGTGACTTAAAAAAAATAGCCATAACGAGATCTGAGCAACTCACAAAAATAATTTGCGGAGAGTGTTCTGAACACAACATCCTACTCTTTCTCAGTTTACTCATCACTGTGCTTGGACCCTCTGTATTCTCCTGTTTCCCAAGCCCTGCAGCCCTCCCCATGGGGAAGTACCATTGGTCTCTGCTCAGTGTTTGCCTGCAGTCCTAATTAATTGCAAGTGGCAGAACTGAGATTGGGCCTTGATTGCCCAGAAACATGTCAGTTATTTGATGAAGCAGGTAGAATTAACTCTTGGGCATCTGTAGCCTGGTCCGCAGGGATGTTTGTAAGAACCAGCCTTGTATCTGTTGGTGAGAGCAGACACAAAGCTTCACCTCTTGCAGCCGCTGCTATTGACATAGATTAAGGCTGGGATGGCAATTAAAGTAAAAGGGACTTTCAGGGGTTGTGGCTGAGGCCTGTTGAAATAAAGGGAGGTAATCTCCAATATGCCAAACAAGTCCAAGTGTGTAGGAAGGGTCACTGTATTGTTTGTACAGGTGTCACCCTGAACACCAGTCCTCAAATAACAATGTTTGTGAAATCGAATTAAAACTCTTTTTCTTGGCAATTAATAAGGATAATTGCTTGCTAAATAAAATATACAAACCAGTTGTTGTAGTGCAGCCTCAACTTCCGAATTGAACTAGTCACTCTCTACTCAATCAAAACACTTGATATGGTTTTAAATAAACAGTAAAGAAATAGGTTGTTCACATAACATGCTTTTTGTAGCAGAGGAAGGTAACCATAGCCAATCTCTTCAGCAGCACACGTGCCTCGAGGGTGTTTGTCCATTTTACAATCAGAAATGTGAATTAACTTGTCCACAATCACACCGCCAGTGTGTCCACTTCCCAGACTGCCATTTTACTTGTGATCTTATCACAGCGTGTCTAGAAAGAGCCCAGCCTAACAGTTAAAAACCATATGTCCAATTCCTACTCACTGCTCTGTGTCTTGCCTCCCATACAGGTAATATTCTATTTCCTGACCTGGGTAGAATTCCATGGGTATGTTCACTTTGAAAATTCATTGGCTTTTTTTTTTTTTTTTTTTTAATTAAATTTATTGGGGTGACAATTGTTAGTAAAATTACATAGATTTCAGGTGTACAATTCTGTATTACATCATCTATAAATCCCATTGTGTGTTCACCACCCAGAGTCAGTTCTCTTTCCATCACCATATATTCGATCCCCCTTACCCTCATCTCCCACCCCCCACCCCCCGCCCCCGTTACCCTCTGGCAACCACTAAACTATTGTCTGTGTCTATGAGATTCTGTTTCTCATTTGTTTGTCTTGTTCTTTTGTTGTTCTTGGTTTATATACCACATATCAGTGAAATCACATGGTTCTCTGCTTTTTCTGTCTGACTTGTTTCGCTCAGCATTACTCTCTCAAGATCCATCCATGTTGTCACAAATGTTCCTATATCATCTTTTCTTACTGCCGAATAGTATTCCATTGTGTATATATACCACAACTTCTTTATCCATTCATCTATCGAAGGACATTTTGGTTGTTTCCATGTCTTGGCCACCGTAAACAAAGCTGCAATGAACATTGGAGCACACGTGTCTTTATCTCTAAATGTTTTCTGATTTTTTGGGTAGATACCCAGAAGAGGGATTGCTGGGTCATATGGCAATTCTATTCGTAATTCTTTGAGAAACCTCCACACTGCCTTCCATAACGGCTGCACCAGTCTGCATTCCCACCAACAGTGTATGAGGGTTCCTTTTTCTCCACAGCCTCTCCAACATTTGTTATTGTTTGTCTTGTTGATGATAGCCATTCTGACTGGGGTGAGGTGATATCTCATTGTGGTTTTGATTTGCATTTCTCTGATGATTAGTGATGTTGAGCATTTTTTCATATGTCTATTTGCCATTTGTATGTCCTCTTTGGAGAAATGTCTCTTCAAGTCCTCTGCCCATTGACAAAATAAAGAGGCCACCAACTGAATGGGAGAAGATTTTTGCAAACAGTGCCTCCGATAAGGGGCTAGTATCCAGAATATACAAGGAACTCATGCAACTCAACAACAAAAAAACAAACAACCCACTTGAAAAATGGGCATTGGCTTTTTTAATAGTTTTCTGTATGTATACTGCATTTAAAAAAATCCTATCCTGTTTGCCTCTGATCTCTATCTCTATTATTTATTCCCACTTTTAATCAATCATTCAATCTCTTGGTAAATGGTCAGGAGAAAGTCCTAATGACAAAGTAGCAGGAGGCTAGATGGAATTATTGGGACAGCATGCTACAGCATGGCCAAACAATCATCACATACATCAATCTGGAACCCCTGGTCTATTGAGCACTGTGCTCTCTGGATGATTGAGTTAAATTAGCCAATCAGCACAAACTGGCCCTATCCCAAATTGGTCTTTTGCATTAAATCCAAATGATTGGTTCCCATCCTTGGGTGTGCTCTGGTCAAACCTATGAGAAAAGACTAATCATTTGCATGAAGTTGCTTCTGAAAAAGAAAATTGGCTCTTTGGGATACTTCTGAGCTCATCTCACTTGGAAAATGTCAGAAACAATCTTCTTCATTGATTTACCCTAGCACAGAAGTCAGGTAAAAGTTGGTGGAAGGAGTAGGGGTGTTTATCTCCTCATTCCCCGTTTCCCAAAGGGGATGGAAAACTGCAATGAATTCCTCTGATCTCAGGCAACGCCCAGGCACATAAGCAAAAGGGTGGTGGTGACTGATCCTCTGCTGTTTGTTGAATACCTCCTATGTACTTAGTAAATGTATTTTCCTAATCCTGACTAAATAAGCACAATTGTGTCTACTTCACAGAGCAGGAAAGTGGTTTGCCAAGAACATATAAAACAGAGGTGGCAGATCACAGGTTAGACTTACCCTTTTCACTATCCTATGGTGTCTATACACCCAAATCACTTACAGGGAAGACATAGCTAGATGAATTGAGTCAAACAACTGATTTTCATCACATTAAAAGCTGTCTTCCCTGTCAGAAAGAAACTCCAGCCACATTTTTTCTTTCATATTTACAAGCAGGGGTTAAAAGACTTGGAATTGGAGGGGCAGACCTGGGTTTGACTCCCACCTCTGCCACAAACTGTCATTTCATTGTTCTAAGCTTCAGGATTTTTTTTTAATTTGTAAGATAAGGATAGCGAAGCCTACCTATGTCACAGAGTTATTAAGAAGATCATATGAATTAAGATATATGACAATTTTTGAAAATAAAAAAATGCTGTTATATGTATAAGGAGGAATTATGCTAATACAGGACAAACAGTGACAAAGCACAACAGAGACAAAGAGCAAGTATTCTGGGGGATCAGAAGAAGAAGCGATCATCTCTGGCTTTTAGAAACAGAGGGGATTTCATGGGTGAACACTGACCTTTGAACTGAGTCTTGAAGGATGAGTAAGATTTGGATACGTAGGCATGGGATGGAGTCAGGTTGTGAAAGATGGAAGAAATAGTTGAAGCAAGGAACCAAGGCTTGGAAAGTCTGCTATGCGTATGGGGAACAGCAAGTAGCTTAATTTGGATAGAAGAGAGGATACATAAAGGCAACTAGTAGCCAAATATTGGTATAAACAGGTGGTACTGTGCTGGTGAGTCTCCTGGACTCTCATGGAGGATGACTTCAAATGCCAGGGCAAAGCAGGTAGGACTTTCTTACACAAGGAACTTGAAGCCTTTCAAGGTTTTGCAATGGAAGAAGTGAGAGAAAGGAGGTGTGCGATTAGGGCTGCATTTCAGGATAGGCGCTCAGCCACAGTGTGGTAGGTGGAATGGCACAGGTGCATTCATTGGTCGGAATGACAGGGATTCATTGGTCGGAATGGCAGAGAAATCATTATAGTATCCCAACAAGAAGTAATACAGTGCTGAGTGGGGACATCCACAGAGAGGGTGAAGCAGATAGAAGAGTCTATAAGACAGAGAAACAACAGGACATGACAATTGATGAGAGGCAGAGAAAAGGGGATAGGAAGGAGCCAAAGATGGTTCCAAGCCTAGGGCCAGAGGACCAGGCAGGGTGGTGATCTTTGATTCACACGAGTCTTTAGACCCCCTGCTAGTATCTTGAGCACTGAATTTGTTTCCTCTACTGCATAAAGGCAAACAGGGTAAAGGTCACTTAAGCTTGGGTTGCGTAAAACTATCAGGAAGGACAGCTTTTCCATTTTATTGTCGCTTATGATGTAGTCTTAACTATGTCTATGAGGTCAGACAATTAAGTGCACGAACTCATCATACATACCTTATTGCTGAATTCACTACAATCACCTTTGAAGTACTCCCTTTGGGAAGCTATGCACCAACGCCAGCACCTAGTCCACCCTTCAAAGCAATTTTGGAACTCTTTCTCTGGAATGGCCATCACAGCCGTCATCGTATTACCCTTGATGTCCTGAATGTCATCCAAATGTCTTCCTTTCAATATCTCCTTTATCTTTGGGTAAAGAAGGAAGTCATTGGGGGCCAGGTCATGCGAGTAAGAAGGGTGTTCCAATGCAGTTATTTGTTTCTGGCCTAAAAACTCCCTCACAGACAGTGCCCTGTGAGCTGGTGCATTGTCGTCATGCAAGAGCCATGAATTGTTGGCGAAAAGTTCAGATCGTCTAACTTTTTCATGTAGCCTTTTCAGCACTTCCACATAGTAAACTTGGTGAACTGTTTGTCCAGTTGGTACAAATTCATCATGAATAATCCCTCTGATATCAGAAAAGGTTAGCAACATCATTGCAACCAGTTCACGAAGCTGATTGTCAGACCTCGTATATAGAGAGTTCCAATAACATATTTACCATTCTACAAATCCAAAGTTCTATCACCAGTAAAACTATAGCATGCACGTAGCCCACTGCTCTCTGGCGTTTAATATGTTGTGAACACAGTTCTGCATCTTTAAATGAACATAATGCATTTACTCAGACCTCTGGTCTTGTCTTGATCCCATTGTTAATATGATAGGCCCAGCCAAATGCTATCAGAGAGGTATGATTTATACATGAAAGGCATTGTCAGAAATGGTTGGGGAAAAATGCATGAAGCCAGGGGCATTGCATTTGTCTTCCTGTAACGCTTTAAAACCAATGCGAGTAGCAAGATGACTGTATTCTTCCATAAACCTTTGATAAGGCATTAGAAGGCTGACATGGCACGTCTTGATGGGCCCTTACTACTGCTTTGGATGCCAAGTATTTTCATCCACTCCAGAGGTATATTAATAAGGCAGGAAAGGTGTATCTAGGAAATAAAGTCACCATCTAAGCATGGCTTTTCTTCTTTGTTAATCATCGCCTCTTTCTATTTCCCCCCTTTCCGTTTCAAAAGTTGCTCTGGGCAGAGTGAAGCTTACTGGAGTTTTAGGAAGAAGAGAGATGGACTATTGTCTCCCACTGGATTTTCCTGATTTTTTTTTAAGCACATGCAGGGTGCTGGCATTTTGATTTTTGCTGTTGGGTGGCTTTTCCCAGGTGCCTTCCTCCTTCCAACTTTGAATTTTTGCTGGGCTTATTAGGGGTAAATGAGGAGTCAGTGGCCACATTTAGCAGTTGAAATAGAAACAGTGGCTTTTCAATGGGGTGCCACGGAGGTGGAGGTTGGAAAGCTGCTCGTGTGGCATTTCTGGGAGCAAGGAGAATTCAGCAGTGTGTGGCAAGTTGCTTCATTCAACAGAGCTTGCTAGCATTCAGGAGACTTTCAACTCCAAGCTTCTGCATTTATTTTATCTTAAAGGGGGCAAGAAAAAAATCAGGAGCATTCTTCAGATACGAGTCACTAGGAGTCCTGCCCGTCTTCTGCATGGAAGCCTGTGTTAATCCGTAAAAAATTGATTTATGTCACTGCCAGTTATGTGCTTGTGTAGAGAAGAGAGCAGGCCTCCTTGAGATAAAGGGCCGCTCTTCATGCTGCATTCATATAACTTAGCAACAGAATCGCCGTGGTCTTCTCCTCTGCTCCCTTCTTTTGGGAAAGACAGATTTGGGGTGTGTTAAAGAATAGTGTTTGCTTAATGATGCACTTAGTGAAAGTCCTTGATCAATGATAATTTGTGGGCTTCTAGTAGGGGAGGCTTGAAAAGCACAATCATTTAGCTAGTAACTATTTTCTCAGGCAAAAAGGGGGAAAATCGATGCTTCAGGTCTAGCAATCTACAAGAATATGACAGACAGGTATGGTTGGATAAATGCTAGATAGAAAAAAAGCTGCAGATGAGGCTGGGAGAAGGGGTGTAAACCGATGTGATAATTGGCAAGGCGAAGATGAAAACCAGTGAGTGAGTGACAGTATAAACAGACAGGTTAAATGAAATGAGAGATGAAATAAAGAGCACATTGGGCAGCAAGGGCATGCTTGCTGAAGTCAACAAGTTGGGAGACCGAAAAAGAAAAAGCACAATATGGAGAGCAAAATCAAAATTAGATTGTCTATAGAGGAAGACATCAAAACAAGGTAAATGGTTAAGTAATCAGCCACTTGGCATGTAGCTGGCAGTAACTCAGTCAGTGTGTCAGAGTCAGTGGTGGAGGAGAGCTGCTGTGGCAAGGAGAGAGCACTGCAGTGGAAATCCCTCCTCTCCACCCCACAAGAGACAGGCAGGGACCTTGCGGAAGGAGGCTCAGAGTGACATCCATCACACAATCCATCAGGAGCTCCTTGGGGCAAAGGGGTGGCCAAAGGGTCTATGGCGCCACACCCAGCCCTGTGTGTCACTCGTGCAAGCAAAGCAGGGCATCCTCTACTTTGTAAAACCCACCAACCCTTTAAGTCGATGGGTAATTTGCTACTCCTCCCCTCATATCTACTCTAAAATTGAGTATATGTTCTCATCAGTCCAGAAGGCTTCATTAACTTTGCATTCTGCAGTTTGCAATAAAAAATCAGTAGGTTCCTCCCTCTTTTGAAATAATCAATTATAATATTAAGAGTGCCCTTGCAAATTGCACACACTCAGAGAATCTGATACACTCCACTTTGGGGAATGTAGCTCCCCACTCCTCATGGAGAGCCATTGACCTAGTGTATCTTTGAATAGATAGTGAAAGTCAATTAACGTGACTGTTTAAAGGCAGATTCTTAGTACCCTGAGTCTAGCACTTCTCTTTAAAAAGAGAAAAACTGAGACCCAGAGAGGGGAACCGAGTTGTCTAAGGTCATACCTAGAGTTAAATGCTGAGTCAGGTGTGGTACATAATAGCTCTTGAGCCCTGCTTTGCTGCTATCTCTGTGTTCTTTAATTAATTTCTGTTTAAATTTGGCCTGGCCTGAAACATGCCTAGGCTTGGTGTGGAAATAAAAAGTCAATTAAGCAAAAAGGATTTTGCCGCCCAAATTCTAAAGGAAGGTGTCTCATCTGTCTCCTTCAGGAGTCCAGGGACAACACAGGAGCAGCGCCTAGCACCTAGCACAGAAACTGGCACGTCCTAAGAGTGCTGAAGATATTTGTAAAATAACTAAATGAATGAGTAGAATAAAAAAGCAATCATGGGAAACCTGCCTAGTTGAGTGCATAACCCGTGGTGCCCCTTTGTTGGGTGAGCCTCAGTTGCCTAATCTGTTCAAGAAGAGCAACCATGTTCCCTGTGTCAAGTGGTCCTGGTGCGGATCAAACACACATCAAAGTGATTTTTAAACAGGGAAATACGAATAGGATACAGAAGAGCTGTGTGAATTTGTTTGATAAAAGGCCAAAGAACAGAGATAAATAAAGCCCTTCCCCCCCAAAAAAAAAACCCACATGGATTACACAAAGCCTCTCCCCATTGTGAGTTCCCCTCACGCAAAATTCTAGTGTACATAGCTTTATCTTTGCATACTTTACCAGAAACAAATCTCAGTATGAGTATATGTGAGTCAGCCTTGATGGAAATGGAAATATGAAGGGGAGTAGAGTGGATGGTCAAACAGGAGTGGAGACTTTGGGATGGTGAAATGAAGCTGGAGAGTAAAAGGAAACTGCAACATGATAGTTAAAAGTAGAGCAAACATTTCTAAAATGCAAAGCAAAATTTTAAAGACACAGATTTAAAAATCACAACCCCTCACATCTTGATTACACCGTGCATAACATGCTATTTACATGATAAGTAAAAAACCCCAAAGTCGTTCTCTTTATAATACAAAGCAAATGGGGGGAAGTGGAGGGAAAGAGCCTTTAAGAAATTAAGCAAATAAGGAGAATAGACAAGCACGACTACCTGCAAATAAATTGGAATAAGGTTTGAACAGGTTATTTTTCTTCCTTTAACTCAGACATATTTATTTAATTGTTAATGTAACAACACAAAATGTGTATACATCAGCAACAGAGATTTATAATATATGAAGCAAAAACTAACAGAACTGAAAAGACAAATATGCAAGTATAGCAGGACTTCAACACTCCTGCCTCAGTTATTGATAGAATTAGTAGACAAAAATAATATAGAATATTGAATAACTGAACAACACCATCAACGAAGAGGAAGTCATTGACATTTATGGAATACTCCAGCCGCCAACAGCAGACTAAATATTCCTTTGAAGTGCACATTGAACATTCACTGAGATAGACTAAATCCTGGTTTGTTTGGCTGGACTTCAGAAGAGGGAAGAAGAATGGAAGGAGATAAGACCAGAGAGAAAAGCAGGGGCTATTATTAAGCCATGTTAAAAATTATAGTCTGTTTTAAGACCAGTAGGAAGTCATTGAAGTGTTTTAAATTGGCTTGTGGGAGTAAGGTGTGGGACACAATAGGTTTGTTTAGAAAGACCCATCTAATTGCTGTGTGAAGAATAAACTGGAGGAGAGTCAACTTGGATGCAGGGAGGTGGGTTATAAGGATGTTGTGCTAGGTGGGTCCCTTTGGGGCCCCTACTGGCATGCAAGATTGATCTAGCCAGGGTTGTCAGCTGTTACGCACCAGCCTTCAGGGTCAATTTCACAAAGCCACATCATATGGTCTAAGGAATGGTCTTTATTGAAAAAAAGTAAAAATTTACAGGGCCAGGATAGCCAGGGAAATACGGCACAGACCCTCCATTCTCCTGTCATCCTAGAGAGAGGTGAGTCAAGGGACAGATCACTGCTGGGTCTCAGTAAGGAGAACATACCCTCCTCCTAGTCCACCCTTTTATAGGGCAGACATAAAGGAGCAGTCTTGTTGATGGGGGACTACACAACTACTGAGTAACGGGCAGTTTGGATTTGGGGTGCCAGTGGTTTACAGGAGTTGTCTGGGAATGCCAGCTGCCCAAGGAATGTTATAATCTCCACTGCTGGAGTGAAGAAGGCAGCAGTCTCATGGGAATCTGAGCTTGGGCGCAGCCCCTTCCCTTCTAGAATGGGAAACCCTCAGCCCAGTGAGCTCATTCTCCAGGCAACCCAGAATGAACTGCCAAGGTCATAGTCTAACAGTCCTGCTCATTGAAGTGCAAAGGGCTATTGCAGTAGCCGAAACCAGAAGTTGGCAAACTTTTTCTGTAAAGAGCCACATAGAAAAGAGTTTTGGCTTTAGAAACCACTGGTCTCTGTCACAGCTATGTAACTCTGCTCTTATAGCACGAAAGCAGCCATAGAGAAAATGTAAACAATATGTAAACACATGATATGTTATCTGTGTTTCAATAAAGCTGTATTTACAACAATAGGTGGTGGGCCAGAATTGGCCTGTAGGCCATAATATGCTACTCCCTGGTCTAAGCAAGTGATAATAGTGTTAATTTATTTTTGACAAAGGCACACAGCAATTCAATGGAAGAAGGATAGCCTTTTCAACAAATGGTGCTGGAGTAATTTGACATCCGTGGACAAAACAATCAACTTTGACCTAAACTTCACACTTCATACAAAAATTAACTTTAAATGTACCATAGATCTTAATGTAAAACCTAAACCGGAAAAACTTTTTAAAAAGCTGAAACACTTTGACCTGAATTTAGGCAAAGACTTCTTAGACATGAGACCAAAAACACAATCTATAAAAGCAAAAGAAAGATAAATCAGACTTCATCAAAATTAAACATTTTGCTCTACCAGAGCTACTATCAAGATAATAAAAAAGCCGTCACAGACTGGGAGAAAAAGATTGGTAAACCACATATCCGACAAAGGACTTGTATGCAGAACATATATTGAATTCTCAAAATTCAACATTAAAGAAACAACCCAATTTTTTAAAAGTTGGGCAAAATACTTCAACAGATATATCGGTGAAGACATACAGATGGAAAATAAGAACATGAAAAGATGTTCAACATCATTAGACATTAGTGAAATGTTAATGAAATACAATTACAATGACTAAAATTAAATGACTAAAATAGAAAATATTGACAATATGAAGTGCTGACAAAAATGCAGAGCAACTGGAACTCTTACACATTGCTGGTGGGTATGCAAAATAGTAGAGTCACTCTGAAAAACAGGCAATTTCTTATAAAGCTAAACATATACTTACCATATGATTCAGCAATCACCATTCCCTAGAGAAATGAAAGTTACGTTCACCCAAAAACCTAAACATGAATGTTTATGGGTTTATTCAGAATCACTTCAGTAACCAACTGGAAACATAATCACATTAGAAACAACCCAGATGTCCTTCGGTGGGTGACTGGTTAAACAAATTGTGGTACATTCTTGCAATGGAATATCACAAAGCCACAAAAAGGAAAGATCTATTGATACACAAAACAACTTGGGTGAATCTCAAAAGCATTGCTAAATGAGATCAGCCAATCTCAAAAGGTTGCATGCTGTTTGGTTTCATTTATATGATGATCTTGAAAAGATAAGTCAGTAGTGATAAAGAACAGATCAGTTGTTGCCAGGGGTTAGGGTAGGGGAAGAGTGTCATTATAAAAGGACAGCAGTGACAAGGGGGAGGGTTCATAGGGTGATGGAATTGTTCCGTAACCTGACTGTGGTTGGTAGTTATACAAATTTGTACATGTGTTCAAATTCATGGAACTATACACCCCCAAAAGTCAATTTTACTTTATGTTAATTTAAAAAATAAAAATATCAACTTTCTGAATAAGCAGTGATAGCTACAGTTCTCATAATTCAATCCATAAAATAATTTAGTGTTTATATGAAAATTGTTACCAGAATAGATGATCTTAATTGCTTTTATGTGTTAGTAAGCAGTTTCCACATTCATAATTTTTTAAATAACAATAACCAAGACCTTTGGAAAATTTCCAATGAAGTTTGGAAAGGTTCTGCCAAAAGAAAAAAAAAAAGGAATTGCATCTGAGGGAGGTTAAGTGACTTGGTCGGGGTCACATGCTCAAGAAAATGCCCCTGTCAGAACCTGCCCAGAGTCCTTAAACAGGCATTTGGCCTTATCCCCTGTGGCACCAATGTTTCCCTAGTAGACATGAGGGTCACACACCAGTTACTTGGGCAGGAATTCAGCCGAATGGGACATGGAGATCAAGTTTTTCTGTATAGGCAGAGCCCTTGCCCACCATCCTCCTTCCCCCCGCTTGTCCCCCTGCTTATAGCCTTGACTAAATGTATCCCTCTGAACTACCCAGTAAACACACTTTTCTGGTTGTGATTGCTTGCTGCTCAGAGGAGAAACAAGAATCTCTTAGAGCTAATTTTAGAGCAAATTAATAGTGTCAACAATAATTTCTAATATGTATTACTATTCTTTTAAGTCAAATTCTATGTTGCTATAAACCAGACCTAAAACATGACTTTTTCTACTGCTGAAAGTCTTAATTAAAATGATGCATTTTAATATCCTTTTGCTACATGATATAAATTATTTCTCAGAACCTCCATTTTTGTATTCTTCCCTTTAATAATCTTTGCTGTTCGTTGTTAAGGAAGAAAAAAATTGGTGATTAATAAAGGCGTGAACAGGTGGTTACACTGCTTTTAAAAGATCAGTAGTGTAATAATTTCTTAATTATTATTATACTCTGTAAGGGTTTTTAAATACATGATGATATATTTCCTTCTTCTATTTCTGGCACCTTATAGCTCCTGGCATTACATTTTATTTCGAATAATAATTAATGAGAAATAAGGTATCTCTACATGATATTTCTCATGTTTTAGTCTCTTAAGTAACCATCTTGTCACATTTGCTATGCAAATACAGCAGTGTTGCATGTAATTTCAGCAATATGGGAGGCCTCCTCTCAGAATGCCTCGAAGTACTTTTTTTGGAATTAACATTCCCCCCCCACCAAAGCAGAGTTTTCCATATGCCATTCAAAGAAGCAGATGAAAGCTGCATAATTGCTCTGTTTTCATCAAGGTGAACAAACCAATGAAACACTGAAAGTATCAGACAATGGAGGAAAAAAATAAGCTTGTCTTTCCTCTGGAGCACTGGTGTCTGTGAAAGGGTACTAAATGTGCAATTAGATACAGAGTACCTGCCATCTCCTTAATAACCACCCACTTAGTCAGATAAGTGTCCTGTCTGTCCAGATAAGGCATGTGTTTGATTAAGGGAAATCATTCAAAGTAAATGCTGGCCTATGTAACCAATCAAAGGCGGAGTCAGCTTGTCTATTATGGATCT
The DNA here is from genome assembly GCF_036562045.2 of Rhinolophus sinicus. Taxonomy (NCBI): domain Eukaryota; kingdom Metazoa; phylum Chordata; class Mammalia; order Chiroptera; family Rhinolophidae; genus Rhinolophus; species Rhinolophus sinicus. Next base: position 108,116,745 of record NC_133768.1, on the reverse strand, counting down.
GTCAGTCTTGTCTGTTTGCTTATTAAAGTTTCTTTGGCAAATCCAGTGGCCTCCCTTTGGTATGCTAAGTAGTCCTAAATGTTGCTAACATCTTGGAGTGAAGTCACCGGCCTTTGAATGACTCTGGGAGAGTCTACAAGCCTTCCCCAACTTACCAATGTGTTTTGTTCCAAAAGTTTGTTTGTAAGTCAGTTGTTTGGAACTTGAGAAGCAATTTTCCCATGGAAACAATGTTACAAATGGTGAGAAGGTTCCCAGGCCAGTGGACAAAAGCCTATTTAACCCAGAATATGGCTGGACCACAGGGCCCATAGCACTAGGGAGCCTTCGGCCATTAAGATCATTGTTTCTATGGGAAAATGTGCTCTGGGGCTAATTGTGGATGCCAGGAGCAATTCCCCAGCCCTGTCTAGCTCCTGGCAGCTGGAGCTTAGATTCCCTGGTTTTTCTTCCGTTAAGGCTTGTGAGGTGGAAAGGTGGAAATCAGAGTCCTAGGGGATTCAAAGAGAGGGGCGTGGGAGGTTCAGGGGCTTGGCAGGAGAGCTCTGCTAGGGATAGCATGGCCAGATGAGCAAATAAAGATATTGGATGCCTTGTTAAAGTTGACGTTCAGATAAACAATGAATATTTTTTTCTATGTGTGTCCCATGCAATATTTGGGACATACACTTTAACAAGTATTTGTTGTTTATCTGAAATTCCAATTGAACCTGAGTCCTGTATTTTATCTCACAAAGTAGGGTCACAAGCTTGGTAGGTTGCCATGACTGCAAGGCTTCTGGAGCAGAAAAACAGGGGTTTAAGAAGAAAGGATGAAATCTTCATAGGTCAGAGAATGACTCTTCTGGGAAGCAGCAGAATTCTGCTGCTCCATATAAGGGAACATTTCAGATAACTCAAGTTTACAGCCTTCAGCTCAAGAATGCTTTTGATTTGAGCTCTTTCAGTTGAAAATCTTTCTAAGGCATAGTACATGTTTCCTTCCCTTCTTAAAAGAGTGAATATAAGTTCATCTTGATGATTTAAGAGTAACATTATGAGCTTGGGAAAATTGTTTAACCCTTCTGTGTCTCAAATTTCTTATCTGTAAATGGGCACAATAATATTACCACCCTCGCTTTGTTGTGTGGGTTAAATCTGTTGATATGTGTAAAGAGTTTAGAATGGTGTCTGCCTCATGGTGTTTTATACATGTTTATTGTTGTTGTTGTTTTATTGTCTTCTATTTTACCTACACTCTCGGGAACAATGAGCTCTGTGGAATTTCTTGTGCCAACACTACATAGACTTAGATAACTTTTTTCTTCTCTCTCAAGCTCTCAAGCTCTCAAGTGTGCTCGCTCTCTCTCTCTCTCTCTCTCTCTCTCTCTCTCTCTCTCTCTCTCTCTCTCTCTCTCACACACTTTCTCTCAATCTCTCTTTTATATATTAGCTGTTGCTTTTCTCTTTGTCTACATACCTCAATGCTTCTAAGCTGGTGCCTTATTTTGTATAATTGATCACATTAAAGCCTAAAGTTTGCTATGGCTTTGCACAGAGCACAGAATATAGATTTAGATACACATACAATAATTTCCCCAAACATTTTATAATGAAAATGTTCATTTTACATCAGACTGCCTGCAGTAGGGAGCCTTCCAAAACGAACCCACTCCTCCAATGATCATCACATTCTGGGATTGGGGTCTTTTTGTAATTCTGTCCCTTTCAGGGTGGGCTGGACCTAATCATTGCTTCTAATGAATAGTATGTGGCCAAAGTGATGGAGTGTCACTCCCAAGGTTATGTTACAGAAGACTGTGACTCCTCTCTTGCTAGGACTCTCTCGCTCTATAACTAGCTCACTCTGAGGGAATCCAGCTGCTATGTTGTGAGATGCCCTATGGAAAGGCCCATGTGACAAGGAACCAAAGGTGGTCTCTAGCCATCAGTCTGTGAGGAATTCAATCCAGCCAATGACCTCTTGAGTAAACTTGGTTCCCCCCGCCAGTCACGTCATAAAATGACTACAGCACTGATGATAGATACCTTGATTGCAACCTTGGGAGAGACTGAGCCCGAAGACCCAGCTAAGCCATGCCCACATTCCTGATCCACAGAAACTTTAAAGTAATGAATATGTGCTGTTTTAAGGACTAACTTTTGGAGTTATTTGTTATACTGCAGTACATATAATACACCATCATATATCTATATCCTACAATTAACCTTTTACTATACCTACTTTATCACTACACTTGCTATGTCCATCCATCTATCCATCCTTTTATTCATCCAACAATCCATCTTATTTGTTTGGTTTTTTTATTGCTACATATCTTTTTCACTTCTAGATTGATGGCTATGTTCCAGATGCCTGAGGACGTCAGAACACTGACCTTTGGATAGTTAAAGTAATAGAGTGTTTTATTCTTCCTAAATTATGGGTCAAATATGAATAATCCCATAACCCAGGGACATTGTCTAATAATTTAACCTTCAAAATGCGACTATTGCCTCCAAGCCATCCTTCCCGTTCTGCCTTGTGAATCGTTTTATAGTTCACTTATTTATTTATTCATCTATCAACATTCTATATTAAAATGTTGCCACCTTTCAGTGCTTCAGCCAAAATGTTCATTTTATTATTCTCTTCCAATTACTATTGCTGCATAATAAACTACCCAGGCTACCCCATGAAACAACAACTGTTCAATTATTATGTGCAAAGATTCTGTGGGTTAAGAATTTGTACAGGGCACAGTAAGGATTGTTCCAGATTTTCTGGGGCCTCAGCTGGGAAGACTCATATAACCAGGGTAACTTGAACAGCGGGGGACTGAAATTACCTGGAGGGTTCTTTACTCACACATCTGACGTGTAGACTGTTATGTCTTCAAGGCTAGGTTCAGCTGGGACTGTTGACCATAGCACCTACATGTGACCATCAACATGACTTGGATCTCTTATAATATGACAGCTGTTTTCTGAGAGGGAGCATCTTGAGATTGAGCTTTCAAAGGAAGCAAATGTTTCAAGAGAGGCAGAAACTGCAGACTTTCATGACCTAGTCTTGGAACATAGAGTTCCTTCTGCCATACTCTAATTGTCAAAGAAGTCACAAGCCCACCCAGAGTCAAAGGGAGGGGGGCACGGACCCCATATCTTAATGGGAAGAGTGTCAAATAATTTGCACCAGTTTTTACAAGCACCATGCATCTCAATTTCTCTTAACTGTTCTCTGTGCCAACTAAAGAAGTAGAATATACTGGAAGATGCTGCCAAAATTGTTCACACACCACTTTCAGACAATCACAGGAAACAATAGTTGACTCAGTAAACAATGTAATTTCCAAACTACAGCTGTTATATGATACTTGAGAAAAATTGACAGAAGTAACTGATGACTCATTTGCAAATTTGGGAATAAAAGTTGTTGACATTACAGAGTATGTTGCCATCTCTCTCACTATTTCAACTGCCAAGAAAGCTACAGCTGAAACAGAAAATGTCTCCCCTACACCATATATCTGTAGGTCCTTAAAGTGTATATGTATGTAACACTCTCACTAGGCACTTCACGTTCCTCTTTTCTGTTATAAATCTGCTCATTTAGTGGCTTGACCCACATCCTCTTATTCAAACAGCCTCTTCAAAAACTCTTGTTGTTGAATGGATAATTGAATAGAAGAGTGATTAAAAAACTAAGTGATCGATCCTTTACATACCTGAAAAACTATTTAGTGAAAGACAATTCTTGGGCTTTGGGGCTGGAAATGGAGACCTTTCTCAAGATAGGAAGAGCAAATTCTGGATTTAGATGACTGTTATTAGTTTAGTCATCATCCATTTATCCATCCATCCAGGGACATTTACAGATTGTTAAATCTTGTATCTTTCGTGAGTGCTCCAATATCAATATCTTTTATCCAATTTTGCACATGACTCCTGCTTGATCCAGTACACTCAGAATTCAGTCCCATGGTACCCTACTGGCTCCTGCTGGTTCATGCTGACTAGGTCCAGTTGCTCCTTTGAGGTCAATCTTGTCCCTCCCTTAGGATACCTAGCACTTTCCCCAACCAGGTTATATTGTGACAGAATCCTAACTATTGGCCTTTTGGGCAGGAGAGAAGGCAGGTGCAGATCCCGAGAGAGTACATATCACTTTCAAGAGGAGCCTCTGCATCATTCTCACGAAAGGAGGGAACATTTATACAATAGGGCCACTTTTGCTGATGCAAAAGTTTCAGGGGAATCCTGAAGATTCCAGATTTTCAGGAATTAACCCAGGTATCCCATCCCATGATTTGGGGCCCCATTCCTTCCCAACCAGGACCCTGACCTTGGCCTACCAGACCTGTGGTTGGGAGTTTAAGCTTCTTTAGAATTCTGCTACTCAGATGATTAATTTCTAGGCCTGGACCTCAGCTTTCTCTGTTCTCTGGTTGTAAGAGATGAGAACCTCTTTGCCTTCTACCAGGGAAGCCCTCTGGTTTTCACACTTCGCTTTTAATTGCTGATTAATCACTCATAGCCTTTTGTTATCTTTCTCCAAAGCATCAATCGCACTTATCAAAGGCCACCCAATTCCACTCTTACTAGTGAATTGTCTTCCACCAGTATCAATTACAACCCAGTTTCTATAGGTAGAGGTGTTAACAACTGAATGAAAACCTTGTGCTGGAGCTATTCTAGTGCCACCTATCTCCAGTGAAAGGGGCCTCGGTGCCAGCTGTCTGGCAGGTGTCTTAGTGTTTGCTTCCTCAGATTACTGGCACCAACTGCACCCCAGCAGTTTGAGTTATCTTGGATTTTGGCATGGAAATTAGTGTGCTGGGATGTTTTTTAGGGCGTGCTCTTGGGATCAAGTGATCTTGTGGAATAGCAGGAAGCAAGATTGGACAGAGGGAGACAGATTGTGACATATCCTCAGCCAAGGCTTCAGTCACCCCCCCACACACACAACTTGGGGAGTGCTGAGGCTATGTGAAGGCCCTTTAGAATTGTCCTATATTGTGGCAAGGTGGCTGTGTCCTTAAACTTCACCAATTATGAGTCATTGTATGCAGGTACAGTCTGACCTTGACTGGAAAGTTGTGGTCTTTCCAGTCAAGGTCAATTTCTGGCAGCATTCCCAGCAGTTGGGGAAATAAGTTCTTCTAAAGGAGAGTCTGGATTGTTCAACACATCATCTATACATGTGTGTGTACAAAATTAACTAGAAGAGTCAGGGAAGGCATCTTGGGGGAGACGGTGTTAGGGCTGAGGCGTGATTAACAAGAAAGAGCCAGCCCTGCACAGCTCATCAGGAAGAGTGCTTCAATTTCAAGGTATCAGGGCTCTGAGGCAGGAGAAGCTCAACATGTTTGAGGAACAGAAATGTCAGTGGTTGGAGCATGGTGAGTGAGGGATGGAATGCCCCTACATGACAACAGAGAGATGAACAGGGGCCAGCTAGGTCATGTTTAGGGGCAACAAGGTCAAGTTATGACCTTGTAGGTCATACGAAAACGTTTGATTTTATTCTAAGTGCAACAAGGCCATTGAAGCATTTTAAGCAGGGAGGATGCATGAGTAGGCTTGTTTCATCAGGATAACTCTAGCTGCGGTGTTGAAAACATGCCAATGATGCTCAAGTTTTGCTGTACATTAGAATCACCTAGGGATTGTTAAAAAATGCTAATGCCTGGCACTCCTCTCCAGGCTTTCTGATTTAATTAGTTTAGAATGTGACATGGACAAGGGAAGTTTGAAAAGCTCCCAAAGTGATTCTAATGTGATCCTAAAGATTGGGAACCAGTAGAATAGACTGAAGGAGCCCAAGGGCAGAAGCTGGAAGACCAGTAAGGAGGCTATTATAGGGATCCAGGCAAGAGATGGTGGAGGCTTAGGCCAAGATGGTAGCAATAGCGATGGTTAGCAGTGGTCGTATCTTGGCTACCTTTCTGACCTCTTCTCTGATCTTTCCTTTACACCCCCCATGCTGCTCTTCTTGCTGTTCCTGACTCACCAGCTTGTTTATGCCTCAAGGTCTTTGCACTTTCTTGATCATCTGACTGGAACACACTCCCCAGGCCTTCACAGGGCTTGCTCCCCCCTCCACTTCCACCCCTCTGTTTAAAAGCCACCTCCTCAAATGGCAAGATTTCATTCTTCTTTATGGCCGAGTTATACTCCGTTGTATAAATGTACCACAGGTTCTTAGTCCAGTCGTCTACCGAAAGGTGTACACCTGAAGCTGAAGCTGGATAATACTGAATATATATATATATATATATATATATATATATATATATATATATATATATATACACACACACACACACACACACACACACACATGTGATTGCGGGAGGGGTTATCACCTTGTGAGGGGTGTAAATGTCTATTTATTACATTGTTTTGTACACCTGAAACTAATAATTTAAAAAAGCTACCTCTTCAGACTCATTTTCCTTGACCACTCTATCTGCAAACAGCACCCCTACCCTCAGCCTCAGTTACTGTGTCACTCACGGATTCCTTACCATGATTCATATTGCTTCATGGCGGTTATCACCCCTTGGTATTATATGTTCATGTGTTTGTTATCTGTCTCTCCTCCTAGACTGCAAGCTCCATGAAGGCAGAGTCTGTGTCCAACTTGTTCACTCCTGTATTCTCTGTGTCAGGTTGGGGGGATGCATTACTGACTTCTAGAAATTTCATAGCACATGTTACCCTGATGCCTGATGCAGTGGGGATTTATCATCATTACTGCAGTGTTCTTTCTGTACTGCCCTGAATGCCATGCTAACCACAGGGATGATATTACATGTGAGTGTTCACTGCCTGGGCTTAATTGATGTTCATGGTCTGCCTCCATCCATCCTCCCATCCTTCATCCCAGCACTCAGAGCCCCATTCCACCTCCCTTTGGTCTCAGGGTCCCACATGTTTATCTAAAGGATATTGATAGAGATTAGCGCTCCTTTAGGAGTCATATCCATAGCTAAATGTTGACATCCAACCTGATTAAATTCTGAGCCATCGAGCATTTCCAGCCTAGGGTGTCTCCTACCAGTTCCCGGGCTTTCCCACAAAGGACAGCAGCAACTCCTGGCTAAGATCTGCTTTATGGGATCTAATTTTTATAACGTTCCCCAGCCCCTGCTTGAAGAGAGCAGGCTATATTTCACCACCTCCTGTGACTACCACGGAACCATATGTGATTTCTCATATTTAGGAGATTAAGCAAATTATACAGCCATTTTTCAATTGCCATTTCATGAGTAAGAAAGAAAGGGGACATTTATTGAGCATCTTCTCTGTGTCAGGCACTGTGCAAAATGATTTAACATATATTATTCATCTAATTTTCAAAGCAAACTGGGACTTAGATGTCCATTTCACAGTGAAGAAAATGAAATTTAGGCCAATGAAGTACTTCATTGCAAGTTTCCCAGCCAAGAGGTAATGTCTCATCTTGGCCTTAGTATAATTAGGTTCTTAATACAATGTTTTTTGAATGATTGACAGAGTAGTGGAGCTGAGATGAAAAGTTGGGCCCTCTGGCAACCACCAAACCATTGTCTGTGTCTATGAGTTTCTGTTTCTCATTTGTTTGTCTTGTTCTTTTGTTGCTTTTGGTTTATATACCACATATCAGTGAAATCACATGGTTCTCTGCTTTTTCTGTCTGACTTATTTCGCTCAGCATTACACTCTCAAGATGAACACACAATGGGATTTATAGATGATGTAATACAGAATTGTACACCTGAAATCTATGTCATTTTACTAACAATTGTCACCCCAATAAATTTAATAAAATTAAAAAAAAAAAAAAAAAGAAAGAAAAGTTGGGCCCAGTCAGTCCTGAAGCTCAGACTGAACAGCTAGAGAAATGGCTGGAGACACACTACAACATGGCAGAATGCATTAAGGAGGTCTGCTGTCTTTTATTTTGTACATCCAAATAAATCACGATCCCCTCATAGTAATTATTCTCTTTGGCATCAGTTAGTTGATTGAGAAAAATGCAAAATGACAATAAACTGCTTCAGATTCAGTTACAGTTTAAAATAAATGTGTATTTCATTTATTATAATATATAATACAGACATTATATACAATATATGTTATATATAATATACACATTTGAAAAATTGTAGAATGCATGTAATCATTAAATATCTATATGCTTCACATATGCTAACTCTTATGTAAATATTATTATTTATCCCAATTGAGGCCAAGAGGGATTTCAACCCAGGGCGTCTAGCTCCAAGGCCTTTCTCTTGACCACTATACTATAGTACTTCTAGAAAGCACTGGCACTTCTATTCTGTACAGACATGAGACCTGCTTTCCACACTGAACTCTCTGCATTAAAGTGAGTTGGGAAACATTGATGTAGAGGCCAGGCCAATGGATCACCTCCTCTTGTGCACCTCTGGCCACCTTTCTCTGCCACTCCCTCTAGGCCCAGCATAGTATCATCAGACACACAACGGTACGCAAATGTGTGTGGAATGAATGCTTGAGCAAGTGCGTGAGGGGACAGAGTCATGAATGACAGCCAAATGAGCTCAGTCAAGTATGGTGTTCTGGCTTTGAAATGCTTGGCCCCTGGTCAGCAAACAGGAGTGATTCGGGTCCTGAGAACTGCTGTCCCCTGTCTCAGCAGAATCAGTAGTCTGGGAGGCCCGCTGGTGAAGGCCGAGGCCCTGGCTCCACACTTCATTCTGTCTTCTCTCTTGCTAGCACTTCTCCTCAAGGCCTGTTGGGGTCCTTGTTGTGTTTGAGCTGCATTTGAAGGCATAGACGATTTCAAGTGGCTTTTTTTGTTTGTTTGTTTGTTTTTATTAAAGTTTATTGGGGTGACAATGGTCAGTAAAGTTACATAGGTTTCAGGTGTACAATTCTGTATTACATCATCTATAAATCACATTGTGTGCTCACCACCCAGAGTCAGTTCTCCTTCCATCACCATATATTTGATCCCCCTTACCCTCATCTACCACCCCTCTCCCCCCTTACCCTCTGGTAACCACTCAACTGTTGTCTGTGTCCGTGAGTTTTTTTGTTTCTTATATAAAACTGAAAACAACAAAAGAACAAGACAAATGAAGAAACAAAAACTCATAGACACAGTCAAGTGGCCTTTCAAAATGATGCTAGACATACAGTCTTATCTAGATTGTTTCAGAGGACAAGTGATATATCCTAACAAATAATCATAATAATAAAGGGTGAAGGAGGCAAAGTAGTGGAATCTGTGCCTAGAGTGGCTCTGGGCCCCTACATCCCCCAACTATTCTCGGTTGGTGAACATCATCTGGGACCATCACCAGCCCCCTGCAACCAGCTACTTACAGCTACTGTTGATGCCTCTGCAAATAAAGGGTTGTCTTTGTTTCTACTGTGGTTAAAACACATAACATGAAATTTACCCTCTTAACATATTTTTAGAGTGCACAATACAGTATCGTTAACTACAGGCACAATGCTGCACAACAGAGCTCTAGAACGTCCTCATCTCGCATGACTGGAACTCTGTATCTTTTGCACAGCAATTCCCCATTTTGCACTCCCCCCCCACCCAGTCCCTGGCAACCACCATTCAGCTTTCTGCTTCTGTCAGTTTGACTGTTTTTGATTCCTCATATAAGTAGAATCATGCAATATTTGTCCTCCGTGACTGGTTTATTTCACTTAGCATAATATCCTCAGGGTTCATCCATGTTGTTATAATCCACATATGAAAGGATTTTCTTCTTTTTTAAGGCAAAGTACTATTTTGTGGTATGTATGTGCTATATATATTTTTTTATTCATTCACCTGTTGATGGACATTTAGGTTGTTTCCACCTCTTAGCTATTGTGAATAATGCTGCAATGAACATGGGAGTGCCACTATCTCTTTGAGATATTATTTTCAGTGCCTTTGGATATACACATAGAAATGGGATTCCTGGATCATGTGGTAGTTTTATTTTTCATTTCTGAGGGAACCTCAATACTATTTTTCATAGTGGCGTGTACCAATTTACATTCTAAGCAACCGTGCACAAGGGTTCCAATTTTTCCACATCTTTGCCAACACTTGCTATTTTCTGAATTTTTGTGTGTTTTGTGTGTTTTTTTTTAAATAATGACCATCTTAACAGGTGTGAGATGGGTTGTCTTTTTTTTCATATTGCATATTTGCATGTTGCAAGAGTGGGGCAAGGTCTTTAGAGGCAAAAAAGACAAAGCACCAGTATGGACACCACATGATTTGGAAGCTTTGCTTGTCTTTGGAAGGGATTTGTGTTTGCTTTTCTGCCTTCTCAGTTTGGAGCATATTTATTTGTAAAAGGAAATATGTTTACTTATTCCTGATTAAAATCTGTTGCACTCCAGAGATTCATGTACTCATGGGACCTGGTCTCTCCAATGAGGGAAAGCTGGAATGAGTCTGGAACAGCTACTGGCCCAGCCTGCCTCAGAGATCTTGTCTGATGACTGGTATTTGGCAGTCTTTTCCATTTAATGGACCTGCTCCTGTTGGTGAGAAATGGGCATTAGTGATTCACAAACCAGGTAATATGATGAGTCATATCAGAGAGGCCCTAACGGGCAAATGCACTCGAAAAGTGAGCTCTTCCATTTCTTTAACGTGGCAGATCAGCCAGTATTCCATTAGCAAAGCATGCTTAGATCTTGGTCCCCTGTGAACAAGGCTCTCTGACTCTATTGTCATAGATGAAGGACTAGGAAGGCTAATTCATCTAATGCTCCCAGGAGTGCTATCAGAGGTCAGAATTGAAATGCCTGTCATAGTACCTATTCCCCCACTGCCATGATGCTTCATCTCTAAACACTCAGAGGAGACAAAATCCATTCCCTTCCAAATTTTACAAGTTCTTGCTCAACCACTAAAAAAAAAAAGAAAGAAAGAAAAAAATGCTGAAATATGAGCAGACATGGATATTGCTTGTTTGATTTGGAGATGTTGTGCTAGAAGCCACTTAGGAAGTGGAATCCTTATGCTTATTCTCACCCTTGGAAGAAGCTTAGCAGAGGACGCAGTGCAGAAAGGGACTCCTCCAGGGTAAATTCCTGGCAGGTGTAAAATGCCCGTTTCAGTAGTTGGGTCACTTTTGACTTGGAACGACTATAAAGGAAATAGATGACATGGCTTATGTTCTACATGGAAGGCAAGAGCTCTGATTTGTAGCTAGCAAGTTAGAAAAGGAAAGTATGAAAGAAGCAGCTTGTGGTGCCCTGAATGTACCATCCTCCAAAACATGTGGTCATCAACGTTTGAAATCTGCTTTCTCAGATCTCCATGACTGTTGGAATAGATAGTGAGAAACAGGGTTTCCAAAAAAGACAAAGCATTTTTGTTTGGCTTGAACTATACATGGGCAAGGCAAGTGAGGTTTCATCTGGGGGTCCCCCACATCCTCTGCTGCTTTTGGAGTCTGACCAGCATATTTAGCTCATCATCTTTTCCCCCTGTTAGAATTTTTGAATGCTCGAGGCAAAATTTCATCCAGATGTTGCTGAATCCTTTACAATTATAAAAAGGGCATAAGGGCCTTTTGATGTCCTGACAACCTATAAAGCCTTTGCCAGCCCCTTTCTTCTGACTCAGAAGCAGAGGACACCACAAGGCTCCAGCAGGTCGTGGCCTCATTTCAGAACTTAGAAGTCAAGAGTATTCATGGATTTCAACTCCGGCAGGCAGCTGTATTGCCTACTTGCAGGGCTGCCCTTGGTTTCAAGATATGGGTTCAATAGGCAAGTGAAGCAATGAGTTCCACATGCGTTTTCCAGATGCAGACAAGAGGCCCTAGCAGCTGGCGTCCTGGTTTTGCATGCATGCCAGATTTGGGAGTCACAGTAGGCCAGCATGAGGACCTGCTGGGAGGAGTGTCCTGAGGACCATGCACTTGTTTGCAGTCTACATTAAATGCATCTATTTATGTCTTATGTCTTTCCCATGTGAAATACGATAAGAGAGTCAGAGAATTGTTTGCAGCTGGGAAGCAGTACAGCCATGGAACTTAAGCCCTCTTACTTAGAGGTCTGGCGCTCGCCACAGAAATTCTGATTCCAGAGGTTTGAGGATGGGGACAAAACTGATTACATCATTTGCAAGGCTGAGTGTAAAATGAAAATGCAGGTCCCCTGTTCAAAAATTACGATCAATTTTAACATTCCAATAGCAGAGCATCAAACCAAGTAGATTGAGCCATTCTAAGCACGGGACCCTGTGTGAATGTACAGGTCACGTTCTCATGAAGCTGGCTCTGTCTACAACAAGCTTCCAGCTTTTTGGAAGACGTCCTGCCTATATTTTTGACCATGTCCTGTCTATAACACTCCCTAGGTAGAGGGTCTCTCATTTTGGTTTATGGCTCTGGAGGAAAGGCATGGTAGGGTTCACCACAACCTTATGTTCCTGAAAAACTAGCAGGCTCAGCCAGGCTGAGGTGCTCACCTAGGCATATAACCTTTTGGTTTAGTGGGACTTCTGGGGTTTTCCATGAAGAACCCAATTCCTAGCATCCACTGGTTGCTTACTCACCCAGGATGCATCACACTGCTTAAAAATTTAAAAAGCAGAACAAAACCCACCATAAACAAATTCAGAAGACAACTGATAAACTGGGGGAGGGGTTGTAACCTGGGCTATTAATGTCACTAATATATAAAGGCTCTTACAACCACATCAAAATTACGACTAAACTACACAATAACCATCTTTGGGAATCACCTGAAGTCTAGTTGAACCAAAGTGCTACAACTAAGGACATGAAGAAGAAGCCACATTGAGACTGGTAAGAGGGGTAGCGACATGGAACAGGCTTGTCCCACTCCCACGAGTGACCATTAAAAATCAGGAGAAATACCTTGTCTGTGGAGGTAACCCCAGAAGTGTAAGAGTTCCCAGCCCTACGGTTCCAGTGCTGGGGAGAGAAGTCTCCCTAACTTCTGGTCGTGAAAATCAGTGGAGTTTGTGGTAGAGTGAGACTGAGGGTGGCTGGAGTCCCAGGGGCTCTTCTTAATGTGACCACGTACAGATTTACTCACTGATGGACTCACTCACTCTGGGCTCCAGCACTGGGGCAGCAGCTCAAAAGGTTCCAGGGGCATCCAGGGAGGAACTGAATTGCCTGGCTTCAGGGCAAAGACTGGAGGGCCAGCTTTCTCCCAAACGGAGGAGCTGGAAGAAGCTATTGTTTCTTTAATGTGAGGTTAGCCAGTATCCCATTAGCAAAGCATGCTTAGATCTTGGTCCCCTGTAAATAAGGGATGGTGAATTTATGGCACATGAACTATACATCGTTAAATAAAAAGTGTTTAAAAAACATCAACCTAGAATTCTATGCCTAGAAAAATTATCCTTCAAAAGTGAAGGAGAAATAAAGACATTCTCATACAAATAAAAAAGTCAGGAATCCATTCTCAGTAGACCTGCTCTGCGAGAAATGTTAAAATAAGTTCTTGACACAGAAGGAAAGTGATATTGGACAGAAACTATGAGCTAAGTAAAGAAAGGAAGAGTGTGAAAAAAATGAATAAATGAAGATAAAATAAAATAAAATATTTTGTTTTTCTTTTTCTTAATTAGTAAAAGATAAATGCTTGTTCAAAGCAATAATAGTACCAATGTATTGAGTGATTATAGCAAATGGATAAGTTAAATGAATGACTGCAATGTCACAGGAGACAGAATGAATAAAATAATATTCTTCTATAAGGTACCTGCATGCTATGTGAACTGGTGTGGTCGTATTTGAGGGTGGGCATATATTATTTAAAAGTGTATATTGTAAACCATAGTGCAACACTAAAAATGTTTACAAATGAAGTATAAATTTCATGTCAAGAAAAGAAATAAATTGGAATAATATAAAAAGCTCAATTAAAATTAGAGAACACCAAAAGAGAGGGAGAAAAATTATTTAAAAAGAGAAAGTAATGGACAGAAAACAGTTACCAAGATGGCAGATCAATAATCACACTAAATGTAAATTGTCTAAATATACCAGTCAAAGGCAGAAGTTGTCAGAATGAATTAAAGGGGGAAAAAAAAAGGATCAAGACCAAAGTATACTCGTATGTCGTGTACAAGAAACCCACTTTAATTATGAGGAGTCAAATTAGTTAAAAGTTGGAGAAAATTACATCATGCCAACACTAATCAAAAGAAAGCTGGAAAAGCTATATTAATTTAAGACAAAGCATGCTTCAGAATAAAGATTAACAGCGAAAAAGAGGGACATTGCGTAATGATAAAGATGTTGTTTTACAAAGACACATAGCGATCCTTAACATTTATGCACCTAACAACAAATTATCAAAGTACACGAGGCAAAAATCTGATAGATTAAAGGAGAAATAGTCCACCATTACAGTTGGATACTTCAACCCCCTTGTGTCATTAATTGATAGATACAGCAAGCAGAAAATCAATAAAGATATAGATGCCCTGAATAGTACCATCAATCAACTTGATCTAAATTACATTTATAGCATAATCCATCCAACAACAGAATACACATTCTTCTGAGGTTCACATGAAACATTCACCAAGATAGACCACGTTGTAGGTGATAAAACACACGTTAACAAATCTAAAAGCACAGCAATCATATAAAGTATGTTCTCTGACCAAAACGTAATTAAACTAAAAATCAATAACAGAAAGACAGCTAGAAAATCCCTACATGCTTGGAAATTAAACTGCACATATCTAAGTAAACCGTGGGTCAAAGAACAGGTATGAAGAGAAATTTGAAACTATATTGAACTAAAATAAAAAATGAAAATACAATTTATCAAACTTTGTGATAGTGCTAAAACAATGCTTAAGGTGACATTTATAGAATTACATGCAAATATCAGAAATGAAGAATGATCTAAAATTAATAAACCCAGCTTCTATTTTAATAAATCAAGAATAACAAATTAAACTGAAGTAAGTCTAAGAAAGGGAATAATGAAAATTAAGTCAGAAATCAATGAACTTGAAAACAGAAAAATAATAGAGAAAATCAAGAAAATGGAAAGGTGATTAAAAAAAAAAAAGATCAATGAAATTGATAAGTCTCTATCCAGGCTAATGAAGACAAGTAAAGAGAGACACAAATTACCAATGTCAGGAATGAAAAAAGGTTAATCACTGTTAACCTCATGGATAGTAAATATATAATACCTGCACAGGAATACTATGAGCAATTAAGTCTATGCCCACATAGAGTTAATAACTTAGATGAAATGAACCAATTTCATGGAAGGCACAAACTACAAATATTCAGTCAATGAGAAACAGTTCGCTTGAAGGTGGTATGTTTATTAAAAGAAATTGAATTAGCATTTAAAAACCTTCCAA
Source organism: Rhinolophus sinicus (assembly GCF_036562045.2). Taxonomy (NCBI): domain Eukaryota; kingdom Metazoa; phylum Chordata; class Mammalia; order Chiroptera; family Rhinolophidae; genus Rhinolophus; species Rhinolophus sinicus. The sequence continues at coordinate 108,101,393 of NC_133768.1, read as the reverse complement.
AATAGAAAACACCTGGCCCAGATTGTTTTCCTCGTGAATTCTACCAAAAACGTAAGAAAGACTTAATACCTATTTGACACAATCTTTACCAGAAAATAGAGGGAACACTCCCCACCTCATCTTATGAGGCTAGCATTGCCCTAATACCAAAATTAGACAAAGACATTTCAGGAAAAGAGAACTACATACCATCGTTTCTCATAAACACAGATGCAAAAATTCTCAGCAAAATACTAAAAAATTGAATCTAGCAGTACATGAAAAAGATAATGCATTATAACCAAGTGGAGTTTGTTCTTGGAATGTAAGGCTGTTTCAGCATTAATACATCAATGTAATTCATTATATTAACTGACTGAATAGGAAAATCAGTGTGATTATATTAATAGATGGAGACAATGAATATGACAAAAATCTACACCGTTTTGTAATAAAAACTCTCAAAAAGCTAGGACTAGAAGGGGACTTCCTTATCCTAATAAACAATATAAGTGGAAAACCTACAGCTAACATTATACTTAATGGAGAGACACTGAATGCTTTTCCCCTAAGATAGGGAACAAACAAGGATGTCCTCTCTTACCACTCCTATTCAACATTGTACTGTAAATCCTAGCTAGTGCAATAAAGTAAGAAAATTGGAATAAAATGTGTTGAGGTTGGAAAGGAATAGTGTCTTTATCCAAAGATACATGATTATCTAGGTAGAAAACCACAGATAATTTACAAAATACTCCAGGAACTAATAAGTAAATATACCAAGATTGCAGGATAGAAAGCAATATACAAAAGTCAAATACTTTCCTGCACACCAGCAATGAACAATTGGAGTTTGAATTAAACAAACAAACAAACAAACAAAAAACCACTTATAATAGCACCAAAAAATGAAATACTAAGTTATTAATTTAGCAAAATATGTATAGGATCTGTATGCGGAAGCTATAAAACACTGATAAAAGAAATCAAAGTAGATCTAAAGGAATAGAGAGATAGTCCATGTTCATGGATTAGGAGAGTCAATGTTGTAAAGATGTCAGTTCTTCTCAACTTGATCTATAGATTCAACACAATCCCAAGTAAAGTCATAACAAGACTTTTTCTTGTAGATATTGGCAAGTTGATTCTAAAACGTATAAAGGGACCAATTCTGAAAAAGAACATAATCAGAAGATTCATATTACCCAATTTTAAGACTTTGTATGAATTGACTATAATGAAGACAGTGTGGTATTGGTGAAAAATAGATGTAGAACAATGGAAACAAAATAGAGAGACCAGAAATAAGCCACATAATTATAGTCGACTGATTTTTGACAAAGGGACAATAGCTATTTAATGGTGTGAAAGATTGTCTTTTCAATAAAAGGAGTTGGAACAATTAGAGATCCATATGCAAACAAAGCAAATGAACCTAGACACGCACCTCTCACCCTCACTTAGCAAAAAAGAACTCAAAATGGATCAAAGACCTAAATGTAAAACATTTTTAAAATAGGGAGATAGGTCCATAATCCAAAACGTTTAAATTTCTAGAAGAAAACAGGTGTAAATCTGCATGGCCTTGGATTTGGTGCTGAGCTTTTATATGTAACACCAAAAACGTGACCCATGAAATAAAACATGGATAAGTTGGACTTTATTTAAATTAAAAACTTTTGCTCTATGAAAGACACTGTAAGGAAAATCAAAAGATAAACCACAATATGGATCAAACTCTTATAACCAAAACACACAAAAAAACTCTTAAAACTCAACAATAAGAAAACAAACAATACAATTTAAAATAGTGTAAAAATATCTGAACAGATTAGAAGCAGTGACACTCTCATAGCAACAAGCATACCTAGAACCCAGAAAGTTGGTTTCGAATTCCATTATCCAAAGAAAGCAATCAGAGATCCTTGGAGAAATGGCAGATTCCAGGGCTGGGGAAGGAAATATACAAGATCAGCACAGAGCGTTGTGTAGTGCCAGAAAGTAATGATATATTCAAAAGTACAAAATAATGTATCAATATTGATTTTTTAGTTGTGACAAATGTCTCACACTAGCATGAGATGTCAACAATAGAAAAACCTGTTGTGGAATATAAAAAACTCTTTGTACTATCTTTAGAATTTTCTGTAAATCGTAAACTGTTCTAAAATTAAATTTTAATTAAAAACACACAAAACACAATTGTAACTATGTTTCATATGTTCAGAAATGACTAGGATACTTATAATTCTCACCCTAATTTCAGAGATGAGACAACCAAGGCTTTGAGAAGTCAACTGAGTAGTGTAATATCATAGAAGCTTGTACACGAGGAACTAGGATTTGAGCCACATCTTACTGTTTCCACAGCCCATGATTTTCCTGCCTCTATCTGAATTAAAAGAAGCCAGTGGGTAGAGAAATGTTATTGGATTGTAAGCCATGTTTCCTTGCATGTTTGGATTATGGTATTGATGGTTATACTTCTGGTTGATTTTTGTCCTTTCTAGGTTTCATAATCTGGGAAATTTCTGACAGATAACACTTGAAGAGACTGCATTAAAGAAAAGATAGCTTTTTGTACAGGATGAAACTTGCACCTTTCTTCATCTGCCCAGAGGAAGAGAAATGAGTGGTGATGTGGACGCAACTACAGATTGACCAGGAGAGGTTACTCTCTGTGACACAACTGGACCACTCTCCATCCAGAAGCACCTCCAGCTCCAAAATTTTCTACTTCTCTCATCTTACCTCTCAATATAATCTTTCCATAAGGAAAGGGAGTTGATGGCCCCCAAATCCTCTTTACTCTTAAGTACTGAATGGTTTCATTTATTCCACATCTGTGATTCCTTCTCCCCAAAGAGAGGAAGAGATGTGAAAGGCAACTTGGTCTCCCTCAGAACTGTTCTCAACTGTGTGTCCTAGAGAGTTACTCTATCCTCACTTTCCTTTTTCCTCTCCAAGCCCTCAACTGAGTGAGTTGAGATGGGATAGAGGTGGAGAAATGTGCAAGCAGAGATTTGCGAAGACAGGTGACTCCCTAATCTCACCTTCATCTTCTTTCTGCTTCCCTCAGAAGACTCAGTAGAGTAATCATCATCACATCCCCATCATCATCCTCTCTCACACTTCCTATAGTGCTTACTGCAGTGTACCTTCAAATTGGCCCCATTTACAGATAAGCAAACTGAGGCTCAAAAGTGAAATGACTTGCCCAAGGTCACACAACTAATAAGAGGTACAGAATTAAGAATGGGCCTGGAGGATACTCCAGCAGATGGGCAGAGGGCAGAAAGTTGAGGTAAAATGCATGTCTCTTGGCCTTGATTTCCTCAGTGATGTAGGGACCCAGGAGGGAATGGTTGTTGTAATGAGGTTTGGGTGCATGAGAGAGCCAGCTTGTGTGAAATACCAGACATCCAGGAGTGACCCTGTCAGCATCTTCCATAGCTCATGTGTATGTGCAGGTGAGGCAAAGTAAGCGGTTCAGGAGCAGACACTTCTGGCCCATTTACCTTTTCTTAGTTGAAAAGAGACTTTGTAACAGCTATATGCGATGTCAGAGGGGTAGTAGACTTGGGGGATGTTATCACTGTGTGAGGGGTGTAACCATTATGTTGTTTTGTAAAATTAAAAAATGAAAGATAAAAAATAATCTAAAAAAAAGAGACGGGGGAACCATTTCAACCAGTTGTTTGACAAAGCCACTACTGATTGGTATCTTTTACTTTTCAGGTGATTTTATTGGCACTTGTGCAGACAGCCTGGCCGTGTGAGGCCAGGCCTCCAGGCCTTTAATTATACAGGGAACTAAGTCAGTGTTTTCCTTAATTACACAGGAAATGAAGGAGAGAAGGGGATTATTTTTTTAAGGCTGAATTATACAGTCTGAGCTGCCTAAATTTACAAGACATTGCCAATCCTCTGGATGTTGGAGCCTGGATTTGTTTATGTGAGTTGTAGTGCATGTTATAAACTCCCACACTGAACCTAACTGGAAATGACTGCCCTCCCGCTCCTTGCCTAGCCACTTTGTATCATGAAGTATTTTATTACTTAAACACCTTTGGATGGGGGGCAAATACATTACTTCCCTGAACTGAAAAATGCAATTGATCTCCTGCTCAGCATCAGAAACCTACATTTGTTTTAACTGCCATGGAATCATGATTCAATGAAAGCCTAGTAACTTGACTTAAAAGGTGATTATGGCATCTTAGCCAAGTTTTGAGTTTCCCTTCATGCCGTGCAGTTACATTGCTATTTAGTAGGCATTTAAATGAAAAAAGGTGTTTATCAAGTAAAGGCAAAAGCATGGTTTCTATGTTAAAGGTACACATATTTATGTATCTGTGAACAACAGACAACTTTTAAAACACAATTTTGTGGAAGTTGAAAACGTCCATCTATGTAGAAGCAATTTCTCATCTCAGGAAGGAAAAGCTATTAAAATGGCTATTAAACAGCTATGGAGCCCAAATACTGAGGTCACAGCTCATCAGTGACCACCACGGTGGTTGATGAGTAGAGGCTATTCCTCAGGTTTCTTGGATTTAAGCCCTGTTGTTCTTTACAGATCCACCGGAAGTGAGGAGGTTCTCCTTGGATCATTGTCATTAAGAAAAACAACAACGAACATGGTGGAGCTCTGTGGAAGGCAGGATAATGGCCCCCAACGATATCTATGTCCTCAGTTCTCAGCCTGTGAATATGTTACCTTACATGACTAAGGGACTCTGCAGATATGATTAAGGAAGACATGACTCTGAGATGGGGCGATTACCCTGGATTGATTATCTGGTGGGACTGACTTGAATTACGAGTCCTTATAAGCAGAGAACCTTCCATGATTGTAGTCAGAAAGACATGTCACGATGGAAGAAGTGTTGGAGGGGTGTGGCATTGTTGACTTTGAAGATGGAGGAATGGGCCATAAGCCAAGGAATTCTCTAGAAACTCGAAAGAACAAGGAAACAGACTATCCCCTAGAGCCTCCAGAAGGAACCCAGCCCTGCTGACACCTTGACCTTAGCCCAGTGAGTCCCATATCTGACTTCTGACCTCTGGAACTGTAAGATAATAAGTGTGTGTTGTTTTAAGCCACTAAGCTTGTGGTAATTTGTTATGGCAACCATACAAATGAGTATGGGCTCCGATATTGATCAGCAAGTGCCTGGCCAGGATGGCTATTTTTTCTATGACAGGACAAGAAAGGCAGCATAAAGGGATATAGTTTGTGCCTCTCTACCTAATCGAAATAAATTCTAGAATGAGTAAAGTGGAGTTCAGTCTAGCAACGAGGATTTTGTGGTTGGGATCCTGCCGAAGAATTGTTCTGAATAAACAGGCTCGCATCCAGTTGTTTGTTTTGGCACGGGACTGTCAGAAGCAACACAACTTTCCAAGGCTCACTGGTCCCTTGCCCGTGCCATTTCGGAGTTAGATATACTTACATGAACAAGAAAGGAGAATGTAAAGACAGCAGGAGATGGACAGGAAGCAGAAGTAACAGTGTGCTGCCAAATGTTTTTTGGCTAAATTCGGAATATTTGAGCTTGAAACCCCTTTTAAACATAAATTTTAGAGTTTTAATGGCATAATCTTAAAGAATAGTCTCATAACATACACCATTTTTTCTCCTTTAGAATGTCTTCTAATGCCTTAGTTTCGAATTTCTGCCCAAAGTGGTTGACGTATATACACGAGTACACACACACTCACACACACACACACAAGCCTACATGCCAAATTGGGTAAAATTGATCTTTAGCTTCATTCTAAAAAGAATAGAATACAAACATAAGAAGTTACCTAGAGTGTAGACTTAATGGACTCTAATTTTCTCCAATTTTGCACAAATGAGGTTTCCTTTTAAAAAAATCACATTAGAACCTCTTTCCTAAGATGTTTGTATGTGTGGCTGGACTATTCATTCTCTATTCACAGAGCCATTCTAATCTAATATATAACAAGAGTCTAAAAGCTAATCAATAATGGAACACAGATCTGCCTGTAGAAGTACCCGTGCCTCCTCGGAGAGGAAGCTGCATGCGAGAGTGAGCCTCAAACAGCAGTTCCAACTTTATATTTATTTTACGATGATTCGACTCCATGTGTAATTCTTTGTATTGTCACTTCCAATTATTTTTGGAACAAAAACGCCAGGGAAATGAGTTACTTGTTTCAAAAAGCACGTTCATATTTGATAAATAGCTTACAGATTAGAGAGAAGATGTTTACTGAAACCAAGACGCAAAGCTCTTTCCTGGGGAATCAGACGAAAGCGCTAGATGAAGGATGACAAATCTTCATTGCCCAGATCATTTAAAGCTAATAGTGCAGGGCTGGGCAGACTTGCCCGTGAAGACACTTCCCCAGGAACTAGCACTAAGACGAGGCTTTCAGTGGGGTTCTGTTCAGATGCAAGAACCTGGGAGGGCTGCAGCCATCTCCTAACTTCATGCTCAATAGCTCAGAGGACAGAGTGGGCAGGAGCCTTTTCTGGCTTGAGGGGTGAGAGCCAACTCCCGCCTTTACTGTCCTGTATGTAAAATACCCGCCTGCCCATGCATCATGCTTCTCTATCCTGAGTCATCAGTTCCTCTCCCATTTCCATTTCAGGGCATAGCAGAGGTTTGGGAATCAATAGAATTATTTCTCTATGTCCTGGGTGCTAGGTCCTCCAAAGTAGAAGTGAAACGTCTCTTCTTACCTATGTACTTTTATTGGTTTATTTAGCTATTGAATGGTCTTAGTCCATTCGGCTGGTTAAACAAAATGTCACAGGCTGGGTGGCTTATAAACAGCAGACATTTATTTCTCACAGTTCAGGAGGCTGGAAGTTCAAGATCAGCGTGCCAGCCTGGTCACATTCTGGTGACTCTGCTTCCAGGGTACAGACAGCTGACTTCTCATCATAGCCTCACATGGTGGAAGGGCCAAGGGATCTCAGTGGAGCCTCTTTTCTAAGGGCACTAATCTCATTCATGAGGGCTCCACGCTCATGACCTCATGACCTCCCAAAGGCCTCAGTTTCTAACACCATCACATCGGGGGTTAGGATTTCAACATACACATTTTGGGAAGACAATCATTTGGACCATAGCATGCATCATTTAACATAAATCTTTGCTGAAAAAATGAATATGCTTCATTCATTTATTCATCTACCCCACACATACAATCTCAGTATTATATGCTGGGATGCATGCCAGGTATTAGGGCTTCAGACCATTTCCATAACTCATTTCAAAAGTAATACTTCTCCTGATTCTTCTTTTTATACTTTAACCTCATTTGACCTCAGTTCACAAGCAGAGGGCAGTTCGTTTGTACTGGGAAGATGATTTCACAGCAGCATCTCGTATTTTAGGGTTATTTGGCCTTTTGAGGAACTAAGCAGCTACAGGAGCCTCATTCCAGCTGATGTCTAGGGGATGTAGCTGGAATACTTGACCTCTTTGAGCATCTACTTCATAGGGTTGTTTGTGAGCACTAAATAAGTCAAGACATGTAAAATACTTAGAACTATGCCTGTCATGTGATAAATGCTTTAGGAATGAAAGAGACTATTTAAGGTTATTAGAAATAATTTAGACTTGCTCTATTCCAGGTGCAACTTGGAGCCAATGTTAGCCAGTGGGTGTGCTGGTTGCCAACATCCTACCTTCATGGGCCCTCAGACAACTGCCCAGCTGGTCTGGGGAAGCCCTAGTCATTCTTTGGGAAGGGACTAAGCTCTAGCAGGTAAGGAAGGCATCCCCTCTTTGGTGGTCTGGCAATTTAAGGCAATTTCCTTAAAGTAGTCATAGCCACCAATATGAATTTATGGGAAAAATTTCATTTAGAACGATTTCATCCTATGGTGGCAGGACTGGCCTCTAAGACTATCTGACTGGTCTGACCCTCCTTTTCCAGCCAGAGAAACCAAGGTTCAGAGAAGAGAAGCCTTGCTCCCAAGACCAAAGCTAGAGAATAATAGAGCTGAAATGAAGACGTAGGTCTTTTGTGTGCTTGCTTTTTTTTTTAAAAAAATTTTATTTTATTAAATTTATTGGGGTGACAATTATTAGTAAAATTACATAGATTTCAGGTGTACAATTCTGTATTACATCATCTATAAATCCCATTGTGTGTTCACCACCCAGAGTCAGTTCTCCTTCCATCACCATATATTTGATCCCCCTTACCCTCATCTCCCACCCCCCACCCCCCACCCCCCTTACCCTCTGGCAACCACTAAACTATTATCTGTGTCTATAAGTTTCTGTTTCTCATTTGTTTGTCTTGTTCTTTTCTTGTTTTTGGTTTATATACCACATATCAGCTTTTGTGTGCTTTCTTTTCTACCCAGACCTGTGCCAGGCCCTCCAAAGATGCTAGAGAGGAAAGGTCAATTGACAAGATCTTGGTCAGCTATTCCCAACTGGGGAGACATGGACTTCTGTGGTTGTGGCCTCCAGAATTTTTGTGAGGATTCTATCAGTTCACGTAGACACTTAACTTTGAGTGTAAATTAAATAATAAAGATATTAAAAATGCTTAGTTAAAAATCCTGATTTTTTACATATAGTTCAAGTATCCTTTTTTTCCCCATGGATTCTGTTACCCCTGTGTTACTCTGCAGGCAGCCTATTTCACCACCTCCAGATTAACTAATTTGAGTAGTAATTTTGGCATTGGGGGAGAGGCATGGACAGTCTAAATTTGCATGAAATTCCGAACATAATGCCCATAACATCATAATAATGACATTTATTGAGGACTTCCTCGAGAAAGATTTTACACAGATTAACTCATTTAATTCTCATGCCACCCGAGGTGGGAGGTGAGTCCTATTATCTCCATTTTGCAAATGAGGAAACTGAGGCACAACGAGCTTAAGTAACTTGTCTTAAATGCACACAGGTACTAAGTGGCATCACGCATGATAAGTTCTCAATAACAGCTAGGATTACTGTACAATTGTTATGAATATTATTATCACTAAAAGTTTTAAGGTAAGATGTTGAAACTGAAGGGCTTCTTAAAGACTGGATCCAAACCCTCACTTTCCTGACGGAGGGACTGAGACCGAGAAAAGGCAATGGCTGCAGAAAGGTGTCCCTGGGGAAACGTGCCAGAGCCAAGACATGAAACCAGGGCTCCTGACTCTCAGATAGTTGTGACGAGCTTTCCAAGCCTTGCTACTTCCTCATGTGGAAGGACAAAGTTGGACATGAAGCTTTTTAAAGTCACTTTACCTCCCTTCTCCTCTTGCTTGTTGGGGGCAAAGTTGTCTTAAGACTGAGACTGGATTAGAAAACACTTCTGAAAATTCCTTCTCAAGACTGCTGGAATGACTGTCAGGATATTCTTGGGAACGAGAGCGGAAAAGACGTTGTTGTTCACTCTTCCGTCAGTAAGAGAAATAGACCATTACTCAGGTCGTACCAGGAAGATTTAGTGGCACACTCCTTTTTTGTTACTGTTGTCGTTTTTAATTAAAGTTTATTGGGGTGACACTGGTTAGTAAAGTTACATAGGTTTTAGGTGTACAATTCTGTATTACATCATCTATAAATCACGTTGTGTGTTCACCACCCAGAGTCAGTTCTCCTTCCATCACCATATTCATTTTCAAAAAGCCTTTCGTTTTTAAAGTATCTTTAATTTCAGGACTTTTTCCTCACTGGTCCTGCCTGCGGGCTCTGTGATTTGAATGGAATCCACTCTTAGGTCTGACATGCTCAGGGAGGAGCTACCTCTGTGTCTTCCCAGGGTTCTCACTGAAGGGCGGCAATGCTTCTGGGACCAGCAGGTGATCAGCAGTGACAGAGATGAAGAAGGCAAGAGCAGTTTACCCTTCACGAATATTGATAATTACACAGAGTGCAACGCTGTAGAGAGATTAAGAAAGTTCAGCGAGAGTCTTGGGAGCTTTCCGAACTTTGGAGGATTTATCCAAAATGAACCTTTACCCTTTTTCAGTTCATCGTCAGCTAATAAAAAGAAATCAATTGCAGTAATAATCCTGATGAGTCCTCCAAGAAGGAAGCCGTCAGAGAGAACACATCGTGAGATGTATATGTCCTTGGAAAACTGGATCTAAACACAGGCAAACACTCATTTTCTTATGACAGTACCTTTCTGGCAAGTTGCATTCCCACCCTCAGTGCATGCAAAGACACTGTATTTTCAGGTGGGAGAAATTTCTCTCATCTTAGAGATGAGGAAAAAAGCAATGTTCCCATGTGCTTTGAGGGACAGCATTAAGGCTGGATTCCAAACTTTGGGTAAGCCACAGGGACAGGATACACTGCAGCTCTAGACACACGTCCCTAGGCCAAGGGAGCACCAGGATGGAAGAGCCTAGTGCATTCTCTGAGCCGCCCATGGAAGCAAGGCAATATAATTCAAGTAGTGAAGGCCTGGGCTTCCATCTCAGACCCATCACTGTCTGACCATGTTACTTAACTTCTAGGAGTCCCAGTCTTCTACAAAAAGATTCGTATTCTACTACTAAGATTGTCACCATCAATATAAGTCAGGTGCTTATTATGAGCTGGGCACTTTTCTCAGTACTTTTCCTGTACTGTAACATTAACTCCTCCCTGCACTCCTATGACGAAGGTAATATTAAGTTGAATCATTCAAAATTACCAATATTTGACCATTTCTGACCTATATAATAGCAATTTCATATAGTACAATCTAATATGGCCCTTTTTGCAGATGAGAAAACTGAGGCATATAAAAGCTAAGTAACTTGGACCCAAAACACATAGGCTATAGAGGTAGTAAGAAGCAATATCTACTTCCTAAGGCTGTCTTAAGAGTTAGATAAGATGATGCATGCCAACCACGTAGCATAGTACCTAGAAAGAGCAAGCGCTCAATAAATAATAGCTACTATTATGAACAAATCTTAACTGAGGATAAGGCCAGCTACATAATTTGCGTGAACCAGTACAAAACTAAAATATGAGGCTCTTGTTCAAAAGTCAGGGAAAAGGTACTATTAATGTTACAAAACTATAAAACTGTTTTCTTTTTCTCCGCCATCTCTCTTTGGACCTATCTTGGTGATATTTATTTCCTATTTAATGTCACATACACTTGAGCTCAGAGATACTTGTTAGGCAAGTATAGACCCTCAAGGATGCCCGGGGGCCCCAGGAGGCCCACAAGTTGCCAGATTACTCCAGTTGCCAACTGCCAGATGGCCGCAGTGACCCAGCTGAGGGCTTAGGGCAGGCAAGTAGAGCCAGGCATTCCTGTTTCCCATCAGACCCCCACCACACCCACAGTATACAGGAGACCTCCATTCCAGGGCGCACTTGATACCTGGCTCAGGGTACATATAAGGCTCACCTCTGCCTGGTTGCTGAACGTGTGGTGATGCTGCCAGCCTGAGGTAGGGACAGCCACTGCAGTGCACCACCCTGACACTTTGCAGTGCATGCGTGCCTAACTCTGACCCTCCCCATGCCTGCACCCCAGCCACTGCCAGGGGCAGCGGGCCACATTGGTCTCTGGGAGGTGACGAGGAGGGGAAGGCTAGGTGGTTCATAGGAGCGCCAAGGTCAAGGGAGCAGGTAGCTGAGGACCCATCCCAGGGATTGAGTCGGGTGGGAGAGACGATGAGGCTCCCAGCCTTCCTGTCCCACCAGACTTCACTTACCAAACATAAAGTCAAAGATAAAATTACTTAGAATTTTACACAGTGACCACAGAGCATTCAACCAAGCCCAGAGGCCCCCTGGGCAGCTACCATGTCCACATGCCCACGACACTGGCCCTGACCGAACACCTCCTTGGTCTCAGGCTGTAGGCCAGCTGCTGAAGTGAGAATGGAGAAGACTGAGAACCTGCACAGAACAGAGGAGCACAGCTGACGCTGTGGTGAACACAGTATGGGCCTCAGGGTCCTAGAATGGATCTGCTGTGGAAAGGGTGCTAAGAAGCAGCCATATCACAGGGGCGGAGAGGGCATTTGTCCTCCCTGGCCTTCCCCAACACACACCTGGCTACTACAGGCTTCTTACACTTCCTCAGACTTCTCCTCAGGCACATACCGAAACTATCTCCTATGACAAATAATTAAATTCTATACCTTGGATTTCTAAACCATAGAAAAGAGAGCCATTTCCCTCTCTGGCCATGACTCCCAGGCCCCTCAGCAGGCCACATCTTGGTTCCCTATTCGAGAGAGAGGAGAGACAGATGCTCACCAAAGAGATACCGTGGAGTTTAGCTAGTTAATATAGTTAAAGCATTTGAAGATATAATGTGCTACATTAATTCTACATTCCATTATTACTAATAAATGCTCAACCTTTGCACATTGGAACATCCAGAAAGGGACATTTGATTCATGATGAGTCAAGAGTAATTTAAAATGTTGACCCTAGCTCTGAGCATAGCCAGAGTTTTATGTGCATCATATAATGCAATAATCGCTATGGTAACCACTCATTTATATTAATTAGAGGAGTAAATAGAGTTCCATAATATATATTCCAGACTAATGCCGAGAGCATAAGTAAGATCTCCCCATTGAAAGGTTTAATTGATGCACTTGCCTTGTAGGGGAGATTTGCTTTTTTTTCCTTCTTCATAGGTATATTTAGCCCATTTAAAGCAATTTTCTTTTATTCTCCCTCTCCCTTCTGCTATGCACTGCCTCTGGGATTCCAAGGCAATTAGCCATTTGTGTGGAGGAAAAGGAGGCCTTACTGTGCAGCAATCCTGAGATGTGTTTTCTCTGTGAGTACTGGAGACATTTCATGAGTAAATAACAGGCACAGATCCTTCTGAAGCCCTGGACATTGGAGCCAGTCTTCTAAGCACGAAGTGTTGAAAATTTAAGGTGAAGTCATCAAGTGATTTTAAGCCTAGCATTCGAAGGATGTTAGAGGAGACCTATTATTCTCTGCTCCAATTCATTTGCTTCTCAAATTTGTTAGGAGAAAAATGAGAAACCCTACCAATAATAGAATATCACCTGGACAGTTCTCTCAGGAGGATCTCTAGAGGGCTGTGATGAGCAGAACCCTTGTGCTGCAGTAACAAATGATTCTCAAATGTGAGTGGTGGCACACAACCAACGTCTATTTCTTCCTCCTGCTATGTCTGTGTCTGACATGGGTCAGCAGAGGGCCTCTGCTCACTGCAGCCTTTCAGAGACTCAGGCTGATGGGGGTTCTGCCTCAGTGTGTGATCTCATCATTGCTTCAGTAAGAACAAGACAACTCAGCAAATTGCACCTGGAAGTGACAAGTGTAACTTGCAGTCATATTTCATGGGCAAATCAAGTCAAACCTAACTTCAAACGATAGGGAAATGCGATCATATCATGTTTCCTAGGAGATAGAAAGCCAGAAATATCATGTGTACAGCATTAATGACTTCCACAGGAAGATAGATGCAATCTGGTACCCTAAACTGATGTTGGGGGAGGGTGGGGATGAGATAAGTTTGCAATATTTCCCTGTACCATGTTCAACAACTCTATTCCCAACACACTATGTCAAACCCCCAGGACTTTGGAAAGATAAAAATTGCTTTGTTGATTCACTTTTCTTTCATTTTTTGAAGCGATATCATTCCTTATTATTACAAAAATATGTTATTACCAGAGAAATTTATAAAACTACATCAAAAAGAAAGAAAATAAAAATCACCAGTAAACCCGTTTTCCAGAGATAACCTTTGTAAGCATTTGGAACTATGTCTTTACTCCCGTGTCTTGTTTTGCCATGGTTTTTTTTTTTTTCTTTTCCTAAGTCTAAAAATATTATTTTTATCTTGACTGGGCATTTGAGAGTCCCTGCTTTCTGGTCTCTCTTTATTTGCACCCCTCAGTGTTTTTTTTTTCCCTCCTCTGGCCTCTCCACAGACTTCTCTCACTCAAAAAATGTTGATTCCTTCATGTTTTCCTCTTGATGGAGACAAAGGGGAAGCTCATAGTGAAATATCTCTAAGGCAGCAAAACTTTCTCTGGGTGATATTTACTGCCTTTTATGGAATAATTCCAGTGAGATTTTATATCAATGGCCTCCAATTCTTTCGTATGACTTTAAAAGGGCCCCTTTCAGGAAGGGACTGTGGAAGGGAGAGTTCTGCCTTGCATTATGTGCAAGTCATGTGAAGTACTTAACACATTGATTCTTTTCCTCTGGTAAGTTGTGGTGGTGATTGCTGTCTTTAAAAGTGCTGAATCAGATTTATGACGTTCTTTGATCACAATAAAGTCGTTTCTTCATGACATACTTTTTAGCTTTCTTTTCACCCTGATGTGACATGTTTTACTGCTTCAAATTATTTCTTTTGCTTCTTGCACCCCACTCTTCCCTTCTTGGATTAGTTTTCCTCACGGCACTGAAGTATACCTTTTAATAGTGGTGGTAAACTCTCTTATTATTTGTATGGAAAAAAACAAACGTGTTTTATCTTACATTTAGTCTTGAATGCTATACCAGTTTATCTTGATATGAATTCTAGATATATTCAATGAGTTTGCTTACTTCAGAGCTATGATCTTTTTAAAAAATATTGACTTTTCATTGACTTTTTGAAGAAACATCTCTTTTATTTATTTATTTATTTATTTATTTATTTATTTATTTATTTTTTAAACCAAAAACAACAAAAGAACAAGAAAAACAAATGAGAAACAGAAACTCATAGAAACATCTCTTTTATTATACCAAGTTTAGCTTGGAATAAAATTCTAGATTGGTAGCTATTTTCCTTCAGCATTTTGAAAATATACACCCATTATCTTTTAAAATCCATTATTGCTGATAAAAAATACGGCAGTATAATTTTTGTTGGTTTATTGGTAACCTGCCAATGTTAGGCCACCTCTAAAGTAAACGGTGCTTCATGATCTCAACCTACTGGAATGTGCCTCATGTGTAGTCCCCTGCCCTTTATTGTGAGCTGTGACTAGTGAATTTCTTGTAGTGAATATGACAAAAGTGATGGGATGCCACTTTTAAGATTAGGTTACAGAAAAACTCTGGTTTCCATCTTGAATGGCCTCTATTTCTTTCCTGCTTGGTTGCCCTGATGAAATCAGCTACCATACTGTGAGCAACCCTATGGAGAAATGTACAAGAAACTGAGGAAGACCTCCAGCCAACATCTAGAAAACAAACAAACAAACAAACAAACAAAAAACCTGAGGCTCAGTCCAACAACCAGTGAGAATTGAATCCTGTTAACCTCACATGAGTAAGCTTGGAAGTAGAACCTCCCTCAGTTGAGCCTTCAGATGACACTGCTGTCCCTGCTGACACCATGATTGGAACCTTGTGAGAGACCTTGAGGTAGAGTCAGCTAGCTAAGCTGTACCCAGATTCCTGATCCACTGAAACTGTGAGATCATAAGTGTTAAGACACTAAGCTTTGGGGTCATCTGTTATGCAACAGTAGATAACTAATAAACTTCCTTTATGGTAATTTTTAAGATTTTCTTTTTCCTCCATATGAGAGCATGAGGTTTATTATGATGTGTATAGGTATAGAGGTTGAGGATTTAGTTTTATTTACTCTGCTTGGCATTTTAAGTGCACTTTTAAAAACATTTATTACAGAGTAGTTCACACCTAAAATGATAATTCCTTAATATCATCAAAAATTCAGTCATGGTTCAAATGTGTATTTTCAAATTGTCTTATAATGTTTTGCACTTGTTTTATTCAAATCGGGATGCAAATACGTTATGAACGTATACCAATGTTTCCAATTAAAAATCAGTTTAGATTTTTTCACCATTTTTTAAAAATTAAATTTCTTGGGCTGACAATGGTTAGTAAAATTACATAGGATTCAAGTGTACAATTCTGTAATACATCACTACATTGTGTGTTCACCACCTTAACTACCATTTTTTAAGATTACCGTTTTTTAACAGCAAAAGTTTTATTATATTAATCCCATCCAGTTTTTAACTTCAGACCCTCATCGAGATAATTTTACATTTAATTGAAGAGAGAGACCTCAGGCTTCATAACCTGAATTTTATCTATCATCTATCTATCTGTCTATCTATCTATCTATCTATCTATCTATCTATCTATCTATCTAGATTTTATATTTCATTTCTTTAATATTATGTTTCTATACATTTTCTCTTGCAGAAAATCTTAATTGCTAATGACATTTCATAATTCCTTAATTGCTTTATATATATCTCTATCAACTGACTGATAGATATGTAATAGATTCAGAACAGTAATACCAAGTTTTTATTACCAATATGATTACTGAAAACAGTTTAAGGTTGTTTTTTTGATGTTTGTTTTATTTTTCTGGGGTTTTGGGCTTGGTTTGGTTGGTTTTGTTGTTGTTGTTTGGTTGGCTTTTTTTTTTCCTTAGGGTATATCCCACTAGGGATGAACAGTCAAATTACTGCCACTGTAATAATTCCTTTCTGTATTGTTCTGCCATCAACTCAATATACAGTTTGTTTCATTTTTAATTTGTATGAATGGCTTTGTTTTCATTTTCATTTAATTTTGCTTTATAATTATGCAAAATTGTTTATGTCATTCCAAAGTTTAATATACAATACAAATACACTCAAAGAGGTATGGTTTTTATCCCTGTATTCCCATCCTGTGTCCACTCCTTCCTATAAGGGGCCATTTTATTTCAAAAATGGTGTGGTTATCCTTTTGTTTTTTGGAGGAGGGTGTAGCGAAGACACACAGATGTCTGTGTGTGTTCATATCCTTCCTCTTTTTAGATAAATGAGAACATATAAACCTTCCCCCCCCCCTTGAATTTTTTCAGTAGCTGTACATCCTGGAGATTTTAGATGTCTTTTGTCCATTATAAAATTTTACATGCGGAAACATGCACAAATCCTAAGGGCATGGTTTGAAGAATTTTCACAAAATGAATATAGCCATGTGAGCACCATCTAGATCAAGAAATACAGCAGTACCGGCACCTAGAAACCCTTCTCTTGCACCTTCCCAATCATTTCCCACACACTCCGCCTCAAAGATAGCCGTGATTCTAACTTCTACCACCCTAGATTAATTTGCCTCTTTTTCGAAGTTTACATACATGAAATCATATATTATCTACTGATTTGTGTCTGGATGCTTCTTTTCATCACGGTTTGTGAGATTCATCTATGTTGCTATATGTAGAATCAGACCATTTATTCTCATTGCTGGATAGTGTTCTATTATATAAATATAGCATAATTTATTGACCTATAAATGTTGATGGACATTTGGGCTTTTTTCAGTTTCAGGCTTTATAAAAATAGTGGTGCTGTGAACATTCTGGTGCATGTCTTTTCGTGAACTATATATACTTTTGTCTTGTTTTTATGTAAAAGTATAATTGTTGGATCATTTAGTAGATACTGACAATTTTCCAATATAGCTGTACCCACTCTTTCTTTAGTGTTTGAGAGTTCTGGCTGTTTCACTAACACGTGATATTATTGTCAATATTTTTAAACAGTTTGGCATGTGTATAGGAATATTTTACTGTGGTTTTAATTTGAATTTCCCTGATGGCTAATGAGTTTGAGTACCGTTCATATGTTTGCTAGCCATTTGGATAACTTCTCTTATGAAGTGTCTCTGCTCAAGTCCTTTCTCTATTTTTCTAAACATGTCTTTTTTTTTAAAAAAATTTATTTTATTAAATTTATTGGGGTGACAATTGTTAGTAAAATTACATAGATTTCAGGTGTACAATTCTGTATTACATCATCTATAAATCCCATTGTGTGTAAGACACGTGTGCTCCAATGTTCATTGCAGTCTTTTTTTTTTTTTTAATTGAATTGCAGGGATTCTTTAAATATTCTGGATAAATGTTTTTTACCACTTATATTTATCACAAATGTATTTCCTACTTTGTTTCTTGCTTTTCCAATTTTTTAATTGTGTCTTTGGATGAACAGAAGTTGTTAATTTCAGTGGAGTTCAAATTGTAATCTTTTCCTTTAGGGTTAGGGATTTGTTTTCTTTTGTTTAAGGCATCTTTGTCTAACCCAAGGTCTTGAAGATATTCTCTTATGTTATTCTACTACTTTATTTGCGATAAACTTTATTGCTTTTCCTTTAACATTTAAATCAGCAATCCATGTGAAATTGATTTGATGTACTTTCATATCCACTTTTAGTTCTGGAAAATTCTCAGTTATTAACTCTTCAAATATTTATTTTCTGTCATGTCTTTACTTCTATAACTCTTAAGACATGTATGTTGACATCTCTAAATCTATCTGTTATGTCTCTTAACTTTTTTATTATACTTTTTGCATATACTTTCATAAATATTTTAATATCTCTGTCTCTCTGTGATTATTTTAGGCGAATTCTTTACTATTTTCCTGCAGTTTACTAATTTGCTATTGGATTGTTGACTCTTTTCCATCTATCGAGTATTATTCTATATCTATTGAGTATATACTCTCTGTATATATCTTTCTTCCCTGTCTTTATCTCTCTGTCTCTGCCTCTCTGTCTCTCTCTTTCTTTACATATGTAATTTCTAGTGTTTTAAATTTCTAGTTGTTTTTGTTTCTCCATGTATCTTTTTCATAATTTATTGTTCATTTTATTAGCTACTCTTTCCTTTCTCTTTTTGAGGATTATAAACAATCATATTTGATTTTGACTTGCCCTCACCCCAACCCTTCAGGCCCTCAGTCCAGAATAAGGTTCCCCTCTCATGATACTGGCAATATCACAGATCCAACCACAAGACCGTCAGCAACATGGCCTAGATGAACAGTTTGGTCTGCTTCTTCCCACGTGCCTGGATGTTCAGTGGAGCTTTATATAAATGGTAGCTCCAGCTACAGTGAATTATAGCTGGCTTTAGTCTATTTTCTCAGTGGGGGAGCCCTATTCCAGCCCATCATTTCAAGCAGTAAACCTTGCCTCTTTTTCTATATCATGTGGTGTATTCCTGTGCCCCAGTATTCATCAGACACTGAAATCTTACACACTTCTGATTGTTTTCAAAACCAGTGCCCTGAAGACCCTGCTGGACACTTCATCCCTGTTTGCTACTTTGTTTTTCTGTACCATTGTAAGTCCAGATATATTATTTTGTTTTGGGGTGTGGTTACACGTCTTTCTACATTTCAGCTCACATTGGTGTGTGTCCAAAGAATGGGAAGGGGATGGTGAAGGGAGAAATGATGAGGTAGCTCAAAGTATGAACCTTAAATGCCATCTTGAGTAGAATTCTCCAACTTTTTCTTTGCTAAAATATGCTTGCATTGTTATTTTTTACATAACATTGAAACAGCGTGTGTACCATGTCTTATAACCAGCTATAATCTTGAACATTTGTACATGCCATTGAATATTATTCTACAATAGCATACTTCTATTCATGCTGCTCAAAATAGATTGTGGATATCTACGTGTATGCCTCCTTGCTATACTGTGAAATTGGAGGCTTTGGGTCAGGCCTTGTCCACCTTTCTGTATTCCCAGGCCTACCACAGAGCAGGCCTTGGGTAATATGTATTTAATGAGTGACTTTTAGTTCCTACTATGTGCACGCATTGAGTTAGACTCACTGGGTGATTGTTTGGAGGGATGTACAAAGATGAGGAGCTGACACTATTCCAGCCCCATGGGACTAGTGATATATTTAGAAGCTGACAACCCAGTTTGATGATAAAGATGTTGATTTTCATGCTGTCTCTATCTCTCTGTCTCACTCATAGAACTCCATCACTTAGCTTTGCAGGGTTTCTTGGACTGATAGCTGAGCAACCACAAAAGAAGCAATCTTACTTGCTGGAAACTCCCAGGGTTGGAGTAAAGCCAAGACAGTTCCTATTGGGATGAGTTGCTGTATTAAAACAGCTAAAAATGAATTTTCCTTTCTATTGTTTTGTAAGACATGATTGCTCTGGCTGGTAATCCCAGAGTTAAAACCTGGGGCCCTCTTGATAGCTACTTTATGACTGAAACTTTACAGTTCTTAAAGATTCTCAATTTAATTTATAATTCTTAATGATCTTCATTGTCTTTTTTCCCCCCTATTATCCTGCATCCTGTAAACCTGGAAGCATGTATGCTGTCAACCACTGAAAATGTCAATATGTTTCAAATATGTACAGTTGCATCTCATAAAAATTTGTTTCTTGTGAAAATCCACCATTAAGTCAATATCATCCATTATTAGTGTTCTATATGCTATATTTCACTGAAAAATGGAGAACATGAAAGGACAGGAAATCATGTAGTTAGTCAAAGCTTCGCCTAATAAATTCAGGGACCACAAATCAACCTCAATACCTCTCTCCATCTATTTCTTTGGCCCCAGCGTTTAACCACCATTGTCCTATATCCCATATTTCTAAAATGGCTCCCGGACATTGGGAGGATTTTGTGGAGAACTCAGGCTCAGCTGTCAGAACCTGGAAGAGCAGCGTCAGTTTTGCAGAGTATAGCTAGAAATGCTAAAAAGACAGTCTTTATCCCTCCTGCTAATCTTTCTTCCCTGGGCTGTGACCTCTAGGCATTTGGTATCTTCGTTTGTTGCAATCCCACTGAATCATGAGCGATGTCAGCCTGAACAAGGTTGCTGGTCATTGGAATGCTAGAAGAAAGAGCTTTAATACTGTATCATGCCCATTTTTAACGTAAGCCCGTGTAAACTTGGGCTATATAGTTCGGATAACACTTGGTTCTCTAACAAATAAACCTCCCAAATGTCAGTAGCTTACTATGATCAAAGTTTGTTTCTCATTCAGGCATTATTGGTTGGCAGGCTTTCCCCTACGTGGTGACCCAGAGACACAGAGTCCTTCCATATTGTGGCTATGCTACCACTAAAGCCTCAGGGAACTCTGCTTCCAACTGCACAAATGGACATAAAAGCTGGAAAAGTTATACCTGCTCTCTAGCTAGCTTGGTTTGGAAGCAACACACTTCAATTCTACTCCTTACACTAGTGAAAACTAGTCTCATAACTCCACCTAGATTTAAGGAGAGCTTGGAAATAGTCTCCCACTGTAATACTGCTCTCGGACATGAACAAGCATGTCATCTGTCCCAGTCTCCATCCCTCAGAAAGTTCTTTAATTTGGAATGCCTTCCAGAATTTTCTAAGACCGCTCTCTGGTGCCTGGGACTAGTTAGCATTAGGAGTGTCTTCCAGGCCCAGTGTTCCAGATTCATGTAGGCCCCAGTCCCCATTACTCCTCTATGGGTACTCTCCAATTATTTCTCTGTGGTGCCCCTTTCTCCTGATTGTGGGGTCAACCTGATGATCTGGAAGAGCTGCCGGACTCAGACCAAGGGTTGTTCCCATGTGTTCTGTTGTGTATGTTTCATGACATTGTCCAACACTGAGTTGCAAAAATAATACATGCTGACTTGATGTGACTCTCATTCATGACTAACATAGAATAAGTCCAGGGTTCTGAGCTCGTCAGTCCACCACCAACACTTGGTCTTAAGTTGCATGCGTGGGCCTGCACATGGGCCCTTGCCTGTCTGATACTGACAGCAGCCTACCTCCAGTCTACAGCTCATGAGGGTGAGGGTACTAGCAGAAGTCCTTTACTGGGTATATCCCCCTGTCACTGGCACCCGGGACACCAACCCTTCTGTGGATCTGTGCCACTTGTCAAAATCTATGGAGGTGATGGTTGCCTCATTCCTCCATGGGCTCTTCTGATAAATGTCCTCTTTTGATTTCAATCATGTAGTGATGTCATGTTCATTTCTTACATGAATGGGACCGCTCTTCATTTTTACAATTTGCCAATGGTCCCTTTGCCTATCTTCCCTTCTGGTGACAGTGTGTGAAATGCAGGGGTGTACTCAACATTGAAAGAGATCTCATTCTAGGAATGCAGCAATTACATCTTAGGAAGGCCAAGAAAAGACATGGTTAGAAGATGTGCTGTTCTATGTTTATGCTTGAAAGTGCCAAACAGAAAACTATTTATCATTCACATCTTCTTAAACACTCTGGAGAAGGCTTTACTTTGTGCTCATCATCAACAAAGCACAGTAACAGTGCTTGAGAGTCCATTGGAAGCTGGTGTCCACAGGTGGCCCATAGATAATGGTGTAGCCAGCATTTAAGTTAATGGTATCAGGAACCTGCACAGCCAACATCTAGATTATTCCAATACCAGCAGGTTCTGAAGAGCCATGGAATGTGAGTAAGTATAACAGCAATACTTCTTTTTCCTCTCAGTGGGAGATATGAAATAATTCATGCATGGGGCCTTGGGTAATTAGGGACATAAAGAGATGGTTCCTGGAGCTAAACAGGAAGATATGGAGTCTGAATCCTACATGGACCTTCACATGTATGGACGGGGCAATAAACAAGCAGGGAAGCCCCTCCTCTTTCCCTAGTGCGCTAAATCATAGGCAACAAATCACTATATCTTGCATAGTGATTCAAGGGCCCATGAATTTTTTATACATGTTTTCATTATAGTGTTTATGTAGATAGGGATCCACTATTGGCCAGGTACTGTGCTGGTTCACAGTGAACTAGATAGAAGTTTTTCCCATATCACCAGGTGTGACCTACGCATTCCCCAACAGTTCCAATCACTGCACACACATGTACATGCAGCTCAGAACAGGAGAAAACTTTCATGTAGGTTGCCATATCTCCTGAGCAGTTTCTTCTTCTTCTGTGATCTCTGTGAGCAACCTTTTAAATGTGGGATTTGTTTTCAAATGTGGCTCTCATGTTCAAGGCTCTCTATAAGGTGGCTCAGACAAGCTATTTGCTGTGCTTCATTGTGGTTCACTCCAACCTACCCTTTAGGTGCAGCCTTCTTTCCCTGAGGGGATTCCCAGTGTCATCTCCTCTGTCAGTCAGACCTCATTAGGTTGGCACCATCAGTATCTTAAAATGAAAAATGAAATAGCTTATGCCAGAAAAAGAGTAGGATTTTCATTTTGCCCACCAAAATGAGTAAGTTAGGACTGCTGCAAGTACTACCTGTAGAGAGGTCTCTGCAAGTGGAGTTTTTGGTCATCTTGTGCTGAAGACACCACTCTTCCACAAGAGGCACAGTGTACTCTCACATATACAGAAACTAGAATGGTGGACGAATAGCTAGAGAGTAGAATGGCCACCTCTTGGTGAATCTTTCATAGTGTCCTAAATTCAGTGCCACTCCTGAGCAATTCATTAATTTGTTCATTCATTTATTCATTCATCTACTCATTCAACAAATATTAAATGAGGGCCTACCATGTATCAGACACTGTGCCAGGTGATAGGGATATAGCATGGAGAAGAACTCTGTCCCCATAAAGTTTGCAGACGCAATGGTACAGGTCCCAGAGTCTAGGGGGTTTAGTCACCCACTTTAAGGACAGTGGCATGAAAATGAAGTAGAACAGTGATTCATTTTTTAAGTTAAATTTATTGGGGTAACATTGGTTAATAATATTATATAAATTTTAGGTGTACAGCTTTATAATGTGACATCTGTATATTTTGTCATGTGCTCACCAGCCAAAGTCTAGTCTCCTTCCATCACCATATATTTGACACCCTTTATGCGTTTTGTCCTCCATCTGTCTGCTTTCCCCACTGATAAGTACCATTCTTTTGTCTGTGTCTATGAGTTTGTTTTGTTTTTAAAACCGTCATTAACTTTTTTTTTGTTTTTCCTTGTTAAAGATTTTTATTATATTAATTTTAATTAATTTTAATTAATATTATATTAATTTCAGGTGTACACAACAGTTATTCAACATTTATATACCTAAAGAAGTGATCACCATGATAAGCCCAGCAACCATATGACACTGTACCACGCTGTCACAATATTATTGACTATATTCCCTATGCTGTGCATTACACCCCCATGACTTATTTGCTTTATACCTGGAAATGTACACCTCTTATTCCCCTTCACCTTTTTCCTCCCTTTAAAATTTTGTGATTACAGTTGACACTCTATATTATTTTATATTAGTTTCTGGTGTACAGCATAGTGGTTAGACATTTAAGTGATCCCCCTGACTAGTCTAGCACCCCCCTGGCACTATACATAGTTATTATCATATTATTGATTATATTCCCTATGCTTTACTTTACATCTCTATCACTATTATGTAACTACCAATTTCCACTTTTTAGTCCCTTCACCTTTTTACCCTGTCCCCACCCCCTTGCCATCTATCACCTCAATAAATCTAGTAGCCATCCGATACTGTACATAGTTATCACAATATTATGGACTATATTCCCTATGCTATACCCTACTTCCCCATGACCACTGTGTAACAACCGACTTGTAATTCTTAATCCCTTCCTTTTTTTCACTCACTCCCAACCCCCTTCCCATATGGCAACCATCAAAATGTTCCCTGTATCTGTGAGTTTGTTTCTGTTTTGTGTGTTTGTTTTGTTCTTTAGATTCTACATATAAGCAAAATCACATTGCATCTGTCTTTGTCTGAGACTTGACTCAGCACAACACCCTCCCAGTCTATCCATGGTGCCGCAGATGCTGCTTGTTTGGGATTTGTAAACCTTTGAGAGATTTTAGAAAAGTTCAGAGCATGAGCCAAGATAGGCAGTTTGTATGGAAAAGCCACTGGAATCGGCTTGGGTCGGTCCACAAGTTGGATGGGGTGGGGTCTCAGGGAATCACCAGGGCATGGCAGATGACTGTTGTTAGCTAGGTTGATCGAGAGTCAGATATGGCAGCCAGCTGCATCTACAACGTGGAAGGGGGAGAGCACAACAAAGAAACAATGGCTTCTGCTAGCACTTCTGTCTGGGAGAAAGCTGCCTGTCATGCGGGGTGTCATGTGGGGTCTTTGGTCCTGCTCCCCACATAAGAACACAGGACATGGTGATGCCAAAAAGGAACACCCACAAAGCCATAGATAGGGGCGTCACACCACTATAGTCTCGCTGGTGGCTGGGTTGGAGACACAGGAAGCAGGAGCCACACGATCCGCAATCTGCCATCCACTTCTCTGCAATCCACAACCTGCACTCCACCGCTTGCTAGCTCAGCCACCATCTTCTTGCTAGCCCCCATTTTTTCTGCTAGCGTAGCCACAGCATTTATATTAGTGACCAATGTCTCACTGGTTACAGCTGATGGCCAACTAGCCACAGCTGATGACCATCCAATCACAGTTGATGGACTACCTGAGCCAGTACCTTTACATGAGGCTGAGAGCCTGGAAACTGCACTCCTTGTTCTGTCCCCACACTGCCCCTCCAGTCATTGCCTGGAAGCTAGATAATTCAGTTCCTCCTTGTGTGTGCTTGGTGCCTTTCGAGCTGCTGCTCAAGTGCTGGAGCTCAGTGAGTCCGTCAGTGAGTAAGTTCATGCTCAGGCCCTTTAAGAAGAATGCCTGGGACTCCACCTGCCCTCCATATCAGCCACAGTCTCTGATAGTTTTCACAGCCAGAGATTATGGGGACTTCTCTTCCCAGCACTAGAATCCTGAGCTGGGGTGCCTGCTGTGGGGTGCTGTGGGGGCAGAGCCCCAGAAAGTAGTTTACAGGCTCTCGGCCTCACGTGGAGGGGTGCTGGCTCAGGTAGTAGATGGCCATCAACTGTGGCTGATTGGCCGTCAGCTGTAGCCATTGAGCCATTGGCCACTAATATAACTGCTGCGGCTACGGAGGAGAGTGGAGGAGAGTGGAGGAGAGTGGAGGAGAGTGGAGGAGAGTGGAGGAGAGTGGAGGAGAGTCGAGGAGAGTGGAGGAGAGTCGAGGAGAGTCGAGGAGAGTCGTCGGTCAGTCGTCGGTCAGTCGTCGGTCGGTTGCAGAGAAAACGGACAGCAGGTCACACATCCAGTGAACCCAGCCTCCAGTGAGACCGTAGTGGTATGACTCCCCTACCTATGGCTCCGTGGGTGTTCCTTTTTGGCCTCACCATATCCTGCGTTCTTGTATGGGGAGAGGGAGCAGAGACCCCGCAGGCCGCCCCGCATGACAGGTGCTCTTCTGGGCAACCGTGGAAACCCCCATAGCAGAGATATCCTGCCTCATTTTTAATGGTCACATATGGCTGTGGAGCCAGCCCGTTCCATGTCTCTGACCCTCCTTCCAATCTCAATGTGGCTTTTCTGTATGTCCTTAGTTGTAGGGCTTTGGTTCAGCTAGACTTCAGGTGATTCTCAATGATGATTGTTCTGTAGTTTAGTTGTAATTTTGATGTGGTTGTGAGAAGAGGGAAGTACAGCATCTACCTAGTCTTCCATCTTGACCAGAAATCTAGAACAGTGACTCTTGAGGTCCTAAGTGTCCTGAGTGTCCTAAGACTCTTTAGGGGAGTCTATGAGGTCAAACCTACTTGCATTATTTGTCTTTTTCATTGTGTTGACATTTGCATGGATAGTGCAAAAGCAACACTGTGTCAAACTGCTGGCACCTGAGCGCCAATCAAGCCAGTGACTCCAAACCCTACTAGTTTTTGTATTCTTTATTGCCATAAACTTGCAGTTAGCAAAACAAAACAAAACAAAACAAAACAAAATTGTTTACCTTAAGAATGTCCTTGATGTAGATAAATAATGACTAATTTTATTAAAGCTCAAACCTTGAGTACATGTCTTTTTAATATTCTGTATGACAAAGTAGGAACTATGTGTAA
The DNA here is from genome assembly GCF_036562045.2 of Rhinolophus sinicus. Taxonomy (NCBI): domain Eukaryota; kingdom Metazoa; phylum Chordata; class Mammalia; order Chiroptera; family Rhinolophidae; genus Rhinolophus; species Rhinolophus sinicus. The sequence goes on along the minus strand of NC_133768.1, from coordinate 108,074,818 downwards.
AGCATTTTTTACACACCATGATAAAAAGGTTGATTCAAAGAAAACCACTTGTGCAATTGAGCTTTGAACTGAACTGGCTGACTTATTTTTTCATAGAACTCAATTTTTACTTGAAAGAATGAGGAACAAACTTAAATGCTATGTAGAGTTGGGAATTTAGTAGATATTTTCTTGAAAATGAACAAAGTGAGCTTGTCACTTCAAGGAAAAGAACTGACAGTATATTTTCCCCCAATGATAAAATTTGAGCTTTCAAGAAAAAATTAGAATTTTGGAAAACTCGTATCCACCACTATGAGCTTGACAGCTTCCCAATACTTAAAGACTTTTCTCATCAGATCGGTGGCAATATTAACAAATGTGGCTTTTAGGCATTGTATAAAGAAAAGTGTCATCATTTGGAAAACTGACAACTTAGGGCACCAATGATTTCCAAATGACTAATGCACGGTGTTACAAAATCATGCCTTTGTAAAAGATCCATTCAAAGTCAGAGAGACCAGTAGGTTTTAGATCTTTATTGTTACTAACCTTTTAAAAACCTTCCTCTTGTTGAAATTTTCATGTTGTATCAAAGAAGAGCATCCCCGATTATCTGAAAAGTCTATTAAAATAGCTTTCACTTTTCCAAATGTATATCTAGGTGCCTTTTTTCCTATACTTCAATTATCACAACATATAACAACAGATTCAATGCAGAAGTAGATATGAAAATCCAGCTATCTTTCATTAAGACAATATTAAAATTTTGCAAAAATGTAAAACAATGCAATACTCCTCACTAAACTGTTTTTGTTTTCAGAAAATATAGTTACTTTTCTTAAAAATATGTTATTTATGTTACCATGTACTGGGTTTATTTTAAAGTGAATTAACACACTAATGTTTTTTTTTTAATTCTCAGTTTTAATTTACAATATGGTAAATAATGATAGATGTAACCCACATAAATACAAGCCCTTTGGCGTCTTCAATAATTTTAAAGAATATAAATGGGTGTCAAGACCAGAAAGCTTCAGATGTAGAGGAGGAGTGAGGCATGTGGCTATGTCTATGTTAACACCCACAAATCACAGCACAGCTTTTGTGGGAGGCTATTGTCTGTCTCTCTTTGAGGAGGGTAACCTGTTTGCATTTGTTTTTGTATCCTCTATGGCCAATAATGTCCCTGGTGCAGAATGTGTGTCCAGTGACTGTTGAGCTCATGAAGGCATGAGTCAGTAAGATACTAGATAGTTGCAGAGAAGAGGGGCCTGGGAAGTCAGGCAGAGCAGTTCAATTCAACCTGAAGACAGCCCTGGGTAGAACTAAACGATGATATGGTACCTGAAGACCCAGTTCAGTTCCTTCAAAAGTGCTGCTTATGCTGCAGGACCAGCTGTCAGGGCTTATGCCCCTGACTTCTCTCAGGCTGATACAATTGGCCAGGCTGAGTCATGCATACCCTGGGGAAGGATTGTTACAGGATGAAGAAACCTCAAATAATGTGTTTTGCTTGGCTCTGTGGCGATGACCCAATTCAAAGGGAAATGTGCATTGTCCTGTCTGCTGCCACTGTACCACCCAGGCTCATAAAAGTGATAGCAAACTAGGAGAGTCTGTGTGGACACACGCCTGTGAGTGGAACCCACTCAGCAACAGAAAGGGATTTCCACTGTGCCAGTGTGGTTTATTTAATCCTGTCTGGCCTAAATTTACAACCATCACACACACTCTGTAATGGCCACTGTAGTGTGCAACAGGCCAAATATGTCAGTCAGTCTCCTGCATAGACAAGCCCAGGAACCTGGTCATTCTTTCCGTGCAGATGCAGATAGGCCACTACAATGGAAAGATCCTTTGTGGTTCTGCCAAGCCAGCGCCTGGCACCCCAGACAATGGGAATTTTTTAATTAGAGAGACATGAACGTCCCAGGGGACTTTAAAGTGTTAATGCAGAGCAGTCAGTGCTTTGGTGCATTTGTAATTCGGGCTGCTGTTTGATGGGGCAGCGGCAGAAGTCTGCCTGACGCCCATAGGAATTTGATCAATTGAGAAATATGCCCCCAGCTTTCTAGGCCAGATAGCACTGCCAGATCTGCCCGATTCCTGCACATTCTTCCAATTGACTGTTTCCAAATTAGCACAAGTGTGTGCTTTTTTAATATCCTTCCCACCACGAACTTCCTGCTTTATAATCTTAACGTCTTCCATATGAGGGAGACCTTCATTTTTCCACCCTTCACCTTGGACTAACTGGGTCCTAACAAGCTCCCAGAAATTCTCACTGGGGGTCAACTTTCTGCCTTGCCCTTCTTTAATCCCCAAACCACTCTCTTGGCATGAGCTAGCCCTTTATTGGCCATTGTCTTATTTGCTTGGGGAAGGACCCTGATTGCTTTCACATGCCACTTTGTAGTAACCCAGGAATGAGCAGAAAGAGCCAGAGATTCACATGTGCTGGTTTTGGCTGGGCTCTCACTCTCAGGATTTGTGGAGAGGAGGGGGCAGAGCAACTCTGAGCTTCCCATGCTTCCTACAGGACTTCCTCTGAGGGAGATTCGGGCCCCTGCATGGCCGGAGGCCTTAAGATATCATTTTGTGTTCAAATGGGACATGACGGCCTGTTGGCCTTAGCAACCTTCTGAGGAAGCTTAGTTTTCTCCTTTGGAAAATACAGGCAGTAGTGTGGTTCTGGGAAGGGAAGCATTACACAAAGGGAAAGGTAGAATTGTTCAAGTTAGCAGTCAGTTTCAGAGCATCGACTCCAGGCAAGGCCTTGTACTAATTGCCAGGAAGAAGGAGTTGAGGGACACAAAAATGAATTTGACTGTGACAGGCAAATAGAGGGATACATGGGTGTTCCTTTTTGGCCTCACCATATCCTGCATTCTGGTGTGGAGAGCGGGACCAGAGACCCCGCATGACATACCGCATGACATAAGCATGTCAGGTAAAGGGAAATGTGTGGGCAAAGAAGGTCACAAGGTAGGTTTTTTTTGGCAAATACAAAGTGCCTGGGTGTGCCTGGAGAGGAGGGGTGTATGCGTCTGTGTTGGAGGGGCAGACGGGAGGGTGGGTGGCGAGAGCTAAGATCTATGTATGAGAGACACAGCTGGAACAAGGCATTTCTTCAGTTAGGTATTTATTCTCGAGTTAGCATTTCCTGAACAATGTTTCTTGGAACACTGGAACATTTCATTCTAAGTTGTGTGTGCCGATGTGCATAGCCTTCCCTTTTGTCACAGTGGATGGACTGTTTCTACTCCTATCTAGCACCAACCATCCCCAGGCATCCTTGTGCCCTACTTTAGCAGTATTTACTGCCTGTGTTCTAGATATGAGTTCATTTTGTGCTCTGTCTTCTTCATCGGAACATAAGCTCTGTAGTGGCAGAGACTTTGCCTTTTTTGTTTTCAATGATGTATTCTCAACACCTAGACTACTCACTGCCCAAAGAAAACACTCAATAAATAGTACGTGAATGAGTGATGTTAATAGTTGTTCCACAAAAGTCATTGCCGAATATAACTGGGAACCTGAGGGTTAGCCATAGTTAAACAGCTTTTCTTTTCCAGAGATTTCAAAGAGTCTTTAATATGCTAACATGCAGGTGAGAGATGATGATGGCTTGGACTTGGGTGGAGTCTGTGTGAGTGGAGAGGTGATGACTTATGTATCTGTATTTGAGGTAGAGTTGATCGGACTTCTTGATGGATTGAATACAAATGATTATGGAAAGAAGAAAATGAAGGAGTGTGTGTGTGTGTGTGTGTGTGTGTGTGTGTGTGTGTGTAATTTGAGCACCTGGGTTGTTTGGTGGCCCATTCACCAAAGCTGTAAGTAGTTGGTAATTGGTTGGATAAGAAGAGAGAGGACAGCTGGAGAGCAAGGCAGGAGCCAGGTCATCCAAGCCTTGTCAAGTCATGCTAAGGCATCTGGACTCTGTCGTGAGGTGATGTGGAGTCTTTTAAGCATTTTAAGTGGGGGACTGGCCTGATCAGATTTGCATGTTAGAAAGATGCCTCTGGGTATTGTGTGGACTGAGTATATTGGAGGGGGCAAGAGAAAAGGCAGAGAGAAAAGATAGGAGGCTGTTGCTGCAGTGCAAGGATAGAGTGCTGTGAACCTTAGTTTGCCAAGCAGGTGCTAGTCAGACTACCTGAACCAAGCATATGTCTGATTCCCTCAAAGCTCTAATCGCTCCTTGTTCTTCACACTTTCTTCTGCACAGGACCCTGGGTATAATGGACCCTTTACACATTTGCGTTGGATAAGTGAATGTGCTAACACACAGAGACCCTGTGCCTAGCACCCAGTCCTTCTACTGAGGCTCATATACTGCCATGGGCACCCCCTTCATTGGATTTTTTTCCACCCAGCCATTGCCTGAGGCAGGGCAACAGGTCCACATGGTCAGCTGGACTCACCGCTTCGTCTTATTTCAAATTCCCATTGCTGTTCCTTTAGTCAAAGTCTAACTTCACTTTGTTGTCGTTCTGCAAATCACAGTCTATGAACTATGCAAAGCCCATTCCATTGGAAGAGAATATGTAGCCATGAAACAGTGGATGATATGAGTTTGGGCCACGGGGACGTGTGGATATTCAACTCATAAGGCCCAATATTTAAGGGGGATGATGGTTCTGTTGTAGCAATGGCGAGGTGGTTGGGGTGAGACTGGCTAGATGTGCATATGTTTAGAGATGCAGACTGTCAGAGCTGGGTGAGCACTCAGGTGAGAATCTACTCCAACCCCCTTCACCTTCCAACAGAGAAAATGAAGTACAGATGAGTTGCCTGGGACAATGCATAGTTGGAATGTATGACTGAGCAATGAGAAGGGGCAACATGGGTATCAGAAAATGAGACACTCTGACCAGAGCACCTAGACATCTGCTTTTAGACTCATATCTGCTCCTTACTCTCTGGACCTCAGTTTCCCTATCTGAACAATGAGTGGCTTGGACTGGGATTCAACTACAGCACGTAGTCCTTGGCTCTCGTCCAGGTTCATCTGAAAAGCCCGTAGCTACCTCCCTCCCCTCATTCCAGGTTGTCACCCCTTCCATGATGGGCAAGGGTGAGGTCTCAAGGATACGTTTCAGACCAGTTCCTGCATAGTCCTCTGTTGCGCAAAGAGCGTCTGAGAAAACTGGCCAGATCCTGGCCATTGGAATTCAATAATGTGGAGGAAAAGAAAACCTACCTGCCCCAAAAGTTTATACCTGAGCAAAAGTAAAATTTTATCCCAGCAGCAAACCTGCTAGCTGCAAGTTTAATAAGCTATTAAACAGCACCATCTGAAACCTGCAATCAAAGCAAAAACACTGTAAAATAAATCAAGAGAGATAAAAGATTTCACATTGTTAAAAGTTTATGCTATTTCTGACTTCCCGAAATGTTACCATTAACCTGGGAGTTAATCAGAGTTTTTCATTTACCCGTTGTTTGGAGCCATAATGAGCACTTTAACAAGGTAAATAAAAAGATCTAAAGAAGCAATAAACGCGAATGTCACAAGTGGCAATCATCTACCTTGTGAGGCTCATGCTGTAAAAAGCGTCGCACAACTGGAAACAAATGATTCCTCAGAACACTGTAAATAACCTCCATGCCCACTCCTAATTAAAGTGAAGCCCCACTTTCTCCTGGGCATTGAATATATGAACCAATTAAGGAAATATCATTTCTTTCCTGAAAGGGCTGTGTTCTCTCTCTCTCTCTCTCTCTCTCTCTCTCTCTCTCTCACTTGCTTTTTCTCTCACTAAACAATTTGCACCAAAGAGCTGGCCCCCGATGTACCTGGGCTGCAATAATGAGACACCCCTGCTTTAAGCAAATTTTGCACCTGTAACCTGCAGAAATATAGCCATAGCATTTGAAAAATTACCTTCATGCTGCACAGTGCCACGAAAATTTATCTTTGAGATGATTTTATTGCATGGTTACCCTAGGCAATTAAATCAATAAATCTTAACTGTCAGGAAGGTTGGCCTCATGCCAGAAATAAATGAAATGCGCGAAATCAGTAAATAAAAGGTTCCTGACAACTCATTCCAGAAATTATTTAGCAGTTGGGGTTGTGGGGGGTTTTGCGTTTCAGTCTACAGCTTTTATTGACATCCTTTCTGAGAAATGATTATGCTAACAAACACAATGGCTCCACTACAAAGAAGCCGGAGTTTGCCAAGCCATAAATTGTAGTCCCTGAAAAGCAGGAAGGAAATATAGCCGCATGGCCAGAGGTGGTAGGCCAGGACCAGTGTGGGCTGGGGATAGGTCTCAGGAGCAGCTCCCCGGTGCCCTGGGGATGGAGCCTAGCCCTGCCTCTTCCCCTTGCCTACAATATCCTCATCCCACTGGCCTCTGCGCTGATGGGAGGCACTCGCTCCTCAGGAGCCCACCTTGCTTGACCTGCTTTGTCATGCTGCACCACCTGTAGTGTGCTGTGAATCTAAGGATGTTTACTTGTGATGGGTAACATCTGTCGGACATTCTCCGTTTCCAGAAATAATACCAAATGGGAGTGTAACAGGAGGGGTGGCAGTAGGATCGCTATGCTAATAATAATGGGACTTATTATTGAGAATTTCTCCCATGCTATACCCTTTAGATAGGTACAATACTGGGAGGCATTTTTATTATGCCCATGTTACAGATGAAAAAATTGAGACTCAGAAAGGTTAAGTGACATGTTTCTGATGACTTGGCTGGCAAGCGGTAGAGTGGTGATTCAATCCAAGGCAAACCTCCTCATGGCTCGACCCTGCACACCTGTGCTGTCTTTATTGTCTGTGTCCTGGAGCCAGGAAGCTGAGAACTGAAGCCAGTGTTTGGGCATACTTGTTCTGGCCTTAACACTCAGACTGTTTTCTCATCTGAATTCTCCCTCCCCGGTGATGGGTCCACCCCAGCAAGGGTCCTTTGGGGGTGCCCTCCTGGAGCTGACAAGGGCTCAATGACACTGGTGCATGCGCTGTGAGGCTGATGGGCATGTTTGAGGGCATGTCCTACTCCAAGGCCTTCACACCTGCTGCTCCCAGTTCTGAACAGCTCTTCTTCTCTGCCATGTCTACTTTCAGATTTCAGCGGAATTGGCACCTCCTCAGTGAAGCCTTCCTTGACTTGTCACATACACCCATTACAGGCTCTTACAGCACCAGGCAACTTTTCTTCACAGTATTTACCTTCGTTGCAATTTCACATTTATTTTGCGTCGTTATCTGCTGAATGATTCTCTGTTCTGCTGGCCCATAAGCTCCATGAGGGAGGGTCGGGTCGAGTTGTGCTCCCCCATGAGTTCCCATAACCTCACACTGTGCACATAATAAAGATTTACCGAATGGATGGATGATGACAGGTGTATTCATTCAAGGGGCCTGCCATAACAAAGTACCACAGACTGATGACGGTCTCTGTAAGGTTGGTTCCTTCTGAGGGCTGTGAGAGAAGAATCTGTTCTAAGTTTCTCCCCTTGGCTTGTAGATGGCTGTCTTCATGTTCACATGGCATTCTCCCTGCATGTACGTCTCTTTCCACATTTGCCCTTTTTATAAGGACACCAGTCATATTGGTGTGGGGACAGAGCCAGGAGAGCAGTTTCCAGGCTCTCGGCCTCATGTGGAAAGGTACTGGCTTGGTTATTAGATGGCCATCAGCTATAATCAGATGGCCATCCGCTGTGACTGGTGGCCATCAGCTGTTACCAGTTAGCCATTAGCCACTAATATAACTGCCATGGCTACGCTAGGGGGTTGGTTGGTTGGCAGAGAAGCAAACAGCGGATGGTGGCTAGCAAGTGTGGTTAGCAAGTGGATGGCGGATTGCGGATGCTACTTTCTGTGTCTCACCTGGCCTCCAGCGAGACTGGGGTACAGGAAGACCCATTGTTGGGGTACTGGCATATGTTTGCTTTTGTGTCTCGACCAGCTGCCATTGAGACTATAGTGATATGACTCCCCTATCTATGGCTCCATGGATGTTCCTTTTTGGCCTCACCCTATCCTGTGTTCTTGTGCGGGGAGCGGGAGCTGAGTCCCTGCATTACAATTGGATTAGGGCCTACCTTAACGACACCATTTCAAACTTGATTAATACTGTAAAGACTGTCTCCAAATAAGGTCACATTCTGAGGCACTGGGGCTTAGGATTGCAACTCATGAATTGGGGGGGGGGGGGAAGGGCACAATTCAAGCCATATCTGGAGGCCACTAACCCAGCGGCAGGTATTATTCAGGTGCTTCAATGGGAAACATTTAGAGATGTTTTTCAGGTCAGAGCTAGGGAGAATAACAGGTCTATGCCCAGCTTGCTCCTGCAACCTTACACATTTAAATCCTGTCACCTGTTCCCTGGTAGGATTGCAGCTGAGCTTCACAACCCTGTTGCCAATGGCTGCATGGGTCTCTTGCAGCTAGGGGAAGGCTGGACTAATCCAAAGGTATGGGGCCAGACAGGAACCCTCAGGCTTGGGTGTCTGTAGGTCAAGGCGTGCTTTCTTTTCCTTTCCCACCCACTCAGTCCTCTCTCCTGCCATTGACCCATTAGCTCCCACAGTGGGCTACGGAGGCAGAGTCTGGATTGGGCCTTGGGAAGTGCTCCCGAGGAGCCTGAGGATGGGGTGGGGGCTTCCCAAAGGGATAAAGGCTAAGCCTGTGGAACAGAAATCCCATGTGACTAACCTGAGGAGGGGGTTATAAGGAAACAGCTCAGGCGTGTATACACAACCCAAGGGAAAGGGACAGATGTTTACAGAGGCTTGAGAGGAGGCCCAGAGGAATAAGGCTTGGCCCCTTGGACAGTCTAATGCTATCTGGGGAGTAGGGCTCAGATCTTGTAGGAGGGCATGGGAAGCTGTGACCAGGAAGGGAAGTTGTCCCTGACAAGCCACTGGGGCAGGAAGCCCCAAATTATCCTGGGATCACTGCAGCTATAGTCAGAAGGAAAGAGCGCTTGGGCTGTATGCTGCCCATCAGGACAGCAGGGCCCCCTGGGGACATGGGAGATGCTGGGAGCCAGCCCACCATATCATTCTGTAGTCCCTGGAAGGTAAGAGAGGCAACCAGTGGGAATATGTGCCTCCTGCTTTCTGATTGGTTCTGCTCTTCTAGCTGAGAGGAGAACCAATCAGCTAACGCAAATCTCTTTTTATAATTCTTGTTGGCAAGTTCCCAGGGCTGATAATTCCCCATCAGCACATCATGAGCACCAAGGTGGTTATTTTCAAATTAATGGTTTGAAGCAAAATACGAGCATTGTTATTGAACTGAAAGCTAATGGATGCCAAAGGCACAGTGTCTAATAACTAAGTGCAAACTTTGCAATGACAGCCACAAGATTTCAAAATAATAATAATTTGCATGTTGATACCACCTTTCATCTAACTAATGAGCTTAATACATTAATTTCATATGCTCCCCTAAGGAGCACAGAAGTAAGGATTGCTTGAATAATTTTCTGCTTGGAGAAACTAAGGCAGGAGAAAAAGACTATGTTGGTGGCCGGGCCACAGTTCAAGAAGCTCTAGGTCCACTACTCCAGGGCATCATGGGGAGGGGGTAGAGTCTTCTGGTGTCTAAGAGGTATGCAGTGGGCAAAATTCTAAGATGGCCCCAGGAGTCCCACCTGCAGTGTACATGCCCTGCGTAAGCTCCCTCGAGTGTGGGCAGGACCCATGAATGGAACGAATGTCACTTGTGTGATTAGGCTGCATTATATGGAAAAGGTGCCAGGATTTTGCAGAAGTAATTAAGGCTCCTACTCAGTTTCATTTGAGTTTATCAAAATTATCCTGGGTGGGCCTGATCTAATCAGGTGAGTCCTTTAAAACTGGGTCTAGAGGACCGACTCCCTCTCCTGCTGGCCTTGATGAAGTAAGGGAACATGAGTTCCACAGCTGCAAGGAAATGAGTTCTGCCAACAACCTGACGGAGGCAGGGTGGCTAGTTGGGAAGCTGTTGAAATCTACATGGTGATGTGTTTAGGGTGTGCCTAGGGTACTTGGGGGCTGCCAGGAGGGGACACTAAATTGAGCCTGCCACCCTTCCCTGTCAGTTGATCCTTCAGCGCCCTTTTTGCTGCCTGGGTGTAGTGAGTTCGAGGGATTTGCGAGTTGACTGTGGAAAGAGCTACAACTACGAGGTAGTATGCAGCAGTGCGATGGGGAGTGGCTGGGCCAGACAGCGCTGAAGGACAACTGTGGCTTAGGGTCCTTATATCTCCAGGGTTTACCTGATCTATAGCTACTAGGCTTTGGGCAAAGTTTTACGGGGTATGCAAAGCAGGCAGGCTCCAAATGGGTAAAAATCTGCTTATTTGGGCTCTATTTAAAACAAATGGATGTGTAAAGTTTTGAGGCTTTTTACCAGTGGGCTTTTGAGCTAACCAGTCCTGGCCTACTGTGAAGAAGTAAGCAGCACAGGGGCCAACGCAAGGAGGCCATCATTTGCCCTGTGTATATCACACCGGGAGACCCTCAGGGAGCTTGGCACCTCAGCTTAGTCTGGAGATTTCTGTTCCTCAAATGCTTCAGCCCAATCAGGGCTTGCAGAGGGTCTTTTCAAAGGACTGAGTTATGCTGTGTCCTGAGAGTCGGGAATTCTAGTAGATGCTGAGATCACCACCACCATCCTCTGCCCAGGTCCAGCCCTGCTCAGGATGTTTCCAGAGCGTTACAGCCCTCCTCTTGGGTTTCCCTCCCATCTCTGGCTTGATGCAGGGCCTGTCTTATTTGGGACATAGCAATGAGTTCAAGTGAATTGTGGCTTGAGCTAATTGGGAAATGCCTGGAGAGTTCAAACAAACAAACAAACAAACAAACAAACAAACAAACAAAAGACCCGAAAGGAAAGCCCTTCCCTGGAGAAGAATAGTTTGAGCTTGCGTTCCCATGAGATGCTTTCTCTAGAGCACGCCACTGCAGGAAGGTGGGCAGAATGGAGTGTATCTGGGACCTCTTTCATTGATAGGCCTGGAGGGGTGGTTCTTCCTGCTGGTTTCACATTAGAATCAATAAAGGAGTTTTAACGCCACAGACCCCAACACAGACCCAGACCCAGACCTACGGAATCAGAATCTCAGGGAGTGAGGCCTGGCATTTGCATTTTTAAAAGCCCTTCTGATGTTTCCTCACGGTGGAGAGTCACAGGGCTAGAAAGACAAGGCTTGAAGGTCATTTCCTGGCCTCCATTCATCTCTTTTTTTTTAAATTTTATTTTATTAAATTTATTGGGGTGACAATTGCTAGTAAAATTACATAGATTTCAGGTGTACAATTCTGTATTACATCATCTGTAAATCCCATTGTGTGTTCATCACCCAGAGTCAGTTCTCCTTCCATCACCATATATTCGATCCCCCTTACCCTCATTCACACACTAGGTCCTGTGACTGTCAGCTCCAATAGACCCCCAGCTTGCAATGCAATCTGCACATAACCAATCACAATTGCAAAGGGCCCCAAGAATGCATGTCAATTTCAAATGACTATACCTGAAACTTATGGACAAAATCCCCCTTAACAAATTATGTAGATCCCTCATATCACAGCTAAAGGTTTTATGATTTTATTTTCTTTTCTAAAAAAATGGATGAGGACAAAATAGCTCACCCACGTCCAAAATGTGTTTCCTGGAGAGACTGACCAAGCTAAATATGTTCTCTGTCTGGAGCATGAGACTCGGTACACTCCTCGACCTCCCTCTGTGTGGTGCACTCTGCCACCACCTACCCACTGTGGCATTGCCCCTGCAAGCAATGCAACTGTGCAGTTGCCCTCACTCCACCATCACCCTCAGAGGATGAAGATTGCTGGCCGTGATCATGGCAGTATATCAGGGGAAATTGTTTGGGGCAACACACCCCTCAAGAGTTGCCAAGAGGGGATGTCGAATGAGAAACACTGTTTTTTATGACATCTTGCTCATCTCTGGGAAGCAGGGAGAAGGCGGCACATATTATCAACTCCATTTTGTAGAGGGAGGAAGTGGGACACGGAGAGGTTAAGAGTTTCCTTTAAGTCAGGCAGTAAGAACCTACTTTAAAATCCTGCCTCACAGCCGAGGGCTTCGCCCTCCTGGAATGCTCTGCTTCCCTCTGAACTAGTATCTGCATGTCAGAGACAAGGAATTAAGCCACACTGGGCCTGCTTTCCAAAGCCAATCCAAGGCCTGGCCGTCCACAACCAGAATGGCTGGCTGGGCTGAGATGGTGGTGAAGTTTCTTCTATTTGCTGCTTCCAAACATAAGTGGTCCCATCCTCACCAAACCTTTCCTGAGTTGTTGTATTCGCCTGAGCCTTGCTGTAAGTCTTCATGGAAGGAGGTGTTTCTGGAAGGCTAGCCCAATGCCTTTCCTTTAGAGTCTTCTGGAAGTACCAAGAGCCAACTTCTTTTGTTTCTAAAATGAAATGATGCTATAGCAGCAATAGCATTATGTATAATAGTGAGAAGCAGTAGAAGGAAGTGGTTAAGATCAAGGTCTTTTGGGCCACACTGTCCGAATCCTTGCTGTGTGACCTTAGGAAAGCTGCTTAACCTCTCTGGGCCCCTGTTTTGTCATCTATAGAACAGGGATACAATAGTATCTGTCTCATAGGGTCATTACATATGTAATTACATAAATTAATATATAAGAAAGTCCTAGCACCTTGCCTGGCACACAGTAAGCCCTGCGGAAGCTGATCAATTAGCATAATCCCTCTAATTTTTAAAAATGTCATCCTGCACATTTCCTCCCGGTTCCTCTCTGCACGCATGCATACTTTTACTTAGGCATGCTCATAATTTATGGCACCTGTTTTTTGAGAGAAGTAGAAAACAACTTGGTTGCTTGAGAACAAATTTACAATCCATTTAGCTCAATTTACTCAGATCAAATATTTCTTCATTATCGCCTAAGAAAAATGTTCCTATTTACCAATATCATAGGCTTCAGATTTTGGAAAGGATTTGGAATTCTTAGTGCTAGTGTTACAACCATCAGTTTGAAGCACATTTAGCTACATTAGTGTTCACGCCTGGATTACAATCAAGCAGTATGAAAATATCTGGCCAAGCCCAACGCAGTTCATTTGTTGACAGGAAACTCAGCTAAGCTGATCGTTTTTTTTTTTTTTTCATAGTTCATAAATCTTATTCATATTCTTCACAACCATTTCGAATCAATGTGTGTGTCATTACTAGAGCTGCTTAAAAAAAATATTCAAACATTTTTTCCAAAGCGTATCAAACTCACTCGTCTCTAAGTTGTTTGAATTGTAGCACATTATGAACCCACATGTGAAGCCATCACTAAAAACATTTTTAAACCAAAATATCTAGTCACATAATGTTACAGGAGCTGTTTTTCTGTTTATCCAGGGATATTGTTTTTTAAATTATTTACTTATTCTTTTCAGTTACAGTTATTATGTATAGTGTCAGATGGGTACTAGACTAATTGAGGTGGTCATTTCATAAGTTATATAAATGTCTAACCACTATACTGTACACTTGAAACTAATATAAAGTAATATTGAATGTCAGCTAAGCTGACTGTTAACGTTGTGTTCACGTCCAAGTGTTGTCTGCTGTATCGTGTCTTAGCATTGCGGTTTCTCACTTCACATGGCCAGAGAATACATTCCATATAAATGAATTTTCTAGATACCTGAAACCCCCTCTTTTACTGTCTGGAAAATGTTGAACATTTTGAAGGAAACAGTTCTAAAATATATGGCATGTTCCTCTGCCTTAGTAAAAAGGATATACTTTAGACAACTTAACCTTTTCCTGATGACTTTAAATCATTATTGTGATCTAAAATTATTGCTAGTTTTATTATTTCCTGCGCTCTTCTCTCAGCAACTACTACAGCTAGGACTTTATACTTTGCAAAATTTTTTCTGTGTTGTGTCCTAGGAATCCAGATAACTAAACATTGGACGATGTCCTCTTAAGTGGGCTTTGAATGACGGTACAAGGGTCTGTCTCTTATAAGATGAATTGGCTTTTTAAGAATTATTTTCTTCATGGCCCTGAGTTTTAAGGCTGTGGTGTCAGTGTGATAATTGACTATGCATTATAATGCAAAAAGGATGGTAACAAGGTACTTATGGCTGGAAAGTCTGTAAGCAGAATGATCTACATGTCTAAAATGAGATTTTCATAAAAATTTTATTTTGCATTTTTAAATAATTCAATGCATTGGCAGTCTAGTTAATGCCTTTATGAGAGAAACCAATGCATTGGCTCAGCCAATATCATTTTTACAGAGACATCATATTGGCAAACAACAAAACTACATCAAAATGTTTGTACACAGAGTTACTGTACTGAGAACAAAGCACCAACAAAACGCTTGTGCGCCACACATTTGAAATGCAAAGCAACACAGGCAGATACAGTTTTATACATATAAAGCACGAGAAACCAGTTTTTAGGAACCAGATACCATTTCATTGATGTTAGAACAGTTACCTTGGTCCATACAGAACATCTTGAACTTAACTGAGATTCTCACAAGACAAGCATGCTTGTTAAGAACAGTGACAGAGGTGTATACAAGTCTAATCACTATGTTGTTTTGTACACCTGAAACTAATTGGAAAAAACAAACAAACAAAAAAACAACAAGAGTGACAGCTGGTGAATCTGCAATGAGTATGGATATTAGAAATCTGCACCCAAAAAAGTGGTTCAAAGGACAAACTGGAGTATGGTGAAACAAAAGGAGCACTTCATGACACCATTACATTTTAAAGGCCACCTGGGGTGTCACCAATGTGGAAAACGGTCTTCTAAGAGCAGGGCTTCAGGACGTTTTCTTCTCAGGAAGCAGGCCAGGCTATTTCTGGTGGTTCTGCTCATATGCAGATGAGGAGGGAGCTCAGGCCAGGACATTGACCCCCAAGGATTTGAGATGCAGCTCAGGGCATGCCTACTCCAACCCTGAGGGCTCAACTCAGCTCATTTGTTGTAGCCCAGGCGGCCTTCATCTTCCCACCCGTGAGTCTTGACCTACAAGTTTTCTCTTGGAAACTCAATTGGATTTGAACAGAGCCTCTTTCCTCACAAAGGCCAGTGGAATCCATGTGGTTAAACCATAATATTATGACAAAAGCTTCCAAGTGAAAAGGAGTTTTCATTTCAAATCACTGCCTTCATATGGCCATGAAGCTATGACCTCCTGGGACTGTAAAATAATGTTTTTCAAGAAGGGAAAGCCAAGATTCCATGAAGGACAGCAAACCAGACATATCGCACATGGTTCACACACACATACGCACACAGAAGATATGTTCTATCTGTGCAGTTATGGCTTGCCACAATGGTCCAGCAACACGGTGTTGGGGAGTACCCCCCCACCCCCTATCCCCGCCAACACACACAAAGCACATGATGACAATTAAACTCCCATTTGTATCCTGGTTAGTCAATAAGTATTTTCCATGACACTTACATATACAAAGTTTCTGTTTTAAATATGCATGAAAACGTCTTCTTCTTTTTTCAAGAACAAAAGAAAGATGTATAGAGTCACAGCTTCACTTATAACATGTTGGGATTATCTTTCTAGTTCTTATATACAAGCCAATGGGAATGTTAAGAAATACTTCGAATGAGCACACAAAACATGAAATTTGCCTCTTACATACAAAGCAAACACACACTGTAGACTAGGCAGAAGAAACCCCGGCAAGTCTCAGGGGTATTTTTCAAATCTCAGTCAAGTGACTTACTGGAAAAACATGTGGAATCTTTTGTTAAACTGCATTAGGTCTCAGAGGATATTATACTAAGTGTCCCCCTCTGTAAAACCCACCTTTGCCCTTCTTAACATTTGTCATTGTGGAAGTACGGAAAGGTCCGATGATCATGGAGTGTTACATTTTGAAAATCCATCAATGTTTGCTTAGATTCAGATATCATTTCTGGCCTTTAGCTTGGTCTAATGCAGATTTACCAATATTTTAATGAGAGAGAAAAAGAGAGAGAGAGACAGAGAGAAGTAATACACAATGCAATCAATCAAAATATTTCTTCAAGTCAATAAGAAACCCTTTCAGAAAAGAAAATGGGAAAAGGGAAAAAAGCAAAAAAACAAAAAACGATGAACCTACAAAAACAGCTTGACTGAAGTGTTCTGGGAAATTTCTTGAACAGAAATTTATTCTTCATATCTATAATGGTTACAGCAACATCTGAAGACGTTTACAATTGCCAGGCCTCCATCTAAAGTTCATTGAAAAATCCTGTTATAAACTGTCTCATCTGCCTGCAACCACATTACTTGCTCCAAAATTATGTCATAAAGGTCAAAACACTGCTCCACAAAGTTATACAATTGGACAAATGAATTCAGCAGACTAATATTTATACTGCCATGTAATAATGCAGTTGTTATAATACGGTTTCATAATACAACATGCCTTTTCAGGTGGCATGTTTTAAACCAGAGCACATCTACTTTATTAATCTGTTATGTCTTTAAAGTATGAACAAGTACAATTCAGAAGCTCACGTTTAATTCAACTACTCATTTGTTTAGAGAAAGAAAGAGTCTGAGCAGGAAAGTGAGAGAGAGAGACAGAGAGAGACAGAGACAAAGAGAGACAGAGAGAGAGAGAGGAGAGAGAGAGAGAGACAGAGAGAAACAAGTAACAACCATCATCACGACCACAGAACTGAAGAAAAAAAGAGTATCTTTTCTTTTTTCTTTTTTTTTTTTTTTACAGAATCCTAAGGCTATGCCACTTAACTAACCAAGTGTGCCAAGGGGGAGAATTTTATGTATTTTCTGATCCCAAGGAGCCTTCTGAGCATAGCATCTCTACTGGGCTCACTTTTGATGTATTAATTTTATCCAAAGACAATAGTATATCAAACGATCTTCGGAAGCACTCCTCCAATGAAAATAGGAATAAAAACAGCAATTTGTAGAACTGAATGCATGTGAGGGATTTAATCTCCGATGTTTCTCTTTCTAAAATATCCAGAGAGTAGAATCATCCAGGAAGAAAACTACGTGACAAATCATCTTGAGACAAAATCAATCTCATTTGTAATATTTGTGGGGGAATGTGATTGATTAGTAAGGATGGTTTTGAAATAGGGAATCACCGGATGATGAACACAATTCTCGCTTGCTGAATCCATGCAAACCGGTCCATTGCCTAGGGGGACTCCAAGTCCCTGTGTGAGTGTAAATGTCAATTAAACCAACCCCAGATGTTACCATTCTCCAGTCAGGACAAGCGTTGCAGGAATACTCCGAGGGGATTGAATACCTCCCCAAACCTTTCTGTGCTGGCCAAGGGCAAAAGAAAAGGCCTAAAGAAAAAGATATGGATCTCCAGGGCTAACATTCCACCGAGGGCATAGGCTTGGACATAACACAGAAGTGTTAAGAAAAATAGGATTTTAGGGCAAATTCTTCAACTTTTCCAGATGCAAACTTCTTATTAACTGCAAAAGATGCACAGGACCAGGAGAACAGTTCTCTTGAGACTTTCTATTCTACTTTTAGGATGATTTATGATGAGGAGGTGTAATGAAAAAGATTGTGTGTGTGTGTGTGTGTGTGTGTGTGTGTGTCTTTAATGAAAACCTCATTCTCTTAGAAAAATACACTGAAGTTTATACTTTCTTGTTAGTGACCTTGGTTTTCTTTATATTGGGTAGAAAAGGGAATTATTTGGATTTGGATGATTATTTCTGAATATTAATCATGTAATTGATATAGGCGATTCTGGTTTGAATTCAGAGCTAGGACAGTTAAGTAGGTAATTTTAACTAAAAACACATGTTAAATGAATAACTTCGGTCGCTAATAACTAATATCAACAACTCCTGGACAACATCGGGAAGAAGGGAGAATTACTGAGTTTCCCTCTTATGAGAAACAACACAATACATTTGGGACCGTGCTAGTCTCCATAGAGGCCCTCATGTTTCCTAACTACACAAAGGCTGTCATTAGAAGGAGCAATCACAAGTAATTTATCCAAGTTACGTTTACAAGTTAGAAATGCCACTTGGACGTTTGAAAAAAAAGAACACTCACCTATACTTATTTTAAACCAACCATGAGGACTTTCTAAGTGCTTATCTCACTTCCTTTTTACTTTAGGGATGTGGAGATGACCAAACCACTCACTCGCAATGGGCTCAAGAAGGCTTCATTCTTTTCAGCCTTTTCTTGCATAAAACTCATACCTCGAGGGCATCATCATAAACTATCTACATTCACAGAGGACTGATACATATTTGAAAATGATGTAATAGTTTGTTGTAGAAGTGTGTGTGTGTGTCTACATGAACAGAAGAGTGAAATCCAAAGCCTCTTGACTAACTGCATTCAGTATGTGTTGGAGCTGGTATGCCTTGTCTCCCGATTTTGCTTGCATCTCTTCCCAACTCCGTGTTCAGTGACATCGTCGTTAGCAGCTTGAAATCAGCCATGGTATGAGTATTTACACCATGGAAATTGGCAAATGCTACAAATCAAGTGCTCTCTCATCTCAGAGACCTGGTTGTTAAACATTTGACCAATACGTCAGTGAGTGCATGCCAGGCGGACTGAAAAGGAAGCTGGCTCTTGATCTGGGCAACGGGGCACCAACTCAGTCACTTTGGGAGTTTCTCCAATTTTGCTTCCTGTGCAGGGGCTGCTCTTCCACTAATTTCACAAGTACTGCAGAGCCACAGAAGGGCATGAGCATTTGGGATGCATTTAGCTGCCCATTGTCACCGGACTGGGCTCTACTCTCAGACACACTTCTCCTATTTGGTAGCCACATGAGTGATGCAGGCCAAAACCGAATAGGTAAAACATTTGCAATTCTTATTAAGTTCCAGATATGGCAGTTGACTTCCTGCTGCAGAGGCTGGAGAACAACGACAGTAGGAACAAACTATCCCCAGCTGAAAGCATCCACTGGGGCATTCTTCAGGTTTCCCACACTTGGTCTGCATGCCACTGCTGTAACTGCTGGCAGGCAACGGGTTTGCCACTGCAGCATCCTGCCAGGGGCCTGGTATCAGGCAGGCTTCCTTTGCTTCCCCCTTCCCTCCTCAAAGTCTGGTACGAATCAAAGAGCCAACAAAATTGAGGTCACTGGCAAAAGAGTTTGAAATTTTGAATGATTTTTATTAAACACCATTAGTCTACACTGCACAGTTAATGAAACAGCAAAGCTCCAATCTCTTAGAAGAACGATGATTGGTCATGGATCAGAAAAGCAGTTTAGTGTCCCCTAACCCAATGTGAGCCTGATGAATGATTCATTAACATCTCATGTCAGAAGCAGAAAGGGGCAAGAACTGCAGCCTGGCCTGGAAGGGCATCCCTACCCTCCACCCCCCACCCCCAGCCCCCTCCACCATCCCCACAATGCAATTTTCTTTGAGTCGATGGATTACACAGGAAAATGTGATGCTCTTGGTAAAGAGGGCTTCTAGATTTGTGAGGAGGAGAATGGAAAGGGAATTAATATTTTTTCTTTCCCCAAAAATATCAGATGGGAAGATTAATGTCTGAGACCAGCCTATCCGATTAGCCTCCTGCCAGGGTAAATGCTGATTATCAATACACAGATGCCATTTCTGTCGCTGGAGTTTCCTAACACCAGAGAGAAAATGAATCAGAGTTTAATTATGAGAATAAGGCTGTGCAAGTGGAAATGAGAAACAACAACAACAACAACAACAATGACGACTACGACGACAAAGAAGAACTTAGTCTGCCAGTCGTATAACAGAGCAGTGACGACTGGCTCAATATTTTTTCCCCACAGAATTGAATTTGAGGGCACTGAATGGACCCATTCGTTTGATATTGTGTAGCTCTATCGTCTTGCCACACTTTTTCTCAATGGGGATAGTGAGTGGTGTTTCTCTAAGCAAGCAGTTCATCGCCTTACTGAGTAGTCCTACCCAGTGATCCAGTTTGGTTCTCCCACCTGCCAACTCATGCAGGTGAATTTTATCATGTCTGTTGAGAAGTACGTGAGGGCTTCACCCTCACAGCTAAATCCATTCTGCCTTCAAAAATGCTTTCCAACTTCAACCTCTGGGATGCAAATTTGAATAAAACAAAATCCGAATTAGATAGCTTTGGGAAAGATACCATAGAACAACTATCTTTCCAATGCAGACCGAATCCAATGCATTTACTGATGTAATGTCCAAAAATTCATCCATTTGGAAACTCAACAAAACACATTTGAGGAAATGTGTTTGCTAATTTAGCAACTTGGTACTGACTGAAGATTTGAATCTTTTTTATGTCATTACATGGAAAGAAGGCATCCCAACCTCAAGTCTTTTAAAAGTCAGCAGCAGCTAATCTGCTTTTCCAATTATGTCATCCAAATATAAAACTACTAGTACTTTCCCAATGAGATTATTAAGTAATTAACAGTCTACAGGCTGGCTAACAACATGCTTATGGCTAATTCTACCCCAAGGACCACACTAGTATACTCTTTTCAAATTAATCCTACCTACCAAACTCAGACAGTAATATGACAAAACCACTAAAAAATCCAAAGTTAATTAAAATTACAAAGCCAAGCCAACATCATAACACAAACTCGTCAAACTCTCTGTGGTTGGAGCTTGGGTAACAAAGGAAGGCATAGCAGTGGCCCTACGTGGGTCACGTTGCAGGGCTGAGATCCTTCTGTACACTTTCTCAGGTGGAGCTGCTCGTTGTTTTGCCCATTACCCTACCTCCATGTGCTTATTGAGATGTGTCTCACCAAGCCTCCATCAAGGTCTTGAGGCAGGATCTGTCACTGCCATCCACATGTCTTGTATCCCTCCCACAAACTGGTACACTGAAGAGATTAACTTGACAAACTATCTCAATCCCTTAAATAGCTGCACACCTACGACACACATCACCATTTACAATGTGATGAATAGAGTGCCTAGAAAACAGCAACAATCCTTAATCATGAAACCGAAAGACGTCTCATCTCCCGGGACAGGAAGGCAATTCATCCTGCGTGTTTAATTGGTTTCTAAGCTGCTTTACCAATGGGTCTACTAAATAATCTGGTGGTGATCCTGAGCTCGACTGTCAGATTTGATAATCATGCTGCTGATTTGGCACACACTACACTCAGCCACCAGAGGTGACATCAGGCAGCAGGATTCTCTGCTACCTCCCTGTTGTATGTAAAGTAGATATAACGACTCACTGAAACTAGAGCTACAAGTCATGCATCCATGAGGCAATATGCCTGTCTCCCTGGGAAACTTCCCCTAGCATTCTGATGTCTAGTTTCTGGAGATTTAATTTCAAGAAGAATCTGCTCCTAAATCCATGATGGTCTAGGATTGTGGTCTATGTTGAACTTAAACGTCAAACCAGTCGGCTTCATTATATAGTAATAGTCAGGCACTCTACCTGGTAAGCCATTAAAAACAAACAGAGAACTTGAGTCACTGCAAAGCCATCGGCTTAAGTTTTATATGTGACACCCACCTTGGGTGTTCCGAGTCTTTCATATAATCATTTTCCTCATTTAAGAGGCTCAGAAAAGATTCTCTCAGGTTTCATTTATCTGTGTGTGTGTCTGTATGTGTGAATGTTGTTGCTGAGACTGTGAACGGTGAAGCTCAACCACATTGGGAGCATACAAAGTGCTGGGTTCAGCTGCTGGGAACTTTCCAGCAGTAATTTTAACAATCTGGCCTCAGCCATTGGAGTAAACTTCCACAACCTTATTATACAACAAAGGGCCTTAAACTCAAAGATGACCAGAGCGGAGCTCAAGTCTGGCTCTTTTGCAACTGGGGATATAGCTAAACTTGACAATGAGTGCAGAGTGATCCCTTGCTGTTCCAATCATAGACTTGCATGACTTGCTTTAAAAGTCATACAAGTTTGCATCTTTCGTGTGCATCTATCTATTATTTAACTGGTCATAACTCAGTGAACAGAATTCAGTAACTCAGCAGATTAAAGGCTACATGGAATTATATACCGGCAAGTAATTATGAAGAACTAATGTATGGATAGTGTTTTACTACACGTGGGGGATTCTTCTGGTGAGCTGGAACACCAAAGGTGATATTTACATTGTAATGTTTAGGGATATAAAATGAATGCAGAGTATCATAAGGGGTGGGGATAGTTGCAACTGATATGGAAATGTCCAAATTAGGTGAACTGTTCCCAATCTTCAGGGCTCCTTCAAAGCACCCTAGGGTGAAACATTACCCCAAAACTCATTTTTCTTCTTTCTTTTTTTGTTTTTGTTTTGTTAAAAGGCTAGCTCCTACTTAGAGTTTGGAGTTTTCTTTGGAATTTTAATGGAAACGATTCATACTAATATAGACTTGAATAAAATCAGTGATTGTATTTCAGTCAGAACCTAATGACCCCCCTCAAAAAGGAAAATAAAAGAAATATAAAAGAACAAAAGAAACCCTGTAAAATAGAAAATTGAGATAATTATTGGGGAAGTCCATATTTTAAAGCCACTAAGAAGCAAACTGTATGTTATTACTTCTAGGTAGTGATAACTTGACTTTTGTTTCCAGAGATTTGAGCAAAATGCAATTTAAAAAATCCCGCCAATTATGGATACACCTACCCACTGCAAAAGAGGCAGAGGTGTGAATTCCTTGGATGTTTTCCAGACTTCCTATCTCTCATCTCTAAAACTGGAGTGTAGCATTTTGGCTACTAGGGCATGTACCCACTAAAATGCCCCTGAAAAGGAGAGCTTTACACAAAGAGAATCCCAGGTGAGGATTTATACTTCAAATCACACAGTTCAAAAATATTTATGCCAGTTGATGCCTTAAAGTTGTGGAAATAAATGTTGCCACTCCTCATCATTAAAATTTTAAAAATAGGGAATCAGTGAAGGGATGCTAAAAAAAAATCCTCTGGTTGTGTGCCATAGTATCGTTTTAAGAGAGGCATTGCTATGTTCATTTATTTTCTTAATACTCTTGATTTAATGATGTTGCTACAACATCTAACCAGTGGGTTTTGACAATGAAAATCCTCACCTGAAGATTGAGTCTGTGGGAACCACAAAAGTTTAACAACAGATTGTGAAATACGTTTTTTTCTGGACATAAGAGTACAGTTTGGGGAATGGCTATTGCTGAAAATTTGAATCTTTGCAGGATATATATATATATATATGTATGTATATATATATATATATATATATATATATATATATATATATATATATGTATATATATATATATATGGTTTCATTTCTCAGGAACCTGTTACTGTCACAAGTGCATTCCATTCTTTGTTTTGGGTTGTGTGAACTTAAAACAATGCTGTAAGGACTTAAAAGAATACTGTCATTTCATCAAGCACAAAAGGATGGTGGGATCTAAGAAATGCATATAAAATACTAAAAAATGACTAAGTAATAAAACATACACTGTTCTCAAGTTGTAGTGTCCACTTACAATGCTTTTTTTTTTCCACAGATATCAAAAGAAGCATAAAAACAAACATAATCCAAGAAAACTTTCCCAAATGAGTGGAGTTCCACCAGTGACCATCGGTGCTCTGGTAGAGGTAGAGTGATGGATGGTAATGCTGGCGATGGGGAAGCACCCACTACAACAAATGGGCATCGATGCGTAGCCAACACAGTCCCTGGCGAACGTAGCGGACAAGGTTGGTCATGCTGCTGTGCTGCGTCAGGGGCCCCATCAATGTGTCCAGATCGCCAAAGAATTCTGAAAATCAGAGCATACCTTGGTGAGGTCTTTAAATGATATCATGAAAATATACACCAAATTGCTTAAGTTGCCTTCACGCAACAACACAATCATGCAGAAATTGGAAAAGTTATTCATTGCTCTTTCATTCAACAAAAATTTATGGATCACCTATTAGAAAACCCAAACTCCATATGTACACCAAGCACTATTATTTTAATCTTCAGTTAGCTCCAAAAGCTCTGAAGCATAATGTTTGTGTTATTGTGATTAATACAACACAAATTCATTTAAATCTATTAATTCATAGTAAATTTTTTCAAATCACTATATATATTTTCAGACTGTGATTCTACAAGTACATTCCAGTACTGTGGGGGTTTGTGAGATATGCACACACACACACACACACACACATACACACACACATATGCACATACGTCACAATATGTATATATTAAAAATAAAAATATATTTGTCTATATTTTAGATGTTTACATAATATATATTTACATATACATAAATGATGTATACACATAAAGTGCATTTAAATATATTTTTATATTACATATTAAATTTATATTTTTACATATTATAAATTTATATTTAGAAAAGGACCCTTATACAAAAAACAGTAAGGAACCATGGTCTATAAGATATCAAGCTGTTTGTCATTCTGTGTGTTATCGAATTGAAAGTATTCTCTTTTTCTTTTGTGTAAATGAACTGGGTTTACTGATTTTTCTTGGCACAATACAGACATAGCCAGTGAACTTGGACAGCAATGATAGCTGTCAGCATCTAAGGCCAAATACATGTCTAGGAGACATCTAATTTGGTAAGCCTTATTGCCAAGCCTTATTTCCTTCAGGGAAGAAACAAGACCTGCAAGTATGTGTCACATAACAACTGCCCCCACCCACCAGGACATGGATGGCAAGAATGCCCAAGCTCTGCTTTGGGGTGCGGTGGGGGGATGTGGGAAAGACTATATGATGTCTACAAACTAGCTAGGCTTCCCCTTTCCACATCTGAATTGATTTGTCTAGTGCTGCACTGATCTCGGTTATGAGAGGGCTCCCAGTCATCTCTTTTATCAGCTCCTGACAGAGGAGGCAGCCTCAGCCAAGAGGAAATCACGCCCATGCCGGTTGAGGGTGAGGGATCTGGAGGGAGGCTGGAGACTACCTGAAAGTGATCAGGATGCTCTCTTGCCTTCTTGGAAAGCAAATTCCATGCATGGGTTCCATGAGCTTGATTGCCTAGCAGATGGTATGTCACATATTCTACATGTTATGTCTCACATATGGGCTCCTGCTGTAGATATCAACTTCATTTGATTATGTGGCACTTTTTAACTTGTACTATGCAATAAAAGTCATTTCTGCTGATAAAGGTGTAAATCATTTTTGGCATCTAAAATAGTTTCTTATGTAATATAATAGTAAGGGAACTGTGAAAGGACCTAGTCATTGTTGAATGAATGTGAGCTGCATGGGAGCCAGGATGTCCCCTGGGTATTCTATACAAAGCCCACTGTGGCATTCTTAACTAGCTATCCAGGTCACCGTTTTAATAACTGCTTCAAGGAAGCAGCTGGGGAGGTGGGGAACAGGGCTTCTAGACCAAAGGCCAGAGAACAGCATCAGCCCCGTTGGCCCATTTTAGCATCCGCATTTTCTGCAATAAGCCATCTGCCCCTATATGGGTAGGAGGACATGGGGCGGAAGTGGAGAATTTCCATTGCAGAATTGGGTGGGAAAAGGTAGAAATACACGGTTGTCTCCAGTGGGATGCGGTGGGATACCAATTCAAAGGGAATCTCCTCAGTTGTCCCATCGGAATGTGGCCAAGTCAGATGTGGGAAGCATCCCCAACTCTCAAGCAGTTCAGAAATGACAAGTGTGTGAAACTCAAGGGAGCAAACAGAAGATTCCAAACTAGGCCCTCTCCCCAGTCTGCAATGACAGCAATGACAACATTCCCAGGATACATTTTCTTCTGCTGGTAGAGTGACAGAGTCGTTTTGATTCAATGTTAGGGAGGAAATTTAACAACTCCTTGAAACACTGTGCTAAAGACAAGCTTAGCGATGTTGAGCATTTTTTCATATGTCTATTTGCCATTTGTATGTCCTCTTTGGAGAAATGTCTCTTCAAGTGAACACACAATGGGATTTATAGATGATGTAATACAGAATTGTACACCTGAAATCTATGTAATTTTACTAACAATTGTCACCCCAATAAATTTAATAAAATATATATTAAAAAAAAAAGACAAGCTTAGCACCATCTTACTTGAACATCAGCATAACCACCACATTGCTCCGGGGAAGTTCTGCGGTTAATTTAGAAGAAATTACTTCAACGGATTTTGAAAGTGGATGCAATTATGAAGGAAATCCATAAATATTGAGCTGCCCTCCAGTTACCAATACAAAATAAGATAGTGGTGAAGGCAGACGAGCTAGGCAAGTCTTAAGATGTGTGTGCCTTCGCTTGCTGTTCTAGAACCTTTGGGTGGGCCTGTTTATCTAGATCAGTTGTTTGGATTTCCAGAAGCCTAGAAAATTCGACAAATTAAGAATTGCCCATGACTCAGGTAACTGAGAGCAGGGGCTGACTGAAGGTCTCTGAGGACCCATTATTCATACCGTGTTTCCCCAAAAATAAGACCTAGCTGGACAATCAGCTCTAATGCGTCTTTTGGAGCAAAAATTAATATAAGACCCAGTCTTATATCATATTATGTTAGATAAGACCCGGTCTTATATTGTAGTAAAATAAGCCCGGGTCTTATATTAATTTTTGCTCCAAAAGACATATTAGAGCTGATTTTCCGGCTAGGGCTTATTTTCAGGGAAATATGGTATCGCTGTGTAGATGGGCAGTGCAGCCCATGTTAAGAGTTCAGATTCCGGAATTGGACAGTTTTAGATTCAATTCCTGCTTCCAACACTAAGAGCTGTGATATCATGGGTAAGTTTCTTAACCTCACTGAGCCTCAGTTTCTTCATTTACGACATGGGATAAATGAGACAGCAAATGATAAAGCAAATAATGTAGTTCCTAGCATATAGAAATTACCGCACAAACTCATGTAACCAATATTTATGAATAATCCCAGAAATCAGTGCAAATTTATAGCTGGGTTGAGGGTTGGAGTTTCAAATTATGGAATGTGCTCTGACAGCCACAGAATCTTTGCATTATGGAGATATGTAATCATATGGAGCAAGGAAAGAGAATAAATATCTGTAGAATTTCTACTTGCACCTGATTATTTTGTGCTAGGTGCTTTACATGTTATTTCATTCAACCCATCTCTATCATCCTTCAGAGTAGTTTCATCTTCTTCTTTCTTCTCCTTCTCCTTGTCCTTCTTATTTCCATTACAGAGAGGGAAGCTAGGAAGTAGCTCACGGATTTACGTAAGTTCCCTGAGGTCACCCAGCCAGGGCACGATCCAGGCAAGATTACAACTTAGATGATCAGGCTTCAAAATGTGCACCCTTCCCACCCCACTGGGACTGTCTCCACACACTCAGCAATGCAGTTGGAAAGGTACGGTGAGGAGGAAGGTGGGAAGTCTGTGCCTCCCTCCATAATCAGACACTGGAGAAAACCACCCCAGAGACTAGAGCAGCAGCTTTTCAGAGAGAAGAGAAGCAGGCTGGAATCCTGGGACCACAGCGGAAAGGAAAGGAGAGCTACCTGGGCTGTGAGGACTGTGGCTGGGCTTGGGAGAAGAATTGGGCTAGAAGGCACAGTAAGTCCTTTGGGATCAAACCCAAGGGAACTTCCATCTGCATCTAGGTGGCCCGCAGCCTCAGCCTGATTCCAGGAAAGCCCTACCTCTGCTTGGCCTACTCTATGCAACTTACCCAGCAGCAGCCAGCAGACCGTGTGGGATGCTAATGCGTCCCTGTTCCTCACCAGACAGTTCTACTGCTCCAAATTGCTGGTCACCTCTTTGCTGCCTGATTCTGACAGGCCCACATCTGTCCCCACCCTGATTGGAGTGGGGCCTCCCCGCCCCAGGCCAGAATCAGCCAAGTCAAATAAATGGCCAGGACAAAAGTACAGTTTATTTTTACTTTCCACCTTCACTAGGATAGTGAGACTTCATTGTAAACCTATGTGACAGCTAGGGTCACAGATGGCAGCATGAGTCACCTAAGACCACTGATTCACTCTTCTTGCATTTGTTTTGTAGCAAACCTCAACTGTTACCATGAACAGGTCCCCGATCCTTCATCCCAGCTGTCATTGTATTAAAAACACTAGCTGAGCTTTGGCCTTTGCTCCTGAATTCAAACCACATTATCATGTACCCTGTGGAGTTGACGGTTATAATGAAGGTAGAAGGCCTTAGTTCAACCTCACCTCTCAAAAAAAAAAAAAAAAAAAAAAAGAAAGTTGACAACAGAAGCCAATGGGATCTTAATTAATTTGCAAATCATTCTTTTCCTTTGCCTCTGTTTCTCTGTATCGATCCTTACCATGGAGTGAGAATCTGAAACAGGCATTTGCCGACACATCACAGTTCAGATTAGTGTAAGCTGTGGAAGAGAATGAAGTCCCAGGTTTTTACCATTCTCTCAGCAAAAACTGGTCACTGGGTCAGCCCAGAGTTAACCCCCTCTTCTCTCATCTAAGCTTTGGACATTAGAGAGACAAAGATAAGGTGACCATGGAAAAGTCAAGTCCTTCGAAGTACAGTTGACTCCACCCTAGCCTGTGAGCATACCTTTGTTCTCTCTTGTCAGTTTGTCGGCCATGTCCCAGTGTTCGTAGCCCCGTAACACGTTGCTAGTGATGTTGACGTGGCTGGCAGCCATGTGGTGAATGCGCTGGGGGATGGTGACAGGGCCGTTGTTACAGTTCCCCATGGCGTTGATGGGAGAGACGTTGTTGAGACACATTGGGGATGGAGTGTTCCTGGGGAATGGGAAGAGACAGGTCTTGTGAGGCTGCTTGGGAAGAGTGACGGAGGGTTTGAGACCTCCCGCATCACACTGGGACCTCATGAGAACACCATTTGTCACAGTGAGGTTTGGCGTGGTGAACATATATGAAGCCCAAGTGGAGTGGAGCTTGTTCCCACCTCCCACCGACTCTTATCAAAGGACATCCGATAACTTTTATCAGCATGGTAAGTTTCTGCAGAGGCCCCAGCATGGACCATTCCTGTCTCCTCTGAAGGAGCTGGGTGAGTCTTTCTCTGGCATTAACTCTACCCATGACCGTAGTTCTTCCTTTGAATACATACAACAACTATGATGATTTCTCCACCTGCTGCCAGGACGGCTGTTGGCATTTAGAAAATCTTGATGTGCGATACTGGTCTATTATCAAAGCATTCTATGGAAACCCAAGGACGAGTCATTCCAAATTCACTCACCACAATGAGCAAAGTGCGATTCTTAAAACTCCCCCCTTCTCCCCAAGGAGCAGTATTAGGGATGCTGGAAGATCTCTTTAGGATGCTTTAAGTCATGCTACAGGGATAGCTGTTAATTGCTCACTGTGCACCTGTATGCTGGTTTAGAAAGAGATGTCTTTAGCATTCCTACTTTGGGGAGTAGCAATGTTCGCAGATAAATTTTTGTTTCATTGTTTAGTGTCAGCAACAAAGAGTCACCTGCTGGCTGCACATAGCGTGGAGGGCCTGGACTTAGGTCACTCCTGAAGGCATGGGTGGCTTCCTGCGCTCATGAGCAAGGTCTGTGTGCACCCCTAGCCAGCCTCTCTATCCTCCTTCACTCAGACTGTGAACAGCTGCCCAGGAAAATGCACCACTTTATTATGATTGAACATTTGGGGGACGGGGAGTAAAACAAACAGGGGGAAGCTGTATTTGGGACTCCCTAAGTCTGCATGTTTGAAGGAATCTCCTCTTCATTCCTCCAAATGCACCCCCACACACCATCAAGGAACCCTGTCTCACTCCTCATCGCCTTTCCCAGCTGTTGCTTTTGGCAACTCTAGATTTCCAGGGTGCCCTGTGTTCTTCAGAACTAAGCCTGCTCATAGAACGGACATACCCCAGGCAGCCCATGCAGAGGATCTGGGGGTACCGCCATCACAATGTCCCAAAATGTCCAAGTGCTGCTGACCCAATCTGGGAGCAATTGAAACTCATATACTTGCCTCAAGACTCACACACGCTGTGCCTATAGCTACAGGATAGCTTTGGTCCATTTCTGCAAATAGACTATGTACCTTCTGGCATGTTCTGGTATGAGGGGGAAAGTGGATCCTCACACTTGCTTTGCACTTGTCTGGTGTAAGAGGGTATAGAGGTTTGTAATTTCTGAGCTGTTTTGATATATTTTTTTTGTTTTGCTTTGTTTTTTATAATTGTTTTTGTGTTTTTGATATATTTTTTAAAAAAATAATTGTTTTATTTTTCAATTACAGTTGACAGATTATATTAGCTTCAGGTGTGCAACATAATGGTTAGATATTTACATGACTTACGAAGGTTTTCACCCCGATGACTCTAGAACCCATCTGACACCACGCATAATTATTACCATATTATTGACTATATTCCTATGCTGTACTTTACATCCCCATGACTATTTTGCAACTGCCAATTTGTACTTCTTAATCTCTTCACCTTTTTCACTCTGTCCCCCTCCCTCTGTCATCTATCACCCTAACAAATCCAGTACCCATCGACACCATACATAATTATTATAATATAATCGATTATATTCCTTATGCTGTACCCTACATCCCCATGACTACTATGTAACAACCAATTTGTACTTCTTAATCCCTTCCTTTCTCACCCAGCTCCCCAAAACCCCTCCCAGCTGGCAACCATCAATATGTCCTCTGTGTCTATAAATGTATTTGTTTGGTTTGCTACTTCCTGATAGAAAGATTTATTCTCAAGTCAGGGGTGCCATGGGGAGCTGCCCAAGCTAAGGGACCTAGGTACAGAGGGTGAGCTAATGACACACACACACAAAGCAGAGAATGCTGGATTTCTTTGTCACGGCAGGTTACAGATGCTATTTTCTAGCATTTCCCCCAGTGTTGGTCATTAATTTTCAAATGTCAATTTAAGGCAAGAACGGAATATGTACTCATTTGTAATTTCTAGAGAAAACTGTGAAGCTGTCAGGTGTCGCACATGTTGAAAGGGGGAGTGTGTGGTGTTGGGAAAGAAGTACTGGAATCCCAGGAGACCTGGATTTCAGCCCTAGCCCTGTCATAAATTGCTGTGTGCTCCTGAGCAAGTGTCATCCCCTCGCTGGGCCTTTCCTCAACTGGAAGAAAAGGTTGGAGTCAATCATTTCCAATTGTGTCCAGAAGTCACAAGGGGAAAACAAATCACCTCTGTTGACCTTGTACATCTTGAAAAGGCCTTTTCAGTTTACAACACTGCAGTGCTATTGAGGAGCTTTCTTTGCCTTCCACTTCCTACTTCCTTTCTTCGAAGTAATGGACTCAAGGAGAGCTAGGCTTTGCTTTTGGTCATTACTGATCTCACATGAGGCTCCATGAGCTGACCTTCTGATGAGCACGTCTGCACAGCACATTGTACCAATGAAATGGACAAAGTGAAAACCTGCCTAAGAAATCGTGACTCTAGCTGAAAGCACTCATCTCAGTGTGCCTCCAACTCCAACTTGGCTCTCCCCACTGCTTGGGGTTCCTCGTCCTGTATTCTTTCTGTGGTTCTATTTGAAGATCTTGTCCTTTTCTTTACATGTCTGTGGCACATGCAAATGAGCATGCGCAAACAAGCACAAGCTTCCCACCACTTCCACCATTACCATCCTGGTCCAACCTACCATCCTCTCAGCTCTCAGCCACACTCACCCCCTTGCTGTTCCTTGGACTCAGCAGGCGTGTACCCACTTCCGAGGTGGTTGCTGTCCTTCTGCTTGTATGAATTCCAGGTAACTGTAGGGCTCGCTCTCCCTTTGTCCTCCTCGAATGTCCCTATTCCACATTGTTCCACTGCTCCCTGCCCCATCCCCAGCAGCCCTTTGTACCCGCTTCCTTCTTTCGATTTTCTCTTAGATATTTATCCTCATTTAGCATAACACATATTTTGTAATGTCTTTCTCCTCCAACAGGATGTGACTTGGACAAGGGCAGGGAATTTTTCAGTTACATATTTTTTCAGTTACCGTTGACATTCAATATTATTTTATATTAGTTTCAGGTGTACAGCATAGAGGTTAGACATTTATATAATTTATGCAGTGACCCCCCCAATTAGTCTAGTACCACCTGGCACTATAATAGTTCTTGCAACATTATTGACAATATTGTCTATGCTGTACTTTACATCCTTGTAAACATTTTGCAACTAACAATTTGTATTTCTTAATCCCTTCACCTTTTCTACCCAGCCCTCCAAAGTCCCTCCCCTCTGGTAACCATTAGTTTGTTCTCTGTATCTATGATTCTGTTTTGTTTTTTTGTTTGGGCATTTTTGTCTATTTCTCTTTATCCAGTGCTACATCCTAGTATCTAGAACAATGCCAGGTGCACACCTTGTGTACTAAATGAATGCCAGTTAAATAAATGAACAAATTGCCTTCCAGCCATCCCTCCATTCCTTATGAGTATCCATTACATAGAACGTGCCCTGGTGAAGAACAGGTATAGTACAAGCAGGAGGAATGTGTAAAGGGCTTGGTGGCTGTCTCATACATAGCAGGCACACAATATTTGGTGAATGAAAGAATGAATGGCCCCTTATTGGAAAGAGCCAATAGTCTACTAAGGGAGCAGAATCCATTAATTTCTGGCAATCTGTGGTAACAGACCAACAGCTGTGGGGATTCTAGGGCCGGGATCATTCATGTTTTCCAACTCACAAAGGTAACAATGACCATAAAAACCGTGGCAATGGCAGCAGCCACCATTTGTTCAAGTTACTGTGTGCCAAGCACGGTGCTCTGGGCTTCACTAATAGTAGTATCTCTAAGTCTCAGGGCAACTCTGTGGGTGACTTTCTGCCACCACTGTTTCAGAGATGACAAAAGGGCTCAGAGAAGTTCAGCTCCTTTCTCAGGGCAACACAGCAAGTTAGTTGAAGAGCCAGGATTAGAAAGCAGGTCTGTTTTCTTCCAAAGTCCACTTCCCTTCCATTCCACCATGTTCCCTCCAAGTCTTACCCCTCCACTCTACTAAAGATTTTACTTGACGTGGCTGTCCACCTCCACCCTCACCATTATGTGCATATCAGACAATTTCCACTGCTGTCTCCAGGCTCATAGATAGCTCATGTGTGTCCACAGAGGCACCGTCCTTCCCTCATAATCCTTTTACTGGCCAATGTCTCAAAGAAGGGGACATATCCCTTCTCTTCTAACCCTTTTAATGTGCATCACATCTACCTGTCTACTGAAACAGCTCCTCTAAAGGCCTCCAATGGCCTCCTTCTTTCACAATTACATAGCCTGCCTAGTCCTCTTTATTCTCTCTGTGTGACATTTGAAATTGCTGCCCAGCCCTTTAAACGGCCTACTACGTGGCTTTCATGACTCTGCATCAGGGGTCGGAAAATCTGGCCCACTACCTGTTTCTGTAAGGCCTATGAGCTACAATGCTTTGAAAAGAATGATCATTTGCAATCGATTTGATGAGAGGGGAACACCAACTTTGAGCCTCAATGAAGCAAAATGTTATCTTTTTAAAAAATTCCATTCTTCTCCTTAGTAGACCTATAACGTAAAAATTGTGCTTCACTGTTATGATATTTTGAATTTCATCAGTCAGTTTTTGCAGAAATTTATTTTCTCTCTTATATTCTCTCTATATAATAACCTCAGTTCTGCCTGTTGGCCAGCAAATTCCAAAATATGTACACTCTAGCCCTTCACAGAAAAAGTGTGCCAACCCCTGCTCTATAGCAAGCAGAATTTTCTTTTATCAACTGCTTCTTTGCACTTTCTTACCCCAGTCCTGAGGGTCAGGGGGTGCTCCTTCTGAAAGGTGCTCTGAGATGCTCTGTGTGGGGCCAGCTATCCTCAATCACTGGGGAAACTAGGTAATATCATCTTTACTTGCAGACAAGAAACCCTCCCTAACTAGGGAGGCCCAAGTTTGCTCGCTTGCTCTCTTTCTCTTGGGCTTCCACAGAACTTTGTTCATATATGTCACCACCCTCCACTGGATTTGTGTGCTTCTGGAGTGTAGGAATCACATCGAATTCAGCTGTGTCCTCAGCCCCTCATAAGGAAATAGGCCAAAGTGTTTGCAGAATGAACAGGATGTGACCCCTGGGCGATTGTTTTGAGTTATCTCATTCAGAAGTTCTGTGGTCTACCAAAGGAGTGTGCTTTCTTCAGACAGAAGCGGCTTAAAAAATCACTTCAGGAGGCTTTCAATGTAACTCCACAAGCCTAGGAATATATATATATATATATATATATATATATATATATATATATATATATATATATATATATATGTTCTCAGTGAACCTTTAATGGTTGATTGCCTGAACTTGCCCTTGATTTACTTTGTGCTCAGAGAAAATAGCTTTCTCTGGGCCTTTCAATGGTTTTTTTTATTTTCTGAACTTCCAGAGAGAACTGTTCTTTCGTTTTTATTCATCAATGTAAGAGTAAGGCCTCATTCAACAATTTAAATGGTACTTGCATTTAATACAGTAATTAAGTTAGCACATAGTTTTTAATGGAGCCGTTCCCTCACTCTGAATGTTTTTCTGATCTGAGAGTTCATCATGCCGCTGCTTTGGGAGTGTGCTTTGCAGATATTTATCAAGTGGCAGAGGAGACTTGTTACTCTCGAAGAAAATGTTTTGATCAGAGACTCAAGGAGTTTGAAATGATGAAAAATGAAAAAAAGCAACACTTTGCGTAACTACGTGCCCACAATCATCTAGTTTCCCTTCCCACTCCTGGCTTGGAGTGGTGAGGGAGGTACTGGGATCAGAGGAGAAACTAATGCTCAAGCAAGTACGTGCAGGCACCTAGATGCTGAGACAGAACTAGGATTTAAAATCACCCTCTTAGAAGGAACAGCTCATCAGATGGGACTAGAAGTCATCAGGTCCAGCCCTTTCGTTTTAGAGATGGAGAAACAAACCCACACAGAGGAAGGGGCTCACTTAGCTTACCTTGGAAGCCAAGGGCAGCATCAGGACCAGATCAATGCATTTCCTGACACCCACCTTACGACTGGAAGAATGAGCTGCCCCAAACACATACAGTGCTAAATATGGCCGTGAGAGTGTGTGTGGGGGGTCATGGAGACTCAAATCAGCATTATAGGAGATGGGTTTATATTTTAGGTCAGGGTATTTTTGTATTAATATAAAAATCATCATGAAGGCTCAGATAATTGGCTGACTAAGTGCCTTCCCATTTTCAGCACTATTGTGCCTTTGGTTTTATTAAACAGCCCTTACCACATATCAATGAATATTTCTTTGGTCTTTCATTACTGAGTGAATCATTGAAAAATCACAGCAGCGAAGTTAACTTTTACCTCCTTGAAATGGCATGGTGCTGGCCATCTCATTAAAAGATATTTTTATGGCCATAATTTGGCTTCAAGATCAAATAGTTAAAGAAATTTGGAATCATATCATGTTGAACTTTTCTGTCTTGCCATTAACTGAAACCTAACTAGAATTTTGTGTGTACAAAAATTACTGTAGTCTCAGAATTGACCTTCACTTCTGAGTTGTCCATACAAAATACTTGGGGTCTATTAAATCACTTGTTTTCTGAAAAAGCAATTTTCATAAGATACTTACTTTCCATTGCCTACCCATGGAGATGGTATCTGAGCGACTTTTGAAGCATTTTGCTGAAAGAGAGAGAGGGGGTGGAAATAAGGACATCTATTTGTGTTTTATTAATTCAGAAACAGATGGAAGTGTGATTTCGAGTACATTAATATTGATTGCAGCATTTTGGGATGCCTCCTGTTTCGTTAGCAGAGCTCCGATGTATGCGCACATCAGCACACCACAACACACACTCGATGAAAATAGCTGGTTAGGATAATTAGTGGGCTCCAATCAGGACCATGAAAGTTACTTGATGAAAAATCTTATATACTAAAAGGCCCAGTGAAATCAGCTTCAGTTCTCCAAGAAGTGGTTTAATTATCCTCATCTGAAATTTATTCTGCAAAACAAGCTCTTCAGAGCATAGGCAAGCTCTTAACCTTTAGCTACAGTTGCAAACTTTTCCCTGGGATG
Organism: Rhinolophus sinicus; assembly: GCF_036562045.2. Taxonomy (NCBI): domain Eukaryota; kingdom Metazoa; phylum Chordata; class Mammalia; order Chiroptera; family Rhinolophidae; genus Rhinolophus; species Rhinolophus sinicus. The sequence continues at coordinate 108,038,933 of NC_133768.1, read as the reverse complement.
CAAGGTGGGCTGTAATTTCTGATATCCCAGAAATGTGCCAGGACCAAGCAGTGCTTTTGCGGTTTGTTTTTTGTGACTCAACTTGATTCGCTATCTTTACATGCAAATCCTCATGGCTGACAGTTTTCACTATTTAGCAATGCAACTGGTCCACGGCTGCATTGCAATGGAATGCTGAACATTCGTTATTTTCGTCTGATAGAATGGACTGGTTTAAAGAGTGGGCCTTCTGTTTTTTTCATGGCCAAACACTTGTGGAGTGCAGGGACTCCTGACACTAAGCATAACCACAGTAAGACAGTGATGAAGCTCATTAGATTGACCTCACCACGTTGGAGCCCAAGTAGCACAGGGTCTGGACACCTGTGGCCTTGAGCCTGACTCAGGCCTGCCTCTCTGGCCTCATGGCCCAGGTTATGCTCCTCTCCTTCCTCTTGGGTTCCTGCCCAGCCCCCTTTGCAAAGGGGGTGCTATAGTGAGTCAGCACTTTTAGGAGCCCAGTGAGAATGCAGCACTTCTCTGGAATGTAGAGAACTCACACGTAAGGTACGTTCTGCAGACTCATTTTGAATCTCAAAGAAGCTCAATGCACTACCAGGGGAGTGAGTCATTTAACATCTGTTTGGTATTTCGTAATGCCCCAAAAGCTACACAGGACAGGCCAGAGCACAGATTTTAGAGCAGTGGCTCTCAAAGTGTGATCACAAAACCAGCGGCATCAGCATTACCCGGGAACTTGTTAGAAATGCCAATTCTCAGGCCCCATCCCAGACCTACAGTATCAGACACTGGGGGATGGGACCCAGCACTCTGGTTTCACGAGCCCTCCAGGGGATGGGGATGCCCTCTCAAGTTTAAGAACTACCTTTCTAGAGCACAGGTTGGAACAGTAGACATATGAAGGGATGGGCAGCTGTTGCATTTGACCCTGTTCACCGACACGAACACTAGCTTTACAGCCTTAGGGTCACATCGAATAATACCTGGTGAACAGCATCCTTACCAGCATCCTCATCCAGCTGCGCACTGCCACTCACTGGGTTTGGATGATGGATGTAAGGTCATGATTTGATTCATTTCAAACTGTTTTGGTGCAATTTAGTGAAGCAGTGTCATGCAATTGGCAAATAAGTAAGTTAAATTAATTAATTAGTTAAAAAAAATTGTTCTTTTCTTTTGAGATCAGCCCAACAGGAGCCCTGAGCCTCCTCAATTCTATCATGACCATTGTTGAGGGGCAGAAGCAGCAGAAGCTCCACTGACCCTCAAGCCAGTGGCATCTGGTACCATGGCCAGGCCTAGCACCAGGCTGCTGCTTGCAGTTTTCATCCAGGCTCATTCCCAAATTTTGGCATTGCATTTTGAGGTTGAATTGTCCTTTTGTTTTCTGCTTGCAAATTAAAAACTCCAGCTCCGTACATGGCAGATTTATTTATTTGTTGTTTGCGTGTTTGTTGATTTTGGTAATCAAAGCAATCAGATGTATCAAGTGCAACCACTATACTGCAAGACTCCTCATGATCAAATGGCTCTGTGGGGTATGAATGTCTGCCGTCTCCAACCCCTACCCCATCCAGAGCCCAGGATGGCCACAGTGACTTCTCTCACTGCTGAGCAATTTCTGGACTAGCTTCTCATTTAACAGAAGACTGGACATAGCTACAGACACAAGCTGTGTCCCCGGCATGTGGGTCCACCATGCCGGGTGGGGAAGAAGGTAGCATCTCCCTGATTGTGGTCAGTCCAGAGAATAATCAGGGGATTGAACTATTGTACCTTCTCTCCCTGGAATCAAATCAAACCTAAGCTCTCTGCTGAGCCCCAAAGGAGGGATGGGACAGCCATGGTCCGCTGGGATGAGGGCGATTAAGCCTTTGACAGCAACAAACTTGGCATTTAATAACATGCCTGCCATGTCTCATTCGTGATTGAGTCACCCAGTACCTATAAATTATACAACGTAAGGATTACCTTAAAATATTCCATCAGTGATCTGGAGTACTTCATAGCATGGTCCTTCTTCAGCTTAAACATCCGTAAGTAGAGAAGTGATAAACATCGGTAGCTGTGGTGATAAGGAAAGGATTATGTTAATGCCAGTGCTTAATGAAACCTGGAAACTGTAAAAAAAATGCTGATTCATATTTGCAGTTATACTCCTACAGTTATTGAGGAACACAAGTATAAAAAAATTAAAAGAGAAGGGGTCAGCATTAAAATCCCATCTAGATAAGGGTATAAATTAGGAGAGCAAATGTTTAGTCAGCAACTGAAGACATCCATTAGTTATCCTTTAATACTTTAATGGAAAACAAGAATAATGACCTGGCCTAAGCAGCTTAAGTTCATCTGGAGTTTTCAAATCCATCTGTGACATTTCAGCCATTTCCTCATGGCCTCCATGAGACTTACCATAGTACCGCCAGCTTTTTGTCCCCGTCCGAAGCCAAGGGGCTTGCAAAGTTCTTCAGCCTCATTGCATACCTTTGAAGAGAAAGGACAAGCTCAAGTGGGCTCTGTCTTACCTTTCAGAAAGTCCCAAAGTCATTGGTATCCCCATCTTCTGAATGTGTTAGCCCCACATTTGCTGTGGGTGTTGGGGGAGAACTGACTAGGGCATGCGGCAAAGGCATGCTGTTTTGAAAACATACAAAATGACAATCAAAAGAGTGTCACAATGGCACTGAAGTGACGGTGTTTTGTAAACCTCTAACTAATATAATATTGCATGTCAACGGTAATTGAAAAATAAATTTTGAAAACTTAAAAAAAGATGGAAATATATATATATAATATATATATTGTATATATAGCATATACAATATATATTATCTATAAATATATTATATATTATATATGTATACTTTATACATATATAAAAGAAGTTGGCTCTAAGAAGTCCGCTAAATCCGGAGCCTGTATTCTAATACAGTACCGTGGAATTACTCTTGGTTTGCTGTGTGTATAAATGTTTCTAGGAACATTCTAGCTAAATATTATTGGTTTTCAATGTGTGGTGGACACAAATGTCAGTCTCCATTGAGTTTGACAGATGAGGTAAATAATATACAACTATGTCGGACGTGAGCAATGGGGAAACCACAATCACACAGTTAAAAAGGTCTTTTCTAATGGCTCAGGTTTGAAATACATTCCTATAGAAAGTGGTTTTGTTTTTTTGTTTTTTCTTTTTCAAAGGAAGGTCAATTTCACAGCATTTGAAGGTCTAAGCACCCTTAATTTATGGTGCTTGTATATTTTGTCTTTCCATTCTCTTTAATTGTAACTTTGCACACTGGGGTGATCGAAGGTTGAGTAATTCCTATTTTTTTCCTTCTAGTTGAGCACATTCCATTCTGGGCATTTAGATTCTTGAACGTCAATTCATTGCCTAAAATCATTGTCTGAGCTTTAATGCAATTTCACAGGTACTTGTGGTGGAATAAGTACCAGAGTTCAGTGTTGCAGAAGGAAGTTGAAGTGTGCAGGCAGCCTGGACTAGGTCTCATTTATGAGAAGGTGATGGAGAACCTGCAAGCACGCTGTGCTTGTACCATGAACTCCTCATTTTATCAGCGTCCCCAGAACAGCAGTGGCCCCCGGGCTTGCCCCCCAACACTCACCTCCCCCAGCATACTCTAACCCCCTGCTCTCCCATTTACTTCCAAGTTCTATTGAGTGAACATTTTCCAACAAAAGGACCTGTGCACTTGAACTTGGCCCCTCCTGTTGTAGCAGTGTTAAGCAAAGGCATTATTATTATGTAATAAGTCTGCCTTTGACAATTGGATCACTGAAATGTCAAGTTTTTGTAATGCCCCACTTGTTTTCACAAATACATTTCCATTGCAGATTCCTAAGGCTCAGAGTGACTATAATTACTTGAATGAAGAAATGGGGTTCTCTCTCTCTCTATAGTCAGCATACTATTGGGGAAAGAGTAATAAAAGATCTCTTTAACACAATATTACACTACTAAAAACTATGTTCATATTACAGTTATCCTCTAATTGCAGCCACTTTTGAAAGGACTTGATAGTGGAGCTTCAATTGCTTAAATGGATCAGAAGGCCTAGTTGCTTTAGCTCTTTTAATGCCCAACTGAAATTTCTCTTGTAAAGAAGAATTATACGTACACTTTACAGTAAGTGTAAAAAAAATACACACACACACACAGAGGGCACACAAAGGAGTTCATGTAAAACTGGTGAAATCTAAATAAAGTTCACGGATTATCAATGTCTGAGTCTTGGTCGTGATATTGTACTATAATTATGCAAGACAATACCACTGAGGGAGACTGGGTGAGGCTACACAGGAACTTTCTGGATCATTTCTTACAACTGCATGTGAATCTATAATGAACTCAAAATCAAGTTTAAAAATATTGACTTGAAAGTGAATGCCCATAAATTCTTCATTGATTTTCACCAGGTTCCACTGAAATATACTCTTTTGGAGAGTAAACTATCATATGATGAAAAGGAAACAAAAATAAACTGTGCTTAGAAAGAAAGAATGTTTTGTAAATAATTAAGGGGAAAGAATTGTTTTCTAATGGAAATAAATATTACTCAACAGCTCACTTTGCATTTTTACCAAAAATGAAATCTGATGTTCTGCTCTTATATTTTTTAAAAGAGCATGTGTTTTCCTAAAAGAAAATGAATAAGAAAGAAAAATATACAGAGAGGGAAAACACCCATAATTTCACCCCATTACAGCTATGATCTCATTTCCCTTCCATGTTGGTCCACATGCAGAAACATGCTTTTCATGGTCAGAAATGCAATGTGTATATAATTCTGCAGCTTGCTTTTACTTTAACATCATATTATAAACATTTTAATGCAGATACATAGTCTCCATCATTGTTGCAATTCAATGGCTGCGAAGTATTCTGTGGAGGGTACTAAGATGTAATTAATTACACTTCTATTATTATTTCGTTTGCTTCTAATTATGTCCTATAATATATGCCAAACTGAACGCCATACAGATAACTCATTCTACTCTTATAATTATTTTCTTCAGTAGAGGAAATCCAAATTTCCAGAAGTTGAGCTACTGGCTCAAAAGATGCGAATGCTCATTTGTATAGGTTTTCCTACACAATGCCGAATTTTCCTGTTTACAATGATCAATTTCCACTCTCACCACCAGCATAGGACAAGCCTAGTTCTCTAATATATATTTGTGTGTGTGTGTGTGTGTGCACGCTAATACTAGGTATTAACATTTTTACAGTTTCTTGTTAATTTAAAAAGTGCCTTTTTAAAATTTGCATGTTGGGGTGAATAGAGGACATGAATTTTTTCCATGTTTGTTCATGAATGTTTTCCCTCAATTTTTAATGCTTATAATTTTTGCCAGAATTTTCATCTTGAGCATCTTTGAAAATCATGTGCAGCCTTGAATAGACACTGAGAAACCATGTTCCCCTTAAAAGCTACAGAACAGCAGTGGTGGCTTTCAAAGGGCATAAAGTAGGAGAGATACTTCGCACAATGCACAGAGCAGAGAAAAGCCATAGATGGATGCCTGGCTTGGCAAGGCAAGGCTGAAGCTTTCCTCATGAGCTCCCTACTTTTGTGGCTTTAACGAAATCTTTTTATTCCATGTGATCATCGTTTTTTTTTTTTTTTTTTTTCTTCATCAGAGTTCACATTCTTTAGATATTTTGGAATGCTTTCCTGGGAAAATATGCATGCTAAATTTGTGCGGTGTTTGTCTAAATGTTTAGGTACAAGTATCCTCAGAATTGTAAGCATTTATGCAGATACAAGCCACATAGTAAAATCCAGCCCTGGCATTATCGTTAATCAAGTCAGAGGTGAGCATCATATAAGGGCCTGTCAGGTGAAGAAGGGCTCACTCAATCCAAAGCAATTATTTAGTCGATCCAGTGAACGATGCTACATATTCACTATTCAGAGGTGGATTAAATTATTTTACAAATATCTGCAAGTTACTGGAAAACACTAGAATGGATATAATTTCTTCTCTTTCCCCTTCTTCCAGAAAGTTTTTGACTATCCACAAATTCTACTCTGCCAAGACCAACAGGCCAGAAAATTTCATTTAAAATGCAAATGAGACTAATAATCTGTGCAGTTAATATACCCTCTCTTATTCTCATTCTCTCAGCTCTACTCTGCCCCCTGCTACCACCTCATCTGTTTCCCTTAAATTCCAGATACAGGGAAAGTACTCCACACCTGCGGCCTTAATGCCAAGTTTGTGTTAGAATAGTGCCCCTCCCTTTTTAATAACCAAGGTAGTAAAATTCTTAGAAAACATGCTTTATAACAGAAATCCCGATAATACCACTTCTTTTGAATGATAAAAGTGCACTTTGAAAAGATAAGTGTCAATGCCAAACGGTGAAATTATTATACTTCCTCCCACTGTTTCCATTTTAATTTTATGAATATTGCAAATTATAACACTCATATAATGACCTCTGAAGGGGATAATTTATAAAAGCAGTGTCCATCAATTATGGATTTTCCATGACATTAATAAAATGGCAAGAACTAATTATCATGACTTCTAAGAAGATGGCTTGGACAAATCATTACTATGTGGAAATGATATTTAAAAAAAAAAAAAACATAGCAGTTTCTAATTATGACTGAAATGAGTTTAGGAAGATGGTTGCAGAAAGACCATTAACCTGAGGAGCTCCACAGTCTCAGAGTACATGGTATACGGAGACTTTGCTTCCAGAGGGTCACGCTCCATCGCGTTGCCACATTCGGTGAAGGAAAGGGCCGCGTCGGCATAATTCACAGCTTTGCCAAATTTCTCAAACTGAAACAGGAAGAAGACTCGTCAACATGATATTCCTTTTCGCCTTCATATAAAGGAGGGGTTCTCAAACCAGACCGAATTTGCACCCCTCCCCCAGGGCACATTTGGCAGTGTCTGGAGATGGTTTTGGTTAGTTGTCACTAGGGCCAGGGGGCATCTAGCGGGCAGAGGCCAGAGATGCTTCTAAACAGACATCCTGCAATGCACAGGGCAGCCCCACAATAGGGGTGGGAGAATTCCCCAGCCTGACAGTGCCAAGGTTGAGAAGGCCTGATATAGACACGGGACAATGTATGAATTTGTATTGACAATAATGTAACTGATTTAAGGTTCTACTGTCATCACACTGAGGCTGGTTGAGAAAAGAAAACTGCAGCTAATGTGTCATGTGCGGTGGTCTTACCATGTATTTGTTGTATTATTGTTATTATCTTTTTGGCGGACTGGAATCCAAATCACTGCCTTGACTAGTTTCTATTCACTAAATTTACTAGACGGGTCGTTGTAGTGTCCTATAGGCAGAGCTTGGAATGAAACTCTTCTTTTTGTAAGCCTCGCAGACAACTAACACATATGGTCTTTGCTTGGAACTCTGTGAGCACATCAACCCCAGCCCCAGGAGAAGAGTAACAAATTGATGCTATTGTCATGAAAGATGTGAAGCTATAGTGTGACTGTTGACAATAATCACATCACTTTCATTGTAAATGATAGTCTGACATAGAGTGTCAAAAGCCAAAAAATATAGCACTACTAAATATTTTAGTTTAGTAAAATTTTATTGCAAAAGGTTTTAGCCTTGATAACGGTCACGATTAAAGTGACTTAGACATACTGATTTCTTTTTTATGTGTAATGAATATTATATATGACACTTTTATGGTGAGTATTTTATAACAGTATTTAACATTTTCATTTTTTGATAGCTGGATATAAGAATTCTACTAATGCAGAACTTTATGTAAAAGAACCAATATAATGCAGATTTAGCTATTTTAATTTTCTTTGTATATCTTTTATCAAAATATTTTCTATGCAACTGTGAAGGCTTCAATTCTCAAAATGGCAGAGTGGCTGTCTCTAGCAAAGGATTAAGTACAACTATAAAATGATGAGTTACCGGTCCTGCAGAATCTCTTGCTGTAAATGACTTTTTTTTTTTTTATAATAAATGTTCTTCAGCTTTTATGTACTGCAGGAATTCTGTGGTTTCTTTTCAGTAAGCTATTGTGGAAAAATATCTGTTTCAACCAAGTTCAAAGTGATTTTATGAAAACCTATGTATATGCAAACCATCTCCTTCTTCTCTTGCCTTACAAGATAATTTCCAAAAGGAGAAACTGAAGTCCAGAGAGAAAATTTCATGGCCAGAGTGCCGATTAGTGGTCAGGTCATACCCCCTTCCTGGGCTTAAATTTCTTTCTCTAAATGCTGTCTTTCTCTAAATGAATGTTTCTCAACCTTTTCCCCATTATCACCACCCCACGATGGGACTTTTTTTAGATATTTTTTCTCACACACCCCCAGTGAAATTTTACTACCAATGATATTCTGATGATATCTTTATGTATTGCGGCCCTTTGGAGGGTCACACACCATTGAAATATCTAACACTTTGTCACCCTACTTCCAAGAACCAATTTTTACCCCCACGTGGGCAAATCTCCACAGATGAAAATGAATTCCCTAAATGGATTAGACCCAAAGTGGTTTTGGGGGGACTCATCAACACACCCTAGAAGGCAGAGAGCGATAATGATTCAAATCATATCTATGTATCTCTGTGGCTCTGATTTTTCTCAGTTCTTTTAACTTTTCACCTACATGGTATCACATGTGCCCCAGTCTACACCAGCTCATCGACCAGCTTGCCCTGATATTGACAGAGGGCAAACTCCAGAGCCCTTAACAAGGTTGCCAGTTCGATTCCCACATGGGACAGTGAGCTGTGTCCTCCACAACTACATTGAAGACAACAAATTGACCTGGAGCTGAGCTGCCACTGAGCCGCCGGTTGGTGGCTGGATGGCTCAGTTGGTTAGAGTGTGAGCTCTCAACAACAAAGTCGCCAGTTCAATTCCCACATGGGAGAGTGGGCTGTGCCCCCTGCCACTAAAGATTGAAAGCAGCGACTGGACTTGGAGCTGAGCTGCCCCCTGTACAACTAAGATTGAAGGACAACAACTTGACGTGGAACTGATGGGTCCTGGAAAAAACACTGTTACCCAATAAAATTTAAAAAACAAAACAAATAAAAAAACCTTTGGTGTTCAATCCAGCAGGACTGCCGCCCCGATGACATTTTAATCTCTCACCACGCATACAGTGGTCACAGGCACAGTCTTCCCAGCATCTAGTGAAGCTGGTGCCCAGCCTGCCTTGGCAATTTTGTCTGCAGGAGTAGGGAACAAGTGTTTCCAAGGGACAGTTCACACCACAGAAAGGTTAGCTACAGACAATAGCGGGCAATCTGGACCACAGTGGGAAAATGACAGAAAGTAGGGAAGTGGCCAATACTAGGGCCATGGGCAGTTGATGTTGGCCACCCACAAATCATAGCACAGAGACTGTTACAGTACTCCATTACAGCCCTCCCAGTGTGAAACACTACAGGACTACGGGACAGCTAAATCCTGGCTGACACAATGCAACGATGGAGGGTGCTTTTTTTTGTTTTTAACACAATGAGGTTGAACTGATGTCTCTAATTGTGATAGGGTTTAGTCAAAGGTGAGGAGCCTGAATTTTGGGCCTTCTCTAGAGCAGTGGTTCTCAATCTTGGCTATACTTGGGAATCACCTAGGAAGCGTTAATACCTGGGTCCCAGTCTCAGAAATTCTGATTCTATTTGTGCACGGTGTAGCCTGGGCATCAGGGTTATTTTAAAGCTCCTCAGGTGATTATAACACATGGTTGAGACCCCTGGTTAGGAGGATCAATCAAGGCAAACAAGTCGACATGCTGAGCTCATGCTTGTGCTAGGTGGCCAAAACCCTTGGAGGAAGAAGGGCCAATGTCTTGGGAAATCCAGATGACAGAACTTCCTCTCTCTGCGCAGGCTCCTAGCCTGGCTATGGGCCTCACTCTGGAAACACATAATCAAATGCAATAAGGAGCTGAGTTTTTTCTAGACTTGAGTTTTGCAAGACCAGTTTTTGAGGCTACTTAACTAGCTCTCAACCAACTCTCTGTGCCTAAACTACTTTCTGGTTTACCAGACCCAATGAAAGCTCCAACATTCTCCAGGACAGTTTCAAAAGTCATTTCACATTTACTTGAAGGGCAACGACAACAGTATATGCCATTTAGCTTCTGAAGTTGGGACGAGGGAAAGAATAGTGTGAAAATGAATACATGTAATGGTAGGGTAACACAATCCAAAGAACTCTGGGAATTACAGTGCTAAGGAATTAACCAGATCCAATCTCCCTATGTCAGAACAGCAATGAGAAAGCTTGAATTGTTTGTAAAGTGCCTTCTTTGTTTTCCTTGAAAGTATAATACCTTAATGAGAGCAAAGCAATGAAGGAAGGAAACCTACCAGTGCATCAGCTTTGTGCTTCAGCTTCTTGGCCTCTTGCATGTAATAATCAGCATTGTGAACACTAAACAAACAAAATGAGCTCTGTCAGAAAGAAACCAATGGTTCCTCTTTTCATTAAAAACTGAATAGTCAAAAGTTTTTTTGCTATAAATCCATTCCTATACAATGCCTTGAGAAGGGCAGATGAATGATATCATTCATATAATAACTGACTTTGAAATAATTCTGTAAATGAAATCTGAAGTGCATCATGGCCCATTGGGATAAATAACTACATCCTCCAACCCCAATCATTCCAGTTATCCAAACAGATCTGTAAACCTCTTTGTTGTAAAGCTGTAAACCTCTTTGTTGGTACACAGTTCCGAGGACAAGGATAAGAAAGGAGGACCTAGAATTGAGCACCTAGAATTGAGCACCTGCCTTTGGAAATAGCAACAGAGATCCACAATTAAAACGGGCCGAAGACGTTTCTTGGTGAGGACAGGAGTGCGTGGGACAGAGGGATATAATTTTAAGGCTTTAGGAGCTGCTGCTGAGGTCTTATTTTGGGTAACACATGCATGGTGCTCAAAAAGTCATACTGTCCCCGCCCCCTATTCACCATTCCCGAACTGGGTCCATGATAATCTGGGGACAACATACGAGTCATCAAAAGTGAGCTTGGGTCTCCGGACATTGGTGGTGCTGCTGGACAGAAGGGGCAGGGCTGCCCAGGATGTCTTTTCCAGATGACTGCTATCCATGAGACCAGTAGTGATGGTAGAGGTGATGGTGGAAATGGTAGTGGTAGTGGTTGTGGTAGTAGCCGTAGCAGTAGTAGTGGCAGTGGCTGTAATAGTGGCGGTAACAATGGCAGTAGCAGCGACAGTGGCAACAGCAGTGTTGGTGACAGTGATGGTGGCAGAGGCTGCCTTTTTTGGAGGGTCTCCCTCCTGGGGAGAAAGGAGGACAAATAACTTCCATTAGGTCCAGATTTTTAGAACATCTTTTCATAAATGCTTCAAATGTTGAGCACATTAGGAAACAAGGCAAGGGAAAAACAAAAAAAAACAATGGACAGAGTTTGACGATAAACAGGTGACCCTGGTATATTTTATGAACTTTGTATCACCAGATTTTGTTCTAATATAACACCAAACACCAAGCTAGTCAGGCAGTGTGATTACATAGCCCCATCATCCCATGAAGACAGCCACTGACAAAGGTTTAAATCTGGCAGAGGCTGTGAAGGGAGATGGGAGGAATGGGAAAGGGAGGGAGGGACAGGGAGAGGGAAAGGAAGAGAGAGAACCCTGATGTGCATATTTTTGGTAAGGAACCAGCCCAGAACCTTTCACTAGGGTAAGTACCATATTTTGCCATGTATAATGCATACTTTTTTTACCCAAATTTGTGATGAAAAAATAAGGATGCACATTATACATGGGTAGTATTAGTTCCGTATCTCTATAAATGTTTTTAATTCTTTTATTTATGCTTATGAGTTAAAAGTGTGAGTCTAGAAATCAATAATGATATGCATATGCAAAATAATACTCTGGAATACGATCATCATTTTATTGAACTTACAATGAACTTGCAACGACGAACAGTTCTTGGCCTTCTATGATGCGTAAATATTGTAAATTTGTGACTGGTACATAAAATTTCTTGTACCTTGTCTCTATTCTTGTGTTTTGTAATTATTTGTTACATAAAATTTCTTGTACCATAATACATTAAAAAATAAATGCTAAAATTCCTTTATAATACAAAAAACAGGTACCTAAATATAAACAAATTAAAATTTGAATTAAACAATTAAAACAAATGATTTTTCCTTCAAAGTTTGGGCCAAAATCATGGGTGCACATTATACACGGGAGCGCATGATACATGGCAAAATATGGTATTCAGGTCACTCTGCAAAATACAAGATCCAGTGCAGCAAAATACCAGCAAATCAGGTACTATCCTTCAATAGTCATTACCCCAGGACCAAGGCCCAAGCTGCCATTTTGTTCACATGAGGAGCTTGACTGATTCCCAGCTAAGTGAATGCCACATGAAAGCCTCCTCATTTTGAAGTCTTGAGATGGTGAAAGCTTATTTCGACCAGGTCAAAAATCAAATGGGTAAGAGACTTCTGAGTTTCACTCTGAGCTGGCATTGCCATAGAAATAATGGGATCCAGATGAAGAAAGTCGCTAGTAAGATTTGTAATTATGTGACAGTATGTGTCCTGAGACCACCTGCTGTGTTCACATGGCAGACTCTGTACTCCCCACTTGGCAACTGTGGGATGATACTGACTCTTGTATATGTGACCATAGTTGTCATGGTGCCTCTTCCTCTTTCTGTTCTTTTGAGTTGGTAGTTACCTAAGGTTGGTATCCTCCAAGGTTCATTCCCCAGGTCTCTTCTTTCTTGACCTTGACAGGATTTGACAATCCTGTATATATTATCACAGATTTGATAAGAAGCAGTTAACTCCCGAATGGAACCTCAATCTTACCCTTTCTCCAAAGCTCCAGACCTACAGTGACCACCTCTGGATAGTTCCACCAAGATGGCCCATTAGCATCTCAATTTGTCTGAAACCAAATGGATAACCAAACCAGTCCCCTCTTTCTGTTAATGACAAGATGGTCTTTCCTGTCACCAAGGCTGGATTTCTCCATGTCAGTAAGCGTGCCGTGGCCATGCCTGGGCCTACAGATCAGACCTGGTGCACTTTCCACCTTGCCTTCTCAACTGCTCTGCTTTAATCAACTTTATATTTTGAAGTTCTGTAAATGATTGCATTTCAGAAAATGATAATGCTCCTAAAACTCTTTTTGAAAACCACTGCTCTATTTCATTTTTCATTCTTCCTTTCCATTACCCTTATCCAAACAATTACAAAATCCTATTTATTGTATCGTCCAATGCCTCTCAAATCTGCCCCTTTTTCCTCTGAAGCCTCAAAGAGCACGCCCTCATGGCTTCCAACTGAGACTATCAAACAGCCTCCTGGTCAAATCCCAAACCCAAGCTAGCTTTTCTGTTCCACTTTCAACCTGCTGCCTGCCAGCCTGAGCTTCCCAAACAAGGCTCCATGCATTTCACTCCCTTGCACCCAAATGCAAACCAAGGCTGAGCTCCTTTGCTGGCATGAAAGGTTCTCCCTGATCTGGCTGCAGCTTTCTGCCTCATCTGCCACCACTCCCTCCCATGGACCTTCCACCAAACAACACATTCTGCTTTCTTCACTTTCCTGGTTTGCTTTGTGCAGACCCTTGGGTTTGGAAAACAACCTTCCCTTCATTACTTTCTTTTTTACTCTGTGATAATTTACTCAATCATAACATTTTTAAAATTATGGTAAAATATATGTAACATCAACTTTACCATCTTAACTATTTTTAGGTGTATAGTTCAGTAGTGATACATATATTCACATTGTTGTCTAACCAATCAACTTGCAAAATTGAAACTCTATCCCCATTAAACAAAAATTTCCCATCTCCCCATCTCCTCAACCCCTGGTAACTATCCTTTTTACTTTCTGTCTTTGTGAATTTGACTTCTCTAGTTACCACATATAAGTGTAATCGTGCAGTATTTCTCTTTTTGTGACTGGCTTATTTCATTCATCAAAATGTCCTCAAGTTTCACCCATGTTGTAGCATACATGAGAATTTCCCTCCTTTTTAAGGCTAAATAATATTCCATTGTATGGATATACCACATTTTGTTTAACTACTTCACTCCATTTCTAAACTCTACTCATTTAATTAAGACCCAACACAACAAATGTCTTCTCCTCCAGGAAAAATGCCTTATGTCTATGACCAGAAGTACCTTAATCCTCTTTAGTCCTTTTAGAGATCTGAAGGGTCTGTCTCAATCCCTTCTGTATGACACCAATTACCGGATATTTTATATTCTAGTTCTTTGAGTACATCTCTCACTGTTCACCTTAGATCGAGAGCTTTTTGAGCACTGGTGCCATCTCTGATGTATGACACTGCTATCCCGATCCCATCTGCCCTGCCCAATAGCCCAGTGCTGGCATGTAAGGCTGAACGCATGCATGCCTACCTAGTCAAAAGGGTCACTCTAAAGATAAAAGCCAGATGTGAACATTTCTTATAGCCTTGAAAGTCTATCTTTTCCATTTGATCCTGGACTTTCTGATTATCAAAAATTCTGATCACCAAGATCTCACTGAGATAAATGTACTGACACGCTACATGTCCAAAAATTGTTACGATGGCTATGAATAAAAGAGTTTAAATATCATCATGGATTTTATCCAATCCAAACACATTACAAAAATCAGTCTTCTAAAGCTCCTATGCTAGCTTCGTGTTTCTACTGCCACAGCCAGATGGCCCAGATCAGTGGCGTCAGCCCAAGGCAGTGCCACGTCTCTATGGTCAAGATACGTGACAAGAACCCTAAAACAACATTCGCCCACCATGCACATGGCATTGATCTCAGTCTTGGCACACCTGACTGGAAATGGCTGCATTCAACCATGATCATGTAAGTTATATAAACAAGTCCTCTGTCCACACTCACCTATCCACTGAGTTAGTAAACAAGACTTAATGCATAAATGGAAGAGAGAAGACTCTGAGAGCACAAAATTGAAGACATTTTTCAAATTGGAGGAAGTCTTATTGGTCACCTAGTTAAATCTACTCATTTTATGAACTCAGACAGGTTTCATAATTTGCCCAAGGTCACAGAGCAAAGTTGTTGCAGTACTATCCCTATGTGTCAATTCTCTTAACTCCCAGGCTAGGGCAATAATATACTACAAAATCTTGCGGATTACAAGCCATTAATAGAAAGCAGGATGTCCAAAGAAGAGGCAATGGGTGCTCAGTCTTATCATGGGGGACCCGAGTGATTTCCTTAAGAAGGTTGATTGATTTCTGGGTGCAACTGTAATCATATTTATCATGTTTCCTCAGTAGCTTTTAGCTCTTGTGGAAATGACTTTGCATATTCTTGTAAGCATTATCATTGTCATAATAACATCCATATTAAGCACCTAATTATTTGTGACAATATACTGGGCACTGTACAAAGAGAATTGGCTAGATATGGCATATACCCTCTGAAAGCTTGCAATGGAAGAGAATATCAGTTGGAGTACATAACATTAATTATATTCAATATGAAAAATAGGATTGATAGTATAATTACTGTTTTGAATAGGTGGTTTAGTTCCTAACATTATAGTCAGAATCTTTAAATGAGAATGCAAATATGTGTGTGTGCATACAACACATAGAAACATGAATTCCATATGGAAAAATGACAACTTCATAATAAAGCAATTTCTTTTTATCAGTGATGAAATTTACCTAGATATGCATGTTCCCATCAGTCATCTCAGATGATGGAGGACTATAAATTGGGGTCCTTAAAGTGCACAGGCCTCATGGCTTTCCATGGGGTGTTAAATTGACACTTTTGGTTCAGGGTCTACCAGGTTGGCACCAGACATTTGAAAACTCATTGAGTTTCACTCATTTGCTTTTCACTCATTTGCTTTAGACACTTAAAGGAGACTAGATGCATACAGATGCTATATCTGCATATACATGTATTTACAGGGGAAGGCAGATACATTTGTCATTAATATGAACTAGTGACACTAATTGCTCATGGCTTCCACAGTTCACCTACTTACACTGAGACAAATGACAAGATCTAGTGTGTGGATGTGAAAAGGTGATACAAATCCTCCACTATCTATGTCAATCGAGTACCAGTGTAGAAAACCCAAAGGACTAGATAATCATTTAGTAGGCCTTAGAACCACAATTGTGTGATTTTATAAAAAAATTCACTTTTTAAATTCCATCTTTTTGAGTCACCATTTTGTAAAACAATTCACACCTACTAAGCTGGGTGGTGGAAAGTTGTAACTTGGAGTTCCAGTCCCAGTTCAGTGACCTTGGGCAATGCCATCCCATCCGTTTGTTCTTTCCTTCACTAAATGATCAGTGCCTACCTTGTGCCAGGTGCTGTGCTCAGGATTTTGGAAGTGTCCCCCACCCCCAAGATATGAAGGGATTGGACTGAAGGATGTCCATAGCCCCAAGTTTCTGCATAACAACCTGTTTTGAGCAGTAAGACTGAAATTAAAAATTCATACTAAATTAGAATAATTGAGATTTGAAATACCGTGTTTCCCCGAAAATAAGACCATGGTGCGGCTAGGTCTTATTTTCAGGGAAACACAGTATTGGAGAGTTTGCGTAGTTGTGGGAATACACACTTATATTTTCTCTCTGCTTCTTCCTCCCATCCCCTGAAACATCTCCCTGTTGTCAAGTCTAGTTAGATAAGCTGGGTCAACTTGTTTCTACCGGACGATCGTAATATTTATTCTAAGATGCTTACATTTACAGATATCCCTTTGAAAGTAGCACAGAATTTGCCTTCACTCCTCTTAGGTTTGGCAGAGGTGACCTGTCCAATCATAGGGATGTTTCTGTCTTGACTGAAGGGACCATTATTGCCACTGATGTGTCTGCGGCGTGGAGGATCCTCTGGCAGTGGGGAAAGTGGAGGAGGGAACAGCCTTTCTTCTTTTCTTCTATTTGCTCTCCTGGATGAATTATTTCTGTGTAAACAGAAAGTGTAGGGTGTATAAGATTTTGTTTCTCTTTATTCTGATTTTTCCCATGATACTGGTACTTTCAGCTGAAGTAATATTTTAGTTGATGGTCCTTCATCTGCGATGAATAGTATATATAAAAATGCATATAGACATAGATATCTATAGAGAGCTCACCCTCTCTATAGATATAGATATAGATAAATGTAAACACATGTACCCAAGAATAAACGCATATCTTTGAAGCAGAACTCCATGATAAATATAAGTGTCTAATGGAGTGTGCTACGGTGTGACATTTGCAACATTTCAAGATTACAGTTAATTAGATTTTTATGGAAAATCCAATGCAGACTTTAATCCGATCATTTTTTAGGATAGTTCCTACTTATTTGGCCCTAGGATTTAACTGCGCAATCACACAACAAATGGCACAATAAACAATTAGTGGAAGGATATTTTCTTAAGAAATACTATGTTTATACGTTACTTAGAAATAAATAATACAATAAATAAGTCTGTGATACATTGCAAATTGCACGTTCAAAATGTTCTACCCCAATGCTAAAGCATGAGTCCCTGACCTTAAGTTGTTGTATTGAAGTACTGATGTACTCCATTTTACTAAACTCCATTTGAAAAATATTTTGTCATATTGCCACAAGACACATGCAGTCTTAGAAGTACTCCTGTGCTTTCTTTTTCTTTTTTTTTTAAATTTTATTTTATTGAATTTATTGGGGTGACAATTGTTAGTAAAATTACATAGATTTCAGGTGTGCAATTCTGTATTACATCATCTATAAATCCCATTTTGTGCTTTCAAACTGATTTATCCACCCATTAAATGGGCACTATCAAATAGACTGAGACTTCAAATAAAACAGAACAACTAAAACCTTATACTAGCTGCTTAACATGGTGATTGGGTCATGGATTTTCATTTTAGTTACTGTCTTAGACTAATCAATGAAGATTACTTGAATTTTAATCTTTTCTTAGACAACTAATATTGTGCTGTGCAGCCATTTACTTTTCATGATTATTGACTACAATTTTCAATAGCAAATTAAGTCAACAAGAATTTATGTTTTCCTCTTGGTCAATTTCAGTCAGTGTCTAGAAATATGGATTTACAATATCTCAAAGCAACAAATCAAAGATGAACAAGCATTCAAGTGGCTTGATTTCCTGAAATGGTGGGAGTCAATGCAGTCTCCTTGTTCCACTTCCTCTGTGTTCCCTAAATCTGCCAATTGTAATAATATTTGTCATCTTACCCATGTTTTGTTTCATAACATGGCCCTATGTCGATTCTTGTCTTTTGACAAAATTTAAAAAACGAAACAAAATCTTAACTTTTTCTGCCATTACCTCCATCGGTTATAATTAATTAGAAATATATGCCAATGGATTTATGGATTTTAAGAATTGCTTTGACATGTAGAACCATTTTAAGATATTGTGATACCTGATTAAAATAATGGTAAACATATGGATTAAGATTTGTGTCTATGAGGAAGCTCCACACACATCAGCCAGTACTAAGTATCATCATTACAAAGGCATCAGACTTTGGGGAATTTATATAGCGAGATGCTCAGCATTGCTGTGGCACCTATAGGAGGTGAATGGTTCATTCGCTATGACCACTCCTCCATGACTGGAGCTGCCTGGGAAGGCAGTGGGAGCTGCAGGGGGAAGAGCTGCTTCCTAAAGGCAGCTGATTTGCCATTGGCTACTACAGTCACGCTAGGCTTCCAATCTGACATTGCACACAGTACATTGCACACAGTATAGGACATTCTGTGCAGTGGACACCAGTCACCGGGCCCCCTTTCCATCTGTTTGGTAGTAACCTGGAACCATAGGACCTTTAATGACGTCTCTGGTGAAAGATACACAGGGAGCATTTTCTAGACACCACTGTCACCATTACAGCTTCTTACTACCAGAATAGTTTTTTGCTACTTTTGGCACCTGTTTTAGTAGGCCAGAGGAAGACAGCAGACAAGAGAAGTGTATCACCACCATCCCCAGTGCCTCAGAGGCATTGCTGATGGGTCAAGGTCTAAAGAAGGGGGAGGAACACAGCCAGGACTTCTATTGGACGATGGGGAACTCCAGCTGTCATAGTCTGCTGTGGCATTCTTTGTAAGGTTTAGAATATTCATTTAGGAAAGCGACTGTTGTCTCAAAAATTTCCAAGGATTTAGTTCGAAAGGTCAATGAAGCACAACAGAGCAAGCAAAGCTTGAGGAGTAGTTCCCAGGAGAAGACGTCTGAGAGGCCAGCCCATGCTTCATTCTCCCTCAACTCCAGAGAGTTTTCCACAGACTTGGATTTGTTGAATGAATGTGATAACCTGACTCAGGCATTCCCTGATCAAAGACTGCTACTCGTTAAATGCTGCTTTCCTACCTGGTACAAAAGCAGAAAGACTGTAATGACCATGAGTTAAAAACACCATTTCATGACAAACTCAAATGATTCGACATTTACTTAACACTTGATCAGGTCTCTTCCATGAAATGGGAACAGTGACAGGTTACTGGGTCACTTAAGGAGACTAGCAACGGGCACTGATGGTGTGACAATTCCCCACTGCCCCCTGCCTTTTCCTTTTGCCTTCAGGTGGCCTGAACTGGTCAGCGCCTGGGAACTGGGGAGGTACTGCCACCACAGCGATGACATTTTAGTCCTTCCTCCTTGGAAAGGAGGAGGGTCCTGGGATGACCACGTTTGACCACTGGGGGAGACGCATGTTTCCCCCATGCCTGGCCCACCCTGGGGTGAAGAGGGTTGGCTTGCTCTACTGGACGAGTTTCTACTCCTGAGAATTCCAAGCATGTGAAGGGATGTTTTGGATCAAAGTTATACCAGGGCATACAGATGTACTTCACTTACTTCACAAAGAGCTATGGATCTTCAGGGAGATGGGCAGCCCAGGGTCCAAATCGCCTTATGATATTGAAAGGATGTAGTGGTAATTGTTCTTCGCCTACCTTTCATCTCAGAACAACAAGGATCCAAACAAATACAAGCTGAGAATTTCTTTGTGACACCTTATCTGTGGCAGATTGATGCCATATCACTGACATTAAACAGTAATCTGTGAAATCAATTGTTAGCAGCAGTTAGCCAGATTGCCTCTCTGCTCTGGGCTGCTAATAGGCTCCAAAACTGGTCTTTGATGGAAGTAATCGCTAATGTTGAATGAATTTATGGCAATAATTATCCAGACGGAATGGTTCCAGTAGCTGACATGATTGTTAGTTAAGTGATATTTATAAGACGAAAGAACTCGGTCACAAAGCTTGGTAGAAACAGAGAGGGCAGGACTTCTCTAGGGAAAGCTGGGGCTGTTTGAGTGAAGAGGAGACAAGGAGCCCTCCTGCCTGACTCTGGCACCTTCCACAAAGAGGAAGAAGGGCGAAGATGTGGCAACTGACTGGAATTTACGTAATCCATTCCTAGCTGGCTTTCCCTAACAGAGAACTGCCTGGGGGAAGACCACTCCTACATAGCGCATCTCTCAGGTCTTTCCAGATGCATCATTCCCCTGGCCTCCGAGGAGTCCAGGATGTAGCTACTGGTCCTCAAGCTTCATGTTAAGGTTAAGTAATGACACCACAGAGGAATCAGCAGTTGGGTCATCCTGTCAAGGATAGTTGCTTTCCAGGAAAATTGTTTAATCACCATCAGAACTGGAAGTAGCCCAGGATTGGGTGATCTGGTTCAAGGGATTGGTACCTCTTGATGCTGCCCTTCATTAATTCATTTACTTCCTTTTATCCTTCATTTAGTGCTAAAAGCTCACGTTGGCCGATTTGGGTGATCAATCTGAGTTGGAGTAAATAAATTTTGCTAAGAAGCTCATGGTGTCACCCAAAACCTGGCAGCCTGTGTTCTACTCCTTAGCCTACCCTTGTTAGACCAGTGACCACGGGGAGCTGTCAGGAGTGGACTGGGCAACTCGTTTTGTACCTAACATTCTTCTGAGACAAGACCTTCCCAAAGGGGATATTTGAAGTGTCTGAACAATGGAAGTATTATACAAAGACAAGGCAAACTCACTCTTTAGTGTTGGGAGGCTTGTGGGGTGGAATTGGTGAGATGCAAGGGGGGAGCAGGCAGATAGCGGTGGCTTCCTCCAGGCGTTGCTTCTTCTCAGGGATTTTCTCTGCAACTGCTATTGGCTTTAACAGAAAAAAAAATACACAGCTTAAAATACATGGTACATGCAGACATTTAAAAACAATGAGCTGCCCCCTCCCCCGTTACTCTCTGGTCTAAAGTAAACTATTGTCTGTGTCTATGAGTTTTCGTTTCTTCATTTTGTCTTGTTCTTTTGTTGTTTTCAGTTTTATATCCCACATATCAGTGAAATCATATGAGAGTAAAGGGGATAAAATATATGGTGATGGAAAGAGAACTGACTCTGGGTGGTGAACACACAATGGGATTTATAGATGATGTATTACAGAATTATACACTTGAAATCTATGTAACTTTACTAACAATTTTCGCCCCAATAAACTTTAAACAAATAAATAGATAAATAAACACAATGAGCAAGGTGGACAGTTTGCTTCTCTTAACTGCTAGAGGAGACGGGAGTTAAATATGCACCTCTGATCAGACAGAAAAGCAATCAGCCTTGCCTAGCCTACTCCAACCAAGAAGTTGGAATTTGAGAGAGTTGAACTTTGATGTGAACTTCTGATTAAAGACTGGGTGGCAGAGGAATCTCATACCAAAAGTAAAGAGAATCTATGATTTTTCAGACACTTCTCCCATCAACTATGTCCCCACAAATGAGTAATTTAGAATCTAACTTCGCAACTCTAACATGGCATAAATCCTGTCCAAGCAGTGTGGGGATTGTGGGTAACATATAAAGAGCAGTTCTACAATCACCAACGCGCAATGAAATTAACCATGTGCAAGGCACACCTCTGGAGCTTTGCATGTGCTTATCCTGAAGGTACTTTTTACCCCTGGTTGTACTGTTGTCATCACTAAGAGTGGGGGGAAAGAGTGATGGGGCAAGGCCCCAGATTTTGGTCCCTATTTTGGAATACTCTTATTGGATAAGTTGGTGTACAGCTCAGAGAAAATACCCTCTGTTTTTGAATACCTAATGCCAAGTGAAGACTTAAATCACCCTAGCAATATACCATTCAGCAGTGTGTCTTGCTCACAGGTAAGACTGCTCCGTAATGAAAAATCTGAGCCATTTCTGACCATTCTTAAGTCTCTTCTGGGAAGGGACAGAAGAAATAGAGAAAGAATAGGACCCTCCTTTCTAGCCACTGTGGCAGCCATTAAAAGTATTACCCAAACGACCATGAGATGATGTAACTCTAAAATAAACTACTACCATAATATCAGGAGCTACAGCAGCACGAGGCTTTTCGATACGAACTCAATTCCCTAGAGGTATGTGAAATGGAAGAGGCCATCCTGAGTTTAACCTTCTGATTATAATATGTAGCCCTGGAAGTCAGCCCTAACGTCTTGCAAGGGAGATTTTCACAAGTCAAGCTGATCACACAGGTCAGGGGACCCAGCAAGCTGGGCAGAACGTGTGTCTAGTAGGAGTCAGGATAATCAAAGTGCAACTGGATTTGGGGGATGCTGGTGTTTGGCCAGAGAAATTAACAAGGCCCGGAGGATGCATTTTCACCTTAGGAGCACTTGGCTTCCCTGCTGCTGGTGGTGTGGGGGACGGTAGCGTAACGACCCATGAGTCCATGACAGCAGGAGCTGCTTAAGGAGCCGACCCCAGGGGCTGGCTACCTGAGGAAAGAGACTCTCTTCCTATTCTTTCCTACACATCGTAATCCCTCCATGTGACATTTGGACATTCTTGACATCAGCTGCCAAAGCCTGATCATTTCTAATACTTTCCTCCCTGGTCACGTCAAATACTGCATTTCCCATAGAAAGCATCATTGCCTTCACCAAAGATGGCAATCCACTGCCATTGGCATCCCTAAAAACGAGACTCAAGGTCCAGTTAGCCGATGGACAGTCACCGCTCATGATTACTTGGCAGACCACACCGAACAGCTTACCTTGTGCTTGCGCTTGCCCTTAGGGGTGGGTTTTTCCGCAGCTGCAGCAGCAGTCTGACGCTTAGGTTTTGAGGCTGTCTCCTTGTGGTCGGGCTTGCCTGGTGCTGCTTGCAGTGAGTCGTGGCCAGGCACTCTAGAGAGTAGGTCAAGGTCAATCTTCACCCAGAGATTTTTCATATTCTCATGCTCTCGTAGAGGGGACAGATGCTCAGTTTGCATGACAGGGATGGGTGAAAAAGTCGGTTCCTCACTACTGATGGATAAGTTGTTGCCACTGCTGTTGATTAAGGTGCTGAGGGTCAGGCTGGCACCACAGATTTCCTTGGATTTGGCAAAATTGCCCCCAGGAGCAACGGACGGAGGCAGGACTTTGATATGCAGGGGTTCTTCCTGATCTGTGTTAGAATCAGATGTAGACGAATCCGTTTCAATGAATTCCCGGGACTTTGGCACGATTTTGCCAGGCCCTCGGTATTTCTTCTTCTCGGCAGCCACAGCGATGTTAGGCCTTGGTTCTTTCCTAGGGACTGGTTTGTGGGCAGTGGCTTTGTTGCGGCTTCTTGGTGGGTCAGGAAGCTGCACACTTTCTTTTTCTTTGGGCGTACTGCTGGTAATATTTGGTTTGGGCCAGGTAAACTCATCAATGTTGGTGTTCTTCTCAACCTTTTTGGGCTGTTTTTTCCCAATTGTCCTTTGAGAAGCTGTCTCCACA
The DNA here is from genome assembly GCF_036562045.2 of Rhinolophus sinicus. NCBI lineage: Eukaryota > Metazoa > Chordata > Mammalia > Chiroptera > Rhinolophidae > Rhinolophus > Rhinolophus sinicus. Next base: position 108,015,180 of record NC_133768.1, on the reverse strand, counting down.
GTTGTCGACAACTTATGTTTCAAAGCCTTTGTTTCTGGAATTTTCTGCGTGGGCCGTGGACGGGTTTTCTCTCTGTTGAGATTCAGGAGAGGTCTTTCTTTGGGTTCAGCCAGAACCTGGCTGGCGGTTGTCTTCATTTTCATCTGAACTTCCATGGGTTGGGTGATTGGAGGAGGCACAGAAACTGTCTCCATGGGTGTTTCATTTTGGCCACAAATAAACGATTTGTTCTGGGATGTCACTTTGTTAAGCCATTTATCCAACTGCCACTTGTTGGTTGAGGGTGGCTCAGGCTGCAAATTGAGAAACAGCAGCAAGAATGAATTTCACATCTGGGAAGAATTCAGGAGGACCCTCCATATACTGGCTGTTCGCCAGTAAAAGCTTTGGATGGAAGGTGACCATTCACACATTTACAAACGCACACACAGAATCCACATTAATCAAATTACCTAGAGAGCCAAATACTCCACAAACCAGCCCTGATTTACTTATTTAGACTAATTTCTACTCTTCTTCTGAAAATATTTTCCACCCTGGCCAGGAAGGAAAGAATTATTCACAGAGAGTTTTTCCAGAGAGTGGGCAGGGAGGCCTGGGAGGGAATCCTGTTTCCCAAATCCTTTGCTGGGACTCATTACTCAACCTCTCACCAGGAGACACAGGTAATGATCTCTAGTCCTGAAAAGAAATGTAAGCATGCCTCAAGTGTAATTCAAAAGGAAAGGCTTTCTATCTGCCAAAGTGCCAGTGCCTCCTAGATGATGCTGTAATTCACTGCAAAAAGAATGGGTCTTTTGTATTTTTACTGAAGGATGAAAGGATTTGACTTCCGAAAAACCACTGCACTTTCCTTGGTGTATGGGCAATAACCAATTTATGGGGACATGCACGCTGACGTTAGCGTTCTCTGTTAAGCCCTGGAAATGATGCGTACAATTCAAGTGCTTGATTCCCAACTCTGAATTTAGCCTGTTGAACTAAAAGAGCCATCATTTTTATTAGAACTGCTCTTCTTTTGAAAGCAGTTAGCTGGGGCTTATGGCACCAGCCAATAAAGGGTGGCAGAATTAACAACACTTGAATAGCTGTGATTCCAACCTGCACAGGGCAATGGCAGGTAAGGTTAGAGGAAATCGTACTGGCTGCCACTGTTGGCGATATAGTTGTGACGTTAGGGGCACCAGCTCTGGTAACACCCAGGTCCCAGTTTCCGTCCTGGCTCTACCACTGTCTAGCTGAGAGATCTTGGGAAAGTTCTTTCTTGCCCTCTCAGAAACGTATTCTCTCATTTGGAAAATGGGGATAATAACAGCAAGTTCCCCACAGGGCTGTTACAAGGATGGAATGAAAAATGCAGGATAAGAGCGTCTCACAGTGCTGGCACACGGTCGATGTTCAAAAAGCATTAGTTATCATGAATAGTAGTGATATTACTACTGCATCTTCTGCTGTTCTTTTCTGATTATTGATAAACGAGAGTGCAAAGAGCCACGGATGGATGTACTTGCTGTATGAGGTGCAGACCTGGGGAAACTGAGGCACTATCCTGGACTCAGAGAGGATGGGAGGGGCAGGGCACATTTTTTCATTTGAAAATTATAATTTGGATATTTTTTTGTGCTTGTGTTAAATGTTTTCATGAATTATTATCAAACACACTCAAAGGATGCACACTGAAATAAAACATGTGACCTTTCAACCGTCACACTTCTTGGGTCTTACTTGCCAAGTGACAATTCATTGACTCAACCTAGAGAAAGGAGTGGTATTACCAGAGCCAGAAGTGAGTCTGGACTGGCTTCATGGGTTCTCCCGAAAGAGAAGTTGCTTGCCCAGTTATTACTGCTCTAATTTACATGTGAGGAAGCTAGAAGGCTCAGAGTAGCTAAGAGGGTCACCCAGCAAGTCCGTCACACGTCAAGAAGCCTGTCTGTTAGAGACTATACGGATATTTACTTTAGAGGGGAAAATGCTATCAAATACTTGAATATGCTTCTGTAGTATTTTTGTGCTAAAGTAATTATTGTGCAGCACGTGTGTGTGCATATCTGTGTGTTGGGGTGCTGCCGTGGTGACAGGCAAATTGTGGTTTGGGCCCTGGCCATTTCACCCACCTCTGGAGTGGCCACACGAGGCGTCTCATTGGATTCACTGTCAGTGGTGCTGCTTTCAGTATCTGAGTCTGACTCCGAGCTGCTCTCTGAGTCACTGGAGCTGCCGGATCCCCCGCTGGCTTGCACTGCAGGTGGGGGCTGAGGTGTGGCCAAGAGTGCACTGAAAGAAAAACATCATTCATTACCTTCTTCGGTCTCAAATCAGCTGGAAAAGAGCCCAGGTCAGCATAAGGACCAAGGATCTGTGTGATACAGGCAGAGTGGAACATTCTGTCCCACTTACAGATTGGAAACATGAGGTCCAGTGAGTGGCGACCATCAAAGGTTTTGTCCAAATCAGGTCTGTGTGGGTCCAAGTTCCTCGGGCTCCATCACCCCGCCTTCCCTCCCAGGAAAGCCTCGCCTCTGTCACTCCACTGGAAAACTTGAAGCCAAGGTTGCATGTTGATACAGACGCACAGCCTCAGATTCTTTTTTTTTTTTTTTTTTTTAATTTTATTTTATTAAATTTATTGGGGTGACAATTGTTAGTAAAATTACATAGATTTCAGGTGCACAATTCTGTATTACATCATCTATAAATCCCATTGTGTGTTCATCACCCTGAGTCAGTTCTCCTTCCATCACCATATATTCGATCCCCCTTACCCTCATCTCCCTTAACGGCCTCATTTTTGTTTTCAGTTCATTTTCATTTGCTGTGGCCATCTTTTTCAGAAAACCACAGGTTTGTCAAGAGGTTCTGATTATTGTTGTATACACAGTATGGTCCTCTCCCCAGGAAGGGTTCAGTTCAATCCTCATTTCAATCAGAGGAAACTGAGGTCCAGAGTGTGGGAGGTGCTTGTCTCTGTCTCACAGCTAGTTAGGGAAGTGAGACTAGAACCATAGCCCCCCACCTACCTCAAAGGGCAGGTCCCTGTAACGCACATTGACTGCTTGGTACCCAATGCCCAGTGCCATGGTAACCAGAGTTAACCGTATGAATAACGGAATGAGAGGATGCGCTTTTCAGCCTCCTCCACCATAATTTTTGTAAATTCTTTGTAAAACTCTTACCAGGAGGTATGATCATAAAGGACCGGCCATCTCTAGTGATTGATTTTAAATTTGTAAAGCTGACCAAGCAAAACATTGGAAAGTCGACACCATTTGCCACTCTGCCTTTATTGACAATCAATACTCTTCCTTACTAATCATTTGCTCTCCGTGCCCCGTAACAAATCAACCTCAGCTGCTTCTTGGCACGCGGGGCTATGTCATAGCCTTTCTGTCCGTTTTTGCTCATTGTCTCTTTAGACTGAGTTTTACTCGGCTTTCGCTCAGAAATGGGAATCTAAAGTTGGGGGAGGGTTTTCATCTCCCTCTGTCTCATGAGCCCAATCCCCTTTTTGGAGATAAGTTTAATCATGGTGAGGGGAGCAGACTGGTGAGACTAGAACCATAGCCCCCCAGCTCCCTTAAAGGGTAGGGGCCATGTAAAGCATATTCACTACTGGGTGCCCAGCATCCAGCACACAGCCCCCAGCACCATGGTAACCAGAGGTAATTGTTTGAATATGGGAAGGAGAGGATGTACTTTTCTGCCCTAAATTCACTGATGCGCAGGGGTCGGTCCACCAATCTGCCTGGCTGGCCATCCGAACCTCACTGCCTCTCATACTCCCAGCATCTTGTCTGGCACTTCCCCACTCAGTTCAATGAGGAGAGCCCAGGCCTGGGCCTGGAGGGCACCTGGTCCTGTGGCTCCACCATCAACGCGGAGAAAGAGGGACCCCAACAACCCCTCTGCTCAAGCCTCTGTCAGTATAGAGCACTATTCATGCCTGGTCCCATCCCACACCCTCGCAGGAGCCTATTCTTCTCCAACATTATAGTTCTTGCCCACTGAGCTGGAGCCACACTCAGCTGCTGCTTGGGATGGAACACGATCCCTTTCAAGCCAGCAAGGGCTCCTCATCAGACACTGTCCAATGCAGAGAGCCTTTTCATTACTTGTGCCTGGCGTCCCCGAAGACTGCCCCTTTCATCTCCCAGGTAGGTATTTTCTTTCCTACAGCAAAAGCTCATTTGAAAATGCTATCTGCTAAGTAAATGCTATCTGCAAGTACATTCCTCTGCCAAATACACCAAGAGATAAAGGGAAGCAGGAGAAACAGAGGACTGTATCGCCTAGAAAAATGTGTGTGTGTGTCTGTGGGCATGAGTGTGTCCAACAGTTTCAAAGACAGCACAGAGCATCTGCGATCCTGAGACTCCTGACTGGTGGGTTGAGATAAGATCTAAGTCGTACTCACATTTATGGTTTTCCAGCTAAAAGGCCATTTCCTAGTTTTCTCTCATATCCATGCATTAATTTCTGGCTTCTCATAAGACCCTACTCATCCTGATATCACCAAACTAGAGTCCAGATTTACTTTGGAATATTTCTGGATAGAGTTGTATTTACTGGATTACTTTTGAGCAATTTCTGTACGAAACAAAATAATCACAGGGATTATTCCCTCAAAACTGGATGCACTGGGATGACATACATAGGGCACAGATGTTTTATTTACTGGAATCTATTTATTCCTCAGGTAAATAATAAAAAAAGCTTTCCAGGCTTAGTAGAAACTTGCATGTGTTCCTTATCCAAAGCCCTTCAGAGGGCAGATGAATTCTGATATTCAGATTTTTTAATTAAAAAAAAAAGTGAATGTACCATATATATAACACCCCGGTGGGATCTGGGGAAGCATTCCTTAATAAAACTTGTTAATAGGGCTATAGTAACATTCACAGTAAGAGGACTAAATAAAGACTTTAAATAAATATCTACATATCAGTTTAGATCAGGTTTTGTCATTAAATGAGTTTGTCTCAAAGTTACTGAAAATAACAATTCTCAGAACTTGTTGAATTTCAGAATTGTGATGAAGGGATTGTAAATATGGACAGAAAGCACATAAGAAAAACTGACTATAACTGTATGGCTAAGTAAATATAGGTACTGTAGACACAAAATTGAGACTATTTCAAACATAAGAGTAACCTTGACTGAGACCCAATGACACAAGACCTGATATTATTTTCTCTACGACTTCTTACAGCTAAATTTATTGCTTAGGGGAAACCAGTATAGAAAGAACAGGAAAAGATACATCAGCTTTGCATACCCACACTGATGGACATAGATACTTCGGGCTGAGAGGCAAGGTGGACTTGAATTTCGAGAGGACACCATAAGAACTCAAAGTCATTTGTGGCAGGGAATAACAGTTGTTTAAAATGAAAGCAACATTGCTCTCCTCAGGACCTTCCTACGCTTCTACTATCCATCTGCTGTTCCTGGGGTTGCTGGAGAATCTAGCTGCACCCCCCTGCTGAAGAATGTAAGCTACACATATGAGTCTGACCCGCACTTCCTGTGGGTCCACCTTGCACCCAGCTGGGGCTGTTCTCAGGGACAAAAAGTGAGTACAAAACCAAAACACTGTCTTCACAAGCAAGACAAACAGCAATATCAGAATGATTGGCCTAGGGCCATGTTCTTGTCTAGAATCCATGGTGGAACTTTCAAGTTGTCAAATCATCACAATATTTCACTTTCAGTTCTTCACTGAAACCCGTTAGCTGTTCAGCTAGTTAAATTCTTACTTCTGCTACATTTATTTTCATATGTCACTAATTTATTTTCCATATGCATATTAAAGTGGCTATGAGTGACGCTAGCTAGCCCATGTAATCCTTGATTCTGCCTGGGATATGAAGGACTAATGTGCAATTTACACATTCTTCATTCACCAAACTGTATTAGAATTATTTCCTATGCACCATTTACTCCCATATTTTAATAAACTGCTTTAAAAATGAATGCTAGTGGTTACAAAAAAGATAATGCGTGATACTAAAAGTCATTAACATTTAATATATTAAACCATCTATTCTATAGTCTGTAAATATTACAAGTGTACTCTATGACTTCACTCCTAATATAATAAAACTTCTCAAAGGATCTACGTTTATAACAACTTCAAAGTCGACTGCTCAACTTTTCAAAGATAATATGCTGCTATTGTGTTCATCAGAGTGAGCAAGCAGTCTTTACTGAATGGACTAAGCCTCATTTTAATCCCAACCCCATTTAGAAGGTCTTCAAGGTCATGACCAGATGGAGGGCAAAGAAGTTGGCTTAGCGAGTCAATGATCCTAGTGGAGAAATCCAGGGCCAGGGAAGGAGATCAAAGAGCAGGCCAGTAGGAGGGAAGTTTGGGAGGTATTTCAGATGCCTTCTCTAGACAAGGTTGGTTGGCCCTAGTGTGGAAGGTTTGAGAGTACCCGGACAGAAAAGATGAGTTTTAAGGGTTAGCCCAGGCACCTTAATCTCTAGACGTGACAGTCTCTCTATGATGATACTGATCATGCCTCTTGCAATAAAAGGCTCAGTTTATGACACCATAAGATAGAGAGTCTGGAAGCTAAATGAGGGAACTGAAACTACTTTGTCTTCCAAGGTAAAACTAGGGCCAATGATTTAGAGATCTAGTCAGGAAGATTTCACTTCAACATCAGGAAGGACTTATAAAAACCTACAGCTGGCCACAGAAACAAGCCCCTACTTTGAAGGCCAGTGACCAGAGAGACAGCAATAAAGAATGTGGGACAGGGATTCCTAGTGTGGGTCCAAACTGGGATTGGATGATCTCTAAGGTGTCTTATAACTCAAAGATTATAATCCTTATGAAACTAAAGTATACAGGGGATTCTTAGGGAGACCATTTATGGACCTTAGAGACAACATGTGAGGAGACATTGGCACAATCCAATCTGCTTTTTCAGGCAGGTCTGAAATGACCTGCTCTTAGCAACACTTTAGCAGTCACAGAGCTCTGAATGAACTTTGGTGGATTAAAGCTGCATTTCTGTAGGGCTATTTCATAAATCAGACTTTTCACTAATTCAGATTAACAGCCTCCAGAAAGCCAAACATCTGCATCAGTGCTGTGTGACTCTAATCCTAATTTAACTGTGAATTCCTTTCTCAGGATATAAACAGGGATGATGAATTGGCCATTCTGCTCAACCAAGCTGTGTGGGCATCAAAAAGGAAAGGTTCCAGAATGGGTAACGACTTTGTAGTGGGAAACATATATGGGAAGGCTTTGGCAAGCAAGCTCACGGGGTAGAGATCTTGGCAACATATTTCACAAGGCTCAAAACTTGCCAAAGACATGTAGCATGAGGTGTTTAATGGGGGAGTCCTGCACTTAAACCCTTGTCTTTAGTCGAGGCTTGTACGGATTCCATCAACAAAACTCTTTTTCCAGTTTTATAGGGATCAAATGTCTGTCTACCAGATAATTTGAAATGCTTCCATATTTATTTCATCACTAAGTTGTAAAGGGATGGCCCTGGGGCAAAAGAATCAACATTTATAGCTCATCTTACCTCTGTTTTTCGTTTTCCTCTCTGAACTTTGGGTTCCTGAACTGGTAAAATACATCTGCCACACCCACTAGGCCACTAGAGGCAAATACTCTGAACCCTGAACCTCTTCCAGCCAGGGGACGGGAGGAATCCATTTCTGTCTGAGTCAGTACTTTTGAAATCTACCCCATGTACCCCTCAAAAATCCATTTAGCCAAACTGCACAATAGAAAGTGTATGCATGACACATAAAACAGATAAAGGCAGAGTTGCTCTGGTAGAAACAAAGGGTGGTAGAAACAAGAAAGTAGGGGGAGGGTGTCCCCAGCAGCTTGTCCTCCTCCCTGGGACAGGCTTCAAGCACAGTTGGAAAGTAAAATACTTCATATCCCAATATTATCACAAGCAACGCAGAACCCATTGTGTTCTGTGTCAATGCACTGATGCTATGGATGAGCGGACAGTGACTCAATGCATGGCTTCAGGAGCTCATCTTTGCCCGACGTGTGCCTACTGCGCCTTTGCCCTTTTGTCTGATCCCGGGGTTTGAAATGGAGTCTGCTCTATTTATTTGCAAGGAGTCATAAGGAGATGCACATCTACCCATTCGTATTCATGTTCACGGCCAAGTTACCTTATGACATTGTTTAAAGCCTTGACCGACTGAAAACATCTGTGGTTCGCAAATGATGATTTCCCCAAAGATGTCCACATCCTAATCTTTGGCACCTGGAAATACGGTGACTCAAGTGGCAAAGGGAATTTTGCAGATAGGAATAAATTCAGGATCTTGAGATGGGGAGACGATCCTGGCTAATCTGGGTGGCCCAATGCCAGCATAGGGTCTCTGGGAGCCAGAGCTTCCCCTCAGGAAGGGGCTAGTCGGTTACTGCCACTGCCGTGGGCAATGAAAGAAGCTGCACGTCCACCCTTTGGAGCTTTCATGATAACCAGAAATGACTGCCTCCTCACATTTTTCTTTTCTTTTTTTTTTTTTATTATTATAAACTCATAGTTATATTTGTGATAATGTCATACATTTTCATGATAAATAATTAGCCGTTTATGGGAAAACAAACACTGCAATTGTCCCTTTCCCAATTTATCGATTGGACCGAATTTCACTGAATCAGTTACACCAAAGCTATTGCACACTCACTTACTTCATGTTTAAATCTATGTAATGAATGAGTTGGTTTTTTTTTTTTTCCTATTCTTTTATTTTTTCCCCATTATGTTTATTGGTGTGACATTGGTTAGTAAGTCACCATCAGTTAGTGCCTATTTCTCCTAATTTACCTGATACCTACTTCCTTTCTGAGGTGATAATGCTGAGTGATTTTGGCAATGGCTTTTCATAATTACATTTCACTCGCAATCAATCATATCTTGGTTACCCTTTTTGTGGACAGACCAGACCCAGGCCCTAGTCTTTTCCTGCCGGTACCTTTTCTGCCATTTTCGGTCTACTTCACATATATCTATAAATAGTTACATTTTCCCTACTGTTTGTAAAGAGGTAGTTTCAGTACAGTGGGAAGAGCATGGGACTGAAATCAGATATCTCATTTTGAGTGTTGCCTTGGATACTGTATTATTGTGTGAACTTAGGCTGAGCACTTAAAATAAGGGATTCAGTTTCCTCGTCTGTAAAACGGAGCTGACGCATCATATAGGCTTATAAGAGGACTGAGTGAGGGAATTTAGGTTAGAGAAATTTATTAACCAGTGCTTCTCAAATTTTAATGTGCATATGAATAACTTGGAGATTGTTTTAACATGCAGATTTTAATTATGGATCTGGAATGGATCCCAAGTTCTATATTTCTAGCACATTCCTAGGTAATGCAAATAGATAGCCTTAATCGGTGGACCACACTGAGATTAGCAAGGCTAAAACCTACATGGGCTATTCAGATTCAAGCTCCTGGGGAAAAATAAGTTGGTGAATTTTAAACTAAAGGCTAAAACACAGTTTTGAGATCAACTGTGGATATTGTTTTTCCATAATTATTCTGCCCTCCTTTAGCAACAGAGAAAATTGACAGCCTTGTGTCATGTTTAGTCTAACCTGGTCAAGTGTAAGCTTTTTTTAAGGCAACTATTGCCTAAAAAAATAAAGAGAGAGATTTTATCAGACTCCTTCTTACAACTTTCCTCGGGCTACCTGCCCGCACCAGGAGTTGACCACAAGATTCTTCCCTCTGGATGTGTCCTATGGGTCACTCTGAGGGTCAAAGGTGGCTTGCCACTGTCCCAGTTGAGGGTCAGGGTGTTATTAGCCTTCATAAATGGCCATGGCTGGGACCCAAAGCATAATTCATAACGGTAGCACTAGTCTTAGCTACAATGTGTGGAACATGTACTGTGGGCCAGGAACTGAGTACAGCACTTTCCCTGCATTTGCTCTTTTAATCCTGTGACTTATATACTTTTACTACTTCCATTTCACAGCTGAGAATACTAAGACATAGTACCAAGCAATATCAAGTTGAAAAATAGTTGTATGGGACAAACTTCAATATGCAGTTTCAAAGAAATGAAAAACAAGCAAACAAACAAGAAATGCAAAAAAACCCAAGGCATCTGGATTCAGGCACACCGCAGAATGAGGTAAGATGGCACAGTGGAGGATGCCAGTGTGTGCCCAGTAAGGCTGGTCAATGCTGGCTAATGAGTCATTGTCTCTTGAGAGCAATACAATTTGCATTTGGGAGAATAAACTGATCATTTCCATTTTTTCTGGAAGTAATTAAAAGCCACACTGACATTTGTGCTATCAGTCAGAGCTGTTCCAATCAAACAGCTAAACAGGTGGAAAAAATCATATAGTCAAGTATTTTTGTCTCTTTTGCCTTTCAAGTCCATTTTAAAAGATGGGAGCAAGGCAGAGAATGAAGGCAAGCAAGTGTACGTGAACGTTGATTCCCAGGAGCCCTGGTCTCCACCAAAGCAGAGAATGAATGATTGGCAGCTCACATGCATAAGGAACTCAGAGAGGGCCGGATGCCAGGAACCTATAAGAAGGTCAAAGCCTTCCAATAAAGAATTACAAGTTACAAATCTTAGGTGGAGCAAGGTGTATACTTTGACTGAGTGACTTAAACCTGGAAGCTGCTTCCACGCAGGATTCTCCCCACTGTGTCTACAGAACTGGTCTGGAAATCGATGGGGCCCAACTGTCTGCCAGGAAAGCCCAGGCAGTGGGGAGGCTGATTTTGCTGGAAGAGTACAAAGCAGGCTGGACAGAGACTCAGAGTGTCTCAGCACAAGACTCTGCCTTTTCTCTTCCTTCATGTCTTCTTTCTGTTGCCTCTCATGCTTAGAGTTACCTCCCCATTTGGGCAGTGGGCATCCCTCTTCCAGGCTCTCCCTGGACTACATTTCTTCGTTGATGGCTCTCAACACCAATCTCCTTATCAGTACTGTCTGCTCCCCTTCATGTCTGATTTGTTACGTGATGTATCACAGACACTTGATGTCAAGGGTAAGCTTCCAAGGCCAGAGGCTTTATTAGCCACACACACACTCTGTAAAATGCTTGGTGCTCTTAAGACACCCCAGAGTAAAGCCATAAAGAAGTCTTCTCTATAGATCTCTGGGAGAACTGTCCCCGGGCACATCTACTGTCTACTGTCTAAGTCCCTATGTTCCATCTCAATGGAATATCATCATCATTGGATCAACAAAACCCAAATACTTTAAGTGCACAGCACTTGATAATGTTCCAGCATTTTCACTCTTATGACCTTATTTGATTGCTACAAGAACACTGGTGATGATGGAGATGGGGGGTAGTAGAACAGGTATCCGCCCCACTTTACCCATGAAGCCCCAGGACCTTTTAGCCAAAGTCATGTGGCTAGGGTCTGAAGGGCGGGGGATTCACCAATCTACTGTGACTGTTTTTTAAACACCAAGTTCAGTTTGAGGAAATAAAAAGGATCAAGGATCCACTACAAAATCCATCCTTGTAATCATATCAAAAGGCAACAGGAACAATTAAGCCCAAACACTTTTTCTCCCTATTTTTTTCCAAATTAAAATTCATAAAGTGACCCAACGAAATAGGTTGCAAGAATTTGGTATTGAAAACACTGATGGCCATCAACCCTTCATGCTAGGAAAACCTTGTTGCATTTGACTCATTCAAATGACAAATCTCACTAAGGCTAAAGGAAAAGATTTACAGTTGACAGCTAATAACTCCACATATATTAATAATTTGTAAACATTAACTAGGGAAAATTTAAATGTCCTTTATATTTCACATCATTGTGGTTTTTCAAATTGCATGTGTCTTTAAATACATAACAAACACGGTACTGAATTCAAAATATACAGAAAGGGATACAATGAAAATTTATCTTCTAACCCTTTACTGTCATGTTGCCCAATTTTCCAAAGTTTTCCACTGTTACTAGTGTTTTTGTGATTCTTCCAATGACATTCCATACATTTATGAATATTGATATGTGTGCTTTTAAAATGAAGTTTTTTTTTTAAATTATGAAAGTAATATCTACAAAAATTCCTATATGTGGAATGGCAGGGCATTCAATGAATGGCACTGAAAGTCACATATGCTAAAATAAAACTCAGCATTACAGTCTCAAGATCCATCCATGTTGTCACAAATGTTCCTATATCATCTTTTCTTACCGCTGAATAGTATTCCATTGTGTATATATACCACAACTTCTTTATCCAAGCAGAGAACCATGTGATTTCACTGATATGTGGTATATAAACCAAAAACAACAAAAGAACAAGACAAACAAATGAGAAACAGAAACTCATAGACACAGACAATAGTTTAGTGGTTACCAGAGGGTAAGGGGGGTGAGGGGTGGGGGAGTGGGAGATAAAGGTAAGGGGGATCAAATATACGGTGATGGAAGGAGAACTGACTCTGGGTGATGAACACACAATGGGATTTATAGATGATGTAATACAGAATTGTACACCTGAAATCTATGTAATTTTACTAACAATTGTCACCCCAATAAATTTAATGAAAAAAAAAAAACACTCACAGTTTCCTTACTGAATGCATCTTCATAATTATGCCTGAAGTATACTGTAAACATGAGCATTAAAATACCGAAGTGAATGTCAAAAATGGCACCTTGCAAAACTGCACTGTCCACCCTGACACAAGGAAGAGGAAGTGACATAATATATAGCCCTGAGGATCAGAAGCTGCTCACACAGCCATTCTGGGTGGGACCAGGCCACAGATTCCGAATCAGGAAACAGTTGCTGACTGTCCTCCACCATGAAACTTCTTAAGGATGTGATCAGTGTCCCCCACAATCCCTATCCGACCCACTCCCTATTGCAAATCAGGTGTTTTATCCATATTCTCCTTGACCTCACTCCCTGTTGCACTAAAAGTTGTGACTTCTTTTGTATGTGGTTCCAGTGACCATATTACAACTGGAGATCTCTTGGCTTCAGAATTTACAATGACATCCTCATAGACAGATATGCTTTTCTCTACAAGATTTTCAGAAATCAATCTCCTTCACCATCTTATCTTAGTGCCAATTTTATTTCCCTCTATTTCCAACACACATGCCATTTTTGTCTCTTCCCTGCTCCCGCATTACATCCATGCCTTTGCTTACCCTGCTTTTCTGTCTAGAATGACACATTTCCACTCTCTTCTGCTTGCTTAAATCTTTATCATTGAAGCTCAAATTTAAATAACATGAGGTCTTCTCCAATAACTTTAATTCTCACAGATACCTCCCTGTTCTGATTTCTTTTCACTAATTACATCACAGTTTATCACTTAATTATTCTTGAATTATTTCATTGTGCTAACCTTTCGCCTGCTCAACTAAATTGTGTATCCCTTGATGACAGGGGCCAGATTGTACTGTCATTTTTGTGTATCTTAGGGTGACTATCATGATAAGTCATATATAATTTTCTTATTATGAAGAAATACTCCAAATGGAACTCATAATGAATATAAAATCAGCATAAACAAGATCACCTGGTAAAGGACAATATTTAACTATGAAATGTCTATGTATTGCTGACTCTCAAAAGAAGTCAATATTTAGGCAAGCCTATCCAACACCAAAACATCCTGAATCATAGGTTAATTTGCTGAAATTAAATAAGCAAATAGTTTGCCTGATGATGGATTTATAACCTTTCACGTAGTTGCATAGATGCTGACCCTTCACAGTGCCAGACTATTTCTTCAGCTTCAGTTCCATTGACAAAATGTAACTTCGTTATTAAAACTGTAATTATTTGCAGATGACATGATACTATCTAAAGAACCCCAGAGACTCCAACAAAAAACTATTAGAACTGATAAATGAATTTAGTAAAGTAGCAGAATATAAAATTAATATTCAGAAATTGGTTGCATTTTTACAAACCATTAACAAACTATCAGAAAGAGAAATTAAAATGAAAAATACCTAGGAATAAATTTAACCAAGGAAGTAAAATACCTGTATTCAAAAAATTATAAGACATTGAAGAGATAAATTAAAGAAGATACAAATAAATGGAAACATATACCATGCTTGTGGTTGAGAAGAATTAATATAGTTAAAATGTCTATACTACCCAAAGCAATAGCGATACAGTGCACTCTTTATCAAAATACCAATGGCATTTTTCACAGAACTAGAACAAATAATCCTGAAATTTATATAGAATCATAAAAGATCCTGAATAGCAATGGCAATCCTGAGAAAGAAGAACAAAGCTGTAGGTATCACACTACCTGGTAACAAATTATACTACAAAGCCATAGTAATCAAAACAGCATGGTAATCAAAACAACATAGATTAATGGAACAGAATAGAGCCCAGAAATAAATCCATGCCTATACGGTCATTTAATCTATGACAAAGGAAGCAAAAATTTACATCGGGGAAAAGACAGTCTATTCAATAAATGGTGCTGGGAAAACTGGACAGATACACGCAGAAGAAAAAAAAGAAACTGGACCACCTTCTTACTCCATATGCATGAATAAACTCAAAATAGATTAAAGACTTAAATGTAAGACCCCAAACCATAAAACTCCTACAAGAAAATATAGGAAGTAAACTCTCAGACATTACCCCTAGTAATATTTTTTACCAATACATCTCCTCAGGCAGGGAAAACAGAAGTAAAACATTAACAAATGGAATTACATCAAACTAAAAAGTTTTTGAACAGCAAAGAGAACCATCAACAAAACAAAAAGACAACCTACTGAATGGGAGATGGTATTTGCCAATGATACATCTGATAAGGGGTTAATATCCAAAATTTATTTAAAAAAACTCATACAACTCAACACACACAGACACACACACAAAAAGCAGAAAACAATCCAATTAAAAAATGGGCAGGGGACCCACATTTCTCCAAAGAGGACATACGGATGGCCAATAGACATATGAAAAGATGCTCAACATCACTAATCATCAGAGAAATGCAAATAAAAACCACAATAAGATATCATCTCACATATATCACAAGGACCATCATCAATAAATCAAGAAACAGCAAGTGTTGGCAAGGATGTGGAGAAATGGGAATCTTTGTGCACTTTTGGTGGGATTGCAAATTGGTGCAGCTGCTATGTAAAACAGTTTGGAGTTTCCTCAAAAACTTAAAAATAGAACAACCTTATGACTCAGCAATTCCACTCCTGGGTATTTGTTTAAAAAAATACGAAACACTAATTTGAAAAGATATATGCACCCCTATGTTCACTGCAGTGCTGTTTACAATAGCCAAGATGTGGAAACAGCTGAAATGTCCATCAATAGACAATTGGATAAAGAAATTGTGGTACTATTATACAACAGAATATTACTCTGACATAAAAAAGAATGGAATCTTACCATTTGCAACAACATGGATGGGCCTAGAGGGTATTATGCTAAGTGAAATAAGTCAGACTGAGAAAGACAAATACCATATGATCTCACTTATATGTGAAATCTGTAGAACAGAATAAACAAACAAACAAAACAGAAATAGACTCATAGATACACAGAACAAACTGATGGTTACTAGACAGTGGGGATTTTGAGGGACTGGGTGAGAAAGGTGAAGGTATTAAGAAACACAAATTGCTAGTCACAAAATAGTCATGGGGATATAAATTACAGTATGGGGAATATAGTAAATAATATTGTAAAAACCATGTATAGTGTCAGATGGGTAATAGACTTATGGGGTGGCCACCTCATAAATTATATAAATGTCTAACCACTACACCTGAAACTATAATAAAATAATATTGAATGTCAACTATAATTAAAAAAATAGTCACAGAGATATATAGTACAGCATAGGGAATATAGTCAGTTATATTCTCATAACTATGTACAGTGTCAGATGGGTAATAGACTTATTGGGGTGATCACCTTGTGAGGTATATAAATGTCTAGTCTCTATGTTGTTTTGTACACCTGAAACTAATAATAAAAAAATGTAACTTCTTTGGATGGACATTTTTAATATATTTGGTCTTTAGAGGAACAGCCATCAATGAGTCACACACATGCATGAACATAATAAATAAATGGGGTGGCTTTTACTGAAAATGAGTGCTACATACTCATAGACCTTCCTATTTTTAATTAAAATGATGATTCCATTATTCCAATTTGTGTGAAACGTGAGCTACTCTTGTCATATCATTTTGATACATTAACCAGCCCAGTCTACATTGTGCCTGATATTAACTCCCTCTCTAGTTGATGATTTTTCTAGTGGCATAATTAATTTCCTCATGGAAGAAAAAATATTCAATCAATTTGGGATTAAATATGAGGTTGAAGGACTTTCATGAAAGACAGAACTAAATCTCTTAGCCCACATGCATTGCTAATTATGACACTCACATTAAGAACAAGAAGGTGTTCCCTTCCCATGATAAATGGGCCTGAAAATCCTCCCCAGCGTTTACTATAAATCACAAAGACCATTAATAAACAGGCAGGGAAAAAACGACAGTTTCTACAAGAATTCACTCCCACTCTTTGCCTAAGACTATCAATGTCATATTTAAAACTGACATCTTAAATCTTCTATACAGAAGCCCTCTAAGTCAAAAAGCCCAGCTATTTTAAACAGAATTTCCTACACCTGTTATTTTGAATGACAGCAAAGGAAATACTGGATCTTTAATCACATAATGCTACCTTCCCGAAAATTGTGCCTTCAAGCTAACAGTCTCCCTTCTCATCAATGCTAAAAGAGGGCAAGTGCAAATGAGAGAAGAAGAGGGGACCACACTTTCCTCATACTAGGGGAGCTCGTTTGATCTTGCACCCCATTCACTTTTGACGACAAGAGGAAAAGTCTGATCATGGCCACCAGCAGTAAGATAGCTACGTAAGTACAGGCAGCCTTATTCAACATTGACTCCTGTATATGGAATGGCAGGGTTTACACATGAATTGAGATCAATAGCAACATGAATGGCAATCCCATATTACAAATGAGCACAGAGCCAATTAAAAGCTGACCTAGAAAGAAATGGAAACAAACTTAGGCATTCTCCCAAGAACTAGCAGGATCTGTGATAATGACGTACAGGCTAATAATAATAAGGTCAGGGTGTTTGGTTTTGTCACTAAGAGGAATTTGTCATGTGGAGAAATTTGTCATGCAGAGAATTTGGGAAATTTAGCAATTCCAAAGGAGGCAGAATTGAGAATAAAAAAGCGTTTAAAAACAGACAATTACAAATGCCTTCTGAGGTTAAGCAAATTACACTTGTGGTCATCAGAAAAACCTGAGAATCTGCATGTTCCGAGAGTTATGTCAATAGCAAGTCACAATTATATAGCATCCCCACCAGCTAAGCCCACACCAATGTACATCGTAGGGATTATAGTAAAGACAAGGCATTCATAACTTGGGGGTGGAAGCAGGCGTTAAATCCCCAGTACAAGAAAAATTGGCTTACTTGCAAACTACATGAGATGTACTTTTACTAAGACGCACGTTGTCTAGCCTGATGGTATCAATATCTCAAATTCCATTGCAGTTTTCAGGATCTTACACTGCTCTCTAGCTTCATGAAGACAGCATCCAGGTACATTACAGCTGGAAACTTGGGCAAAAAATTGGTGGAAAAACTATTTTCCAGACAGATTACATACTAAAATGCCCCCTTTGACTACAATTATATTTCAACGTGTATCACAGGCAACTATGGTTAAATTTAATGTGTTTGAAATGAGAGAGAATGCGTATGTGCCCATGTTTGTGTGGGTGTGTGCACCTGTGCATGTATGTGATTGTGTGTGCATGCCTGTGAATGAGTATATGTGTGAATGTACATAATCTATTGGCTAAAATCCAAGATGGCTAATACCAAGAGAAGTAAAATAATTTCAGCATCAATTAAGACAGCTGGCAAAGAAATAAAACAATATTGGGAGAAGTACCACCCTTCAAGTGAGATGCATAATATTAATTTTAAAATAAAGTTGCTATTAGCTGGCTAAGGACAGAAATTTTGACTTCTGTAGTACATGTTGGGCATTAGTCATTTACTAAAGAAGACATTTGTTGCTGGCCGATGTTTACAATAACCCCCTTTAGCTTCTTCTGGCCGTGTTTTAACCGCATCACAAATGGATATTCACATGTATGAGAGTCAAACATTACTCACGTTCTCATCCTATACACAAAGGTTAGTTTTACAAATAAGAGTATGTAAAGGGAAAAAGTCAGAAAGAACTGAAATTGTGGTTATTTTTCTAACTATCAGGCATGATTCATCAAATATCCAAGGGAAATGTGAACTCTTCCAGATAGCCAGGAAACTCATATATGGAAACAACCTAGGTGTTTGTCGACAGATGGATGGATAAAAAAGTGGTATATATAGACAATGGAATATTACTCAGCCTTTAAAAAGAAGGAAATTTGCCATTTGCAGTAACGTGGATAAGCCTGGAGGATATTATATTAAGTGAGACAGACACAAAGAAAAATACTGCAAGTTCTCACCTATATGCGGAATCTTTAAAAAATAATTCAACTCATAGACGCAGAGAATAGAATGGTGGCTGCTGGGGGCTGGGGAATGGGGGAAAAGGGGAAATGTTGGTCAAAGGGTACAAACTTTCAGTAATACGATGAATAACTTCTGAAGATCTAACATACAGCATGGTGACCATCGCTAGTAATGATGTGTGGTGTACTTGAAATTTGGTAAGAGAGTAGCTCTCAAGTGTTTTCACCACAAAAAGATAAAGTAATTGTGTGAGGTGATGAATGTGTTAATTAGCTTAATTGTGGTAATCATTTCACAATGTCTATGTATATCAAAACATCACACTATACACCTTAAATACAATTTTTATTTGTCAATCATATAGCGATAATCTGGAAAAAAAATCCCTGTTAGGCTTCCAGTTGGCGGTAGGCAATAAATCCCTGGTGTTGGAACTACGGTTTCTATAGAATTGACCTACTCTTCAAGTAGTATAGGTGATCTAGTACATATCAAGTATAAATGATCACTTAGATATTTTCAATAACTTTTTATCATGTCTAGAAAAATAACAAGGCACAGAGTTACTTTCCCCCCCCCTCTTCTTCGTCCTTCCTCCTCCTCCTCTCATTCTGGTATCTTACTTGTAAAAGTCTCATTATTCAGCATAATACTATCCATTTTTAATGGTCCTTTGTTTCTGAATTGTATTGCAAAATGACTTGAGAAAGTGCATTTTTAGAAATGTTTCCAGTCTATGTCTTTTTCAATTATTTCAGTCATTATAATGGGAGATTTTCCCCCAAAATCCCTTCTAAATCCCTTGTATGCCTATAACAGGTAGTGCTACGAAAAATAACAATACAAGTGAAATCTTTCAAAATTTTAATATCTGTATTTCAAATAGTTCTTAGTTAACTCCGTTCTAGAACAGGCAGGGAGAAGAAACCTGACTTCCTGTAATTTACATGTTATTAATGTTGTTATAGAAGGGCAAAAAGGGCCCAACGTCAACTGAAACATAAAGCGATTCTAATCACTGCTTTCCTTGCTGTGCTCTTTCTTTAGAAATTGTATCTTTGGGAGCCCATCCTGTGTTAGCTGTGTTTTCGAATTGTACAAGGATCTGCAAGAGGAGACCAAAGCAACTTTTGCTCTGTGATTTTATTTTCCTTTAATATGATGGTTTATACACATGGTGGTTTATTCATGTATTGGTCTGATGGTTTTTATGAGTTGTGATTCGACATCGGTTCTTTTCTAGTATCATGTTTTATAAAGATATGGAGACTGTAATATAAGTCTGATACAATTATGGTTGTATGCCATGCAAGACAATACGGTAAATATGAGGAGAATGTAAAAAGCTGCTTAGCAAAATGATCTTAATATACGAGGCAGTGTGAAAATGTAAGAGGAATCTATAATGACAACGGAGATTAGCCATTTGCTCTCTAACCTTATTTACAGAAGCAATCAGAGGTATTCAGGTCGAGTTAATGACCCTGTCTCCAATTAATTCAATTGTCTACAAACAACACTGGAGCAGTGGCTGTCTCAAAGTCTGCCACACAGCCTCAGAGGGAATACATAAGACTCCATTAAAAGTGACAATAATAATGCATTTATTACTGTAACACTATTGTATTATAAATAAATTCCTCATGTTAAATTATGCTCCACGCTTTAACAGAAATTCAATTACTGAAATAATAAAAAGATGGTGTATTTGCCAAGTGCTTGGACTATAATTTGGCTGCTTAGTTACTAGCAGTTGGCTGTTTTGCAATTTTTCCTTCATAGACTATTTCTTTTGAATAAATGCCAGACATTTTCATACAAATTTTATGAACAAGTTGCAAAATGAAATTTTGAGCTTTTGAATCCAATTATGAAAGACATAACTAAATCTATTATTGAAAAAAAAATTCTAGTAAGCCCTTTCTACTGTTGTTCAAAACTGTCTGGTAATTGAGGTAAGCACAGGTGCTGCTCATTATGGACCATTGTGCACCATCTGAATTCTGGGAACTGTGGAATTCAGACGGTTTAAACTCTGTTTGTGTGAATAACAAACAGGCCTGATTCTGCACTTGTTTGTACAAGCTTGTACATAGCTCATTTGGGACTTCGAAGACACCTGCTTACCCCTTTGAATCCAAAACAGTATCATTTATGTTCTGGCTATCCTTTTGATGACAATTTTGCAAAAGCAACAGATTTTGTGCTCTCCCCTCATTCCCACCATCTCCTCTACCATGGAGTAACTTCAACACATTCTTGTCTTTGGTGATAGGAAAATTAGTTGAGTCAAACGATGGCAATTATCCAATGACAAGAGAAGACACAGAGTTGTAAGATACAGGCAGAGGGAAAAGAAGAACCAACTCTTACCATGGAAAGACGTCTTTGACAAAGCAACTGTCTAAGGTGGACTGGGGATATGGTTTATTTCCATTTAGGACTAGGAGTTTTTTTCTTTTGTTTCCTTTCTTTTGCCCTTTCTTCTGGGTTCTCACATTCGTCATTCTAATGTGTATTCTCATTTTTTCCAGCTTTATTGAGATATATAATTGACATATAACATTGTGTGAGTTTAACGTGTACAACGCAATGATTTGACATATTTTTATATTATGAAACGATTACCACAATAATGTTAGTTAGCACCTCTATCACCTCACATAATTACAGTGTGTATGTGTGTGTGTGTGTGTGTGTGTGTGTGTGTGTGGTGAGAACACTTAAGATCTACTCTCAGTCTCATTATCTTCAAATGAGTAATGTGAAAGCAGAGAACCTTACAATCACAGAGACTTGTTCCTGCTTTCAGAATGCAAAAGAAAAACTACTCTTTACTGTGGTCTCCTGGCTGTCACATATGGCCACAGGCCAGAAGCCATCAATTGAGTAGGCTGGAGCCTGCACTGCAGTCCTGAGCTTCTGAGTAATGGCACACGCCAAGCTGAGTATCCCAGCCCTGCAGTAGCTTCTTGATGCTATGGCTAACTTTAATTATTCAATGACTTGGCATTTTCTCTTGTTTTTCTGAAGTCTTATACCTGCTGTGAAGATAACACCTAGAAAATAAGGAGTCAGGAAGCAGTAGTTCCGTTGCACAGCAGAAAACAATGTAGATTACCTCTCTATCCAACTCCAGCTCTGGGTCCCCCTGACTGCAACCCTCACCCCACATTTCCCCCAATGACTAAAGGAAACAGTTGAAGGTGTAGGCAGTGAAAAATAGGAGACATTATAGATGCAAGGTTTTAGGGTTGAAAGGCTTACTGGGAGACATCCCAATTCACCCACAGAGTTTATAGAATCTGGAACATAATTCCTGCAATTTACCAGACACTTGCACTCCATGGTCCTAGATAAGTCTAATCGTAAAGCGGAGTAGTCAACCCACGTCCATTTGCAAAGACATAATGGAATATTACCCAGCACACTGCTAACTTGACACTTTGTTATACTTCTATTTACTCTGTCTATCAGGCAAAGTTACAGTCATGTCAACGCTTAATAAAGCCAATCAAGGTAGCGATCAGCCCAAGGAAGTTCCTGCGTGTCAGATATTAAATATGACTAATGTGGTTTGACAGAGCTCCACAGAAGGCACATTGAAATCTTACCTTTTCCCTTACCATTATCAGAGAACGTGCAAGGTAAAGCTCTGCAGGAATATAAATTATTTGGAAACCCTCATAGACAATATTCTACTGTGTCTCATTTGCACTTAAAAAAAAGCGCTCCTCTACAGACCTTATGTACTTTTAAGATTTATCTGAAAGATACATGAAGAAAACTTCCAGCCAAAAAAAAGTACATATTTAATGGAATTACATCTCCAGGCAAGAAAATGTCAAAAGAAAAGGCAAAATATTAAAGCAAATGTGAGGTGCTCTTTCCACAGCTTTCCTGCTTTGATAAAAATCTTTTGGGATGTCATTTACTAGAAAGTCATGATTTTACAAAATGGAAAAAAAAACAAAACAGGAGTATAAAATATACTCTCTTTATTGCTGAAGTAAGTTGCTATTTTCACATTTCTCTTTGAAATCTTCTTTTGTCAGCCAGAGGCCTTGATATTTGCCTTTATATCTGCCTTTTTATCGTTCTTATTGAAAACATGGCAATTATTGTGAAATACTCAAATTGCAGGCCAGCTTCTGATTACATGGTGGGGCCCAAGCTGGGGCTCTGAGCTTACATGAAGTCTTCATCTTCTTTCCAGGCTCTATGAGGAGGGGATGCCCCCTGAAAGAAAGATCACAGAGATTGGGGGGGGGGTCTACTGAGAGAGCTGCAGGAAGGTCAGGATGAGGTGATTGACGGACTTAACTTGTCCTGGAGACCAGAGAACACCAACGGCATTACCTCTGAAAATGCCATATTGAGATAGAGGAGAACGGCAGGAAAATGAAATTTGGGCTTAGAATTGTATGAGAATGCACAGATACCGAATATATATTTTCAAACAACAAAAAATTAAGCTCCTTGTTAGTCCATCCACAACCTGCAGGTCATCAAGAGGAAGTCTCATAATTTCCAACTCGATTAGGTTCCTCTCCCCTGCGTTTGATGTCTCAGTGTAAGAGCCATGTAAGTTATTAGGATATGACGCACATACATCTTTTATCCAACATTCTTTTAGCACCACAATCTCCTTTACCACTATTACCACCCCCCACGTTATATGTAATAACAATACTAATAACATTCAATTTTTGCGAGTTCTTAATATGTGCCATGATTTGTCCGAGGTCTCACAGCCAATAAGTGGCTAGGAAGAAACAATCCCACTTTTTGGTTGCTTTTGTTTGTTTTGCCAGAAAACGCTTTGAAAAGTTCTGCTCTGTTTCAGCCAATCGTCCATCCACGTGTGCATTTCCAGACAGATCGATTGGATAAAAGTACTAAAATCTTCAAACATGTTTTCATAAAATTATTTGTAGCCTTCTCTAAAGACGATTGAAAAGGCATAATGTTTACTAATTATGCTTAAGTTAACGGCAATGCTGCTGCTAATAGCTACGATTTTTTAGGCTCCTACTATGTGCCAGGTCCTGTGCCAACCACTTTTCATGAAATTTCACTTACTCCTCACAACATAGTGTACATACTATCATTTTCCTCATTTTACAGGTGAGAAAACAGAGGTTTAGAGAGGTGAAGCAACTTGCTTCAAGATTTGAAAGAGGATCTTTCTGATTCCAAAGGCTGTGATCATTGGCTACTATGCCACATTGAACTAATTTGGGATTAATTCTGATATGTGGTTTAAATAAAATATCCATCACTATCATTTCAGTTTCTAGTTTTGGAAATACCCAGTTTTAAGAGGCACATGGCCTTTCAGTAACAATTTCATAACAGAGCAGAGTCATTGTATCACAGACTCTTACAGCTGTAGAGGACCCTGGGGATTTTTAATCCATTTTTCTGAATTGTCAGAAGGGGAACTGAGGCTAATCTCAGGATGTTCACCAAACTAAACGTGTTGTGTGTGAGTCCATCAGTCTCGTAAACACCCATCTTGATATGACCAGCTGTGACTACTTTGCTTTGGTGGTAGACAGGAGCTGATGAATATAGAAAACCCGAGATGGAAATAATTTTATTTAAAACAACCAGATATTTTATTTTGAAAGCTGGTTAGTGATCAGCCACAAACCAGGCATTTGACTGATTCAACGACCTAAAATATAACAGTGATAACATAGTGTCTGTGGTTGTACTGTGTTTCCCCGAAAATAAGACCTAGCCGGACAATCAGCTCTAATGCGTTTTTTGGAGCAAAACTTAATTATGTAAGACCCAGTCTTATTTTACTATAAGATGTAATATAAAATGTAATATAATTTATATTATATTATATATTACATTATATATTACATTATACATTATATATTACATTATACATTATATTATATATTACATTATATTACATTATACATTATATTATAATGTAATATAATTTATATTACATCTTATTACATTATATAATTTACTATATAATGCAATATAATATAATATAATACATTGTACATTATATTATATATTACATTATATTACATTACACATTATATTATAATGTAATCTAATTTATATTACATCTTATTACATTATATAATTTACTATATAATGTAATATAATATAATATAATATAATATAATACCCGGTCTTACATAATATAATTTATATTAATTTTTGCTCCAAAAGATGCATTAGAGCTGATTGTCCGGCTAGGTCTTATTTTAGGGGAAACACGTTATATGTGTGTGTATGTACTTAAAGCAGAGGGTCTGACTCCATAGGTCTGTGAGTGACGTCATACCTAGATTTCTTAACAAACTTCCTAGGTGATTCTGACATATGTCCAAATTTGAGAGCCGCTGGCTTAAGAGAAATGTCGTTATGTATTTCCCCTTCAATATTGGTATTAGAAAGCTAATAAGCAACCAACATTCTCCCAGTCCATGTACTGGAAAAAGTATTCAAATATTTCTATATGGTCTCATCATTATCACACTGTTAATAATGATTATAATAAACTATGAAGTTAATAGCAATAGCATTTTTCCAATTGCTCAGGCAAAAAATCTTGGAATCATTCTTGACTATTTTTTTCATATCACCATTCAATCAACGCATCAGCAAATTTTATTCTGCCCTCCCTTAAAATCTGTCTCTAATCCATCCATTCTTCACCACCCTCACCACCACAACCTTGGTCCAAGCCACCTCCTTCTCATCTGGATTATTGCAATAGTCTCCTTATTGTTCTCTCTGCTTCCATTCCTGACCCCCATAGTCTGAATAGACATAGTATGATCCTGTCGTGACATAAGTCAGATCAGGTCTCTCCTCTGGCTTCCAATTCAGAGTCAAAGCCAAAGTCTTTCCAATGGCCTACGAGCCCTTGTCCAATGGTTCCCTGTGAACACTCTGACCTCCGCTCCTAACACTCTCCCCTTACTTACTCTGCTTCAATTGAATTGTCTTCTATTTCTAGGCACACCAGGTACCTTCCTGTCTCAGGGCCTTTTCATGTACTATTCCTCTTCCTGGAAAGATCTTCTCCCAAATCTCTGCAGAGCTCATTTCCTTTAGGTCTTTACTCAGATGCCAGCTCTCAGGGAGGCCTTCCCTGACCATCCTATTTGAAAATGAAACTCCACTCCATCCGTCTCTAGCACTCTTCCCTGATTTCTCTCCATAACACTTCAGCACCTTCCAACATATCTAATCATGATATATTTATGTCATTTATTGTCTTTCTGTACCCAATAGAATATAAACTCCCTAACGCAGAGCTTTGGACTGTTTTGTTTCTTGCCGTATCTCTATCTCCTAGAGCAGTGCCTGTCATCTAGTGTGTATTCCATAAACATTTTATGCACGAATGCATGTAAGCAAATGTAAAAGTGTGTTTTGTGAATTCAGTAAGGGTGGTGGATTCAATCACTGACAAGTAAACTGCTAACAGTGATGACATGGATAAGAGTGCCCTATCTCTTATTGGTCTCAGTAGTTTATTGAGCAACTACTCTGTGCCATGGGCTGAGTACTTGACACAAGTAGTAAGTCTTTGAAGAGATGGCAACATTGCTGAAACCCCGTTGCACCCCATCGGAGGGAAGGAGTCTATGAGTTTGATGTTGGGGTGGGGGGTGGCAAAGAAGGCTCCCTAGAGTGCATGTAGCTGAATCCTGCTTCCCAGATACTGAGGCTCAGGGACCTTAAGCCAGCTTGGCTAAGATCACACAGCTAATAATCTGAAGAGCTAGTAATCAACTCCAGGTCAGCCTGGGTCCAGAGCTCTTCCAATTATGCAGAAGGGGACAACAAAGAGAGTGGTAGACGGCCACATGGCTCATTCTTTCCAAACCCAAACAAGAGTAGAGGCCTCTCAGCAAGCCTGTAGGTTTTTAGTGAATCTCCAAGAAACCAAGAGCAGTTCTCACTGGTTTCTAATCTGGAAAATTCTCAGGAGATTAAGTGGCCTCAGGCCATACATACCCAATTTCAAACTATGTGGTACCTTCAGTCCCATATGAGTCATCGTTGGAAGCAAATCCAAACTCGTAACATTCCACGTGGAATTTTTGAGAGTTGGACTTGGAGACTGTCTCATCCCTCCCTCTCACTCAACAGCAGAATAAACTGGGGCCCAGAGAGGGAAGGGATATGCTTAGTTGGGGCAGATTTGGTGGGAAAGTGCTTGTCTCTTGACTCCCAGTGGAATCTGCTACATATTTGCCATACTGAGGCTGACATCGGCCTAAGTTATGTTTCCTGATATCAGCAGTAGCAGCAACAGCAGCAAAGAAGATAGAAGAAAGAGTCTCAGTTACATGTAAATAGCAAACAAATGACACGAGAACACTGTGATCGCCACTCCTTTCCTTTTGGACTGCATCCTTCCCATAATGGTGTTCTGAGTTAGTCCTCCAGCTCACAGCCAGTCAAAAGACGTGACTCCCTAATGCACTTTCAGAAGGAGAATCCTACCCCTACTCCAAGTGTGAGTACTTGGAGTAGAATAAAATCACACATTCAACCCTCATCTTACTAACAATCACAAGGGAAAACAAGATAATTTACCTTTGCCTTTTTAGTCACATTAATAAATTTATTTCCACAACATCAGTCATTATAGATGATAAAAGTGGTGCAAGACATGCAAATTAGAAGATATTAGCTTGGTGTGATTTGTGTTTATATAATAACTAAGGTTACCAATTAATTGGAAAAAGATTATGTATAACTGTGCCACTCTGATAAATGGGTTATAATGGCAATTATAAACATTCACATTTCTTTTCTTTTTATTCTAAGAAGCAGATATATTATTTAAAATATCAATGCACTGCAATAGGCAGATACTGTGAAATAACTCAGTGTTGAGAAGCAAAAAATATATAGCTCGCATATGAATTCTTAAATGCTCGTATTAGCACAAACACTTGTAAAATGTATGCAGTCTTTGATGAAATGCATGAACCGCATTACTCAGAGGCATTTCAGGTGGAGAAAATATCACTCATCCCCAGTGGCTACCTGAAATCAGCAGCTGCTGAAATAATGCTGCCCCAGTGGCCATGGGACTCGCAGCTCTGTGTTGCTTAACACCCCCTCAGCTGCAGGTAAGTGATTAGTGAGCTGACAGACATTTCTTCAGTTCCACTGGTTAGAGGCCTCACAGAGTCTTTGCTTTACGATGTACGAGGTATGACAATTAAGCTCGCGAAGACATCCTAGAAAAAGTGCTACATACCTCATTGCTGAATATCACTATGGTCATCTTCCAAATACTCCCCTTGGGAAGCTATGCACCTACACCAGTGCCTAGTCCACTCTTCAAAGCAATTTTGGAACTCTTTTTCTGGCAGGGCCATCAGAGCTGTCGTCATATTACCCTTGATGTCCTGAATGTCATCCAAATGTCTTCCTTTCAATATTTCCTTTATCTTTGGGTAAACAAATAAGTCACTGGGGGCCAGATCAGGTGAGTAGGGAGGGTGTTCCAATACAGTTGTTTGTTTCCTGGCTAAAAACTCCCTCACAGACAGTGCCGTGTGAGCTGGTGCATTGTCGTGATGCAAGAGCCATGCATTGTTGGTGAAAAGTTCAGGTCATTTAACTTTTTCACACAGCCTTTTCAGCACTTCCAAACAGTAAACTTGGTGAACTGTTTGTCCAGTTGGTACAAATTCATCATGAATAATCCCTCTGATATCAAAAGAGGTTAGCAACATCGTTGCAACAAGTTCAGAAACTTAATTGTCAGACCTCATATGTACATGGCTAGGGACCAGTGCAATTGAAATTCGAAGGTTACAATGTCAGTGGTGAATAGGGATGGAGGACAGAGCATTTGGAAACTTGGTGACTTGCGGGCAGACATTGCTGCTAATTTGCCCTGGCTCTTTGACGCAGGTCAGTTTCCAGGCTGGAGAGGGAATGCCGGGATAGTCGAGTCTACTGAGGTCATGGTGGTCCAGGCTGGATGGAGGGCAGAGTTCTCCTGCTAGCCTGAGTAGTTCTAATCCAGCACAGAATTGGCAAATGCCCTGCTGTGATTCAAATCCCCAACAGGGCCTCCCTCCACTTTTGCTTTTGTTCCCCCTTTCCTGAGAGTTGATGTGGTTCAAAGTGAAAGGTTTTCCAGATGACTCAGAGAACCCTCTCTAATGTCTTTTGTAGGCCAGGACATGGTGAGGCCTGATATTTTATCCACCCCTTCGGCCAACATGTGGTGAGAATAATCTCATGCTACCTTATAGCTTCTTATAATTTACACATTATTTGGACAAAGAACATTCTCTTTTGTTCCTTGAAGTAACCTTGTGAGGAGGCCAGTGCAGGGATTATTATCCCTACTTACCAAGGAAGAAACTGATGCCCTGAAGGAAACTATACTGGTTCAATGCCATGGAGTTAGGACACAGCAGTGTCAGGATGGCCCGGGTCTGTCTTGACATTTGGCTTCTCAAGTCACAGCTCTGCCTGAGGCTAGGTATGATATAGTATGGCCCAACTGGGCAAGGTGTGCCGACTTTGTGCCTTTAAGTGTTCGAGGTAGTGGATGCCCACCCACTTCATGCACTTGGGTTGGACTCATTTCATAGAGTCTGTCAGAAGCTGGCTGTAAACCCTGGATGGGAACTTACAGAACTCTTCTGGACTACCCAGGAATCTGGGTTTCTTTCCATCTTTGGTTTTGCAGGTTAAAAAAAAAGGTGGGGGGATAACACCCACTGGGCCCCAGGTTCTAGGCTGGCCTCCAGCTGAGTGAAGACTAGTGTGCCACCTGTAGAGAGCACCCTCAGGCATGGAATTTTAGGATGACTGGGGATTCTGCAAAACACAGAAACAGACACTGCTGTCTGGTCTCAGAAAGGCTACTTTAGACAGAGACAGATGACAAGGGCACCCAGGGAAATCTCTATTGCCATTTGAAGAAAGTACCTCAGTGAATCACAAGTGATGCAAAAATACTAAGACTCTTGCCTCAGCTACACTACAACCTACGGATAATTACGAGATGTCGGGTTTCCTAATGATATTAAAAGAGGCAGTATTACTTTTCATTTGTTTGAAGAAATCAGATTGAGCACAGCAGAGATGGAATTTCATTTCATTTATCTTCATTAATGGAGTGCTGCTCTTTAAGAGAAATGTTAACTGAAGGGAAGCCAGAAACTACTTTTATTGCTCAGATGGAAATAAAGACCTGGGTAGACTGGCAGTGCATTAGCTTGTAATCAACAGTGAATCATAAAGATTCATGCTAAAAGACTGGCAATTGTAATCTAATTAGCTTTCTTACTGTTTGGCGGCATTCATTCAGAGCTAGCACAAGAAATGCCGAAAAGTCCGTATTCAGGAGTTCTGTCAGCTCCTGTCCCCAGTGTGGGGGAAGCTGAAGATTAAATCTCAATGTGGTAATGCCAAGAGTGACCCAAGTAGAGAAACGTGTAAGTTGTGTGGCTCTGACCATTAAATGACTCATCAATTGTGGAGGAGGAGCCTGGTGTCCCAGCATGACCCCGAGTGGGAGATCCAAGCAACTCTGGGATGGACTCTCAGCTACTACTAAATAACCTTTCGAAGCCTCAGTCTTTGCATTGGTAGAAAGAGAATAAGGCCTTGCACAGTTGCTGACCTGATTAGAGATGATGCATCTAGAATATGTGCCCAACAAGCACCGACATAGACTGTAATTATTGCTGTGATTGCTTTCAGAAGGCAGGCTGGGTCTGCAGAGACTGACACAATGGACAAGGAGCGTCATCCGACAGTATGAAATATTAAGTGCGGCTCGCCACTGTACCCCATTTTGCAATTTTGGAGTCTGTATGGGCTCTCAAAAGCAGGCCTACTCTTCCATCTACTCGATTTCACAATTATTCATTGATCATTTGCAAAACTATTTTTGAAAGATGTAAATGAAACATCCTGGGCTGACTCCCAAATATGTTACTGACAAATGATGTTGGGTGGCACCTTCCCATTCTGTGGCTAAATAAACCCAAGAAGCACTAATTGCTTTGAAGTTAATAAAGACTTTATTGGCTTCAAATAATTGGTGTTTGTTTGGCTGCTATGATTATAGTTATCACATGCTCTCGACATAATGTAAGCTGGCAGAAGTTTCTACCTTTTACAAGTTTTAAATCCCAATAGAATTGACAGAAAAAGCTATAACCACAAATTGGTTTGCAATTTTCCTCTTTCTTCCCAGCAAGTCCTGTATGGTTATATTATGAACCTTGCTTCACACAAACTGCTTGTGACTTTTATGGCCCTTTTGTGATCTAAATGGCTATCTCATAAGATATTCCATTGCAGCTTCTTTTTCAATTGCTTTTATTGTGAAATGCCCTTGTGGAGAGTTCTGGGGAACATTTCACACTCTTATGGTATTGATTTGCTAAACCTGATGATACGTTTATATTTAAGATACAGTATTGTATATGAACAGAGTGGGAAGCTTATGAAAAACAGAGCCAAAGCTTCCACTGAGGAGATGTTGGATACCATTTGTATGTTTTGGAGTACAAGGAGACTCCCTCATCATCTTTGCATTCATCTCATAAACTCAGCACATGGAAATGCCACCTGAAAAAATGACAATTTGGCCTACTTAGTAATTCTTTCCCCAATATTGTTACATTCAAATGAAGTGCAACTTAACACGGAATACATAGAATCATTATAGCAGCATTTGTTCAGTCTACTAAAGTGGGGAGTTTGGCAGTGCTTTCGTTATAAACACTTTTCATGACCGTCCACAAAAGAAGCCAACATCTGGCTGGAATGTGGAATGCAAGGTATCTCTGTGCCTGTAATTGAATTGCTGTTTAGGGCTTGAAATAATAATCAAATACAATAGACTAGTTGTAGGCCCCTCACCTCCAGCCCAGCTTTCACTTATCTTTCTTTTTCTCACTTTATAGATGACAGTGTAATGAGAACAAGGGTAAGTTGGAGTCCTGGTGAGAAGAGTGTAAGAATGTAAGACAGAGAAAAAGGAGATAAAAGAGGGATATGAGTAAACAGGTAAGACACAGGGAGGCAGGCAGAGAGTAAAGAGGGAAGATACAACATAATAAAAGGGAGAAAGGGGAGAGAAGAAAGTAGAAAGGGAAGAATGATTTGTGGTAATAGAGTTATTTATTTAAAGAGAAAAATTATGAAGCTTATCGGTGTGGGCTGCTGTTAGGTCTGTGCCAAGATGTATTTCCTGCCTTGAACCATGCCTCAGCCATACTCCCTCTCTCTAAAGAATTCTCTAGCCACAGCATTAGTAGTTATTAATAAATGTCTATGTTCAAGGTCCCAATTTCTCTTCCTTCCAGAATCTATTAGTGTTCTGGTTAAATTGAAAAGTGTAAGTCTCAAGCATCCATTAAAAGAAAAAATCCTAACATTACTCAAAGTGGCACCGAAAGGTAAACCAATGATTAGAATTCATTAGAAAAAAAAAAGCCCTCAAATACAATCACTAGAGAAAATGAGGCCTTAGGTCTCAGGGTTGAAGAATCTTAAATTATCTGGGAAGCAACAGAGCAGTGAGGAGGGCACCAGATGAATGCTTTGTATACTTTTCAATTAGAGCTTCAGGGAAGAATTCATACGCTACATTTTCCATGTGACATCAAGGCTTTTATTCTAAGAGGTCACCCAAATAGATCCACCAATCAGCTCCCATTTGAGCGACAAAAATCAATGCATATGGATTGAGGTGGTGAGCAAGGTTTTCAATTGCTGGGATATCGGGGAGGAGGTGATTGCAATTTGGCAATGCTTTGATGTGGGAAGGAGTGCATTGCTACGAACAACGGCAAGATGGACTCTACTGCATATCCTTTATAATTATGAGCTATAAATTCCCCTCTGTGTTTTCCATATGCTACGTCTTCATTTAGAAACCATGGTATTCATGGCTCCTTCCATCTCAGCTCTGCAATAAAATTGATTTCCCCATAGATCCTCCACGAGAGTGACTCATGTGAACTTTGAGGACTTCCCTTTCTGCTTTGCACAGGAAAGGTGACGTGACTGGCGTGGGGGAGCGTGTCTCCCTCTTGAATTACACCATCATTTGTCTAGTGTCAGCAGTGGGGAGCTCATGCAACCAGTGTGATGCAGAGTGGGAGAATTTCCTCTCACCCTTTTCATCTCAGAAGAAAACGAATAAAGAGAATTACCAGGCTTTGATGTGGCTAGGCTGCTTTTGGCAAAGAACACCAACACATACTTTGTTATTTTCTTTTATGATATAGCAAGCTTAGAACTAAAATGAAACTTCCAGTACAGCCTTGATGCTTCCCCACCCCTGGACTTACTCTTTACATAATGAATAGTAAATGGAAAGCAGGAGAGCTGCAAGACGAGGCAAGGGAAATATTAGAAATATTTGATCAGCTGCATTGTGGCTTGCTTTTGTGGCAACTGCTCTAAGAACCTGCATCCAGCAGACTCAGCAGATGTTTATCCAGCACTTACCATATGCCAGGGATTTTTATACACATTTAGGAGGCATTATCCCATTTTAGAAATCAGAAACTAAGGCTGAGAAAAGTAAAGAAAATTGTACCAGGCCACAAGGCTAACTACGGTAGTTTGCAAATCCTGGTCTTCTCACATGCTGAGGCCAGGAGCTCTTGCCACTGAACCCAGCTGGCAGGCTTTCCAATACAGTGATGACCGTCATAGCAAATACTGGTATAGCACCACTAGTCTAAGTGCCTAGCCATATTAGCTCATTTAATCTCCATGACACCAATAAATGGTTGTACCATTTATCTCCATTTCACCAATGAGGAAAAATAGGCAACGAGAGGTGAAGCAATTTGCCCAAAGCTACCTAGTAGGGAAGGGGCAGTGCTGAGATTTCAACTCAGATCCTAGAGCTGGTGTTTCTCTCTTCTCCAGATGGTGCTTCGTGTAATCCAGGCTTTTTGACAGCCTTGCCAGAGGGTCTGGACTCCCAAGGCCAGTCGGTGCCAGCAGCCAGCATTTCACTTTGGAGGTAGCCTATTACTTCCCTTGGGATGAGGGTGTGTGCGACATACTGTGGAAATGCTATCATAAAGGCTGAGTTTACCTTTACTATTTCTTGCATCCATTCATCTAAACAAATATAAGTGCCTACTGTGTGCTAAGCACTGACTCTTTATAAAAGAGTTAAAATGTTCAAATTATGTTTCCAATTTTTTCTAATGTTCTGCAAATATAGAGATGATAACCTTGTGTCCTTATGATGGTATCCTTAAAATTTAGGATAAAACAACTGTTAATAGATATTCTCCAGTTTATCCTTATGGCTGTTCACGGACAGGAAACTACACATTAGCAGAAAGGATTCAGAGATTAGACGGATTAGAGCAGCCTGGAAACTTACACCCCATGCAATTCCCTCTGTCATTTGATTCTGGAGGACATGGAGGCAAATCTGACAGCTGCTCTTAAAAGTAAATTGTTAAAATAATTCAATCTAATATCCTGTTGATCTACTTTTTATCACTGTCTGTGCAATGGTTAGATTTGGATGTCTATGCAAGTGTCTTGTTATAAGCATTTACTTCCTCAGTAGATATGGCTGGGTTATTTGCTGATATTCAGCCTATGAAGAATTCCTGGTAAAATCTGAGATAGATGAAGAGCACAGACATTAGAAGTCAACAGAAGCAGCATAAGCCCACATTATCCAAAGGTTGTTAGAACCAACAGGATGTGTGTGCGTGGTGGTGGGGGGAAATGGTTGGCTTGATTCTAACACTTAAAAAAATCTATTCTGTATCACACTTGGGCTGGCATCTGTCTCGAAGTGGAAGCATCTGTGTATCCGAACTCCCCTGTCCCCCACAACTAAACTCTAATGCCCCTTTGGGCAGGTGTTGGCTTCCTTATGTTGGCATCCTCTCCAGTGTCTACCAGAGTAGAGCCTCCACCCATTTCCATTCAAATGTATCAAATCATGCAGTATGCTTTCCTGGAAGAGGTACTAATTTGTCCAAATCAGATGCATTTTCATGTCCCATACACATCAAGGATTGTTCATCTACATGGAAGGCGTGAAATGGAGTTAAGAACACTGAAACTAAACAGGTTTGCCTGCAATGACAGACAATTGATGTTTGCTAAAAGTACACACACACACACACACACACACACACACACACACACTGGATTTTTTACAAGTCTCACTATTCTCTTTTCATTAGCTGCCAGATTTAATCACTATCTTTGGTCATTATGTCCCTGAAACGCATCAAAGTGCATACCGTACGTTTTATATTTTGATTTCCCATAGTCGCCCTTCCACTTTAAGAGGATTTGAGGCTCACTTCTGTATAAAGGTGAAATTCAATTCACTTTTTATAGGAAAATCTAAAATCTTGTGGTCGTTTCTAATGTTATTATCTCTGTCAATAGAGCTGAAGTCTTAAATATATTTAGGCCCCATTTATCGCTGGCAACTGCCAAAATCTAAGCTGGGGCTCCATTTTGACATAGTCTACTTTTTCTAAAAAGATAAACAACCGCAGAGAAGCACGTTGGAGTTCCCCTTCCTGGAACAAATACACACAAACAGTCCTCCCTCTAAGGTTTACATACTCACCAGCCTCATAAATACATGCAATCAGATAAGCTCTTGGTTGGATTTAGAAAGTGATTTGGGATACTAGAAGAAGGAGTATTTGATACACCGTGGATTCCCTGGCGGAGAATAAAAGCCTTCTAGGCAAAGACTATATACGTCCTGCAAAATAAACGATCATGTGTTTTCTTAGGAGGTGAAGGGTTTTTCAATTCCCTGTGCTCAATCTGTGGGACACCGTTCAACACTGCTAACGCACATTGCGAGTTTTAACACATGCCCATATTTATCTATCACACATGCTTTATTTTACTTACTAGTGAGTTAGACATGGTTTGCTATGTTTCAGTTTCTAAATTTCAGCAAACAGTAGCAGAGTTTCATATTCATGCACTTAGAGCTCACATCAGAAAGCTGATCTTGGAAGTAATATGGAGGGATAGTTTTATTAGGGAAAGCACCTTTTAACAAGGTGCTTTTGCTCATTCAGGGACAAAACCTCTTGTACCAGGCATATGAGGTATAAAAGCAAACCATTTTAATCCCTAAATCTAAAAATCTGATAAAAGCCATCTATAATTGTATCAAACTATAATTTAGTCTGTTACATATGGGCCATTGGGGTATAGATTTGGTTTTGAGGCATCAAGTCCCCGTCATTATTGGTATGTGAATAGCATTATTTGTTTTCTCTTAGAAATGTCTGTACGTTATAGGGGCACCTGTATAACAATGAACACAGTGAGAGCCAAAGGATATTAATGCACAAAGAGTGCCAGCCAATTGCTTGCTTCGCCTTCAAAATCTGTCAGGGAAATCTGGCAGAGTCATGTGCTTCCCATAATAAACTTGTTCCTCCGCCCGTGGCTTTTGGATCCCCGCAAGTCAATGAGCTGTTCTGAGTTTGAAGCAAGAGAATATACCTTGGCAAAGAGAAAGCATTGCAATGAATAATAAATACCCTCTCCCCTTTGCTGCTGGGAAGGGAGAGAAAAGGGAGGGCTTCTTTATAGATGACCAACTTGGAGTGGCAGGCAGAAGTTTGGAGAATAGGGATGGTAAGTGGGCAATGATTTAGAATCAAGCCTTGCTGTTTCGCTGAGCACATCCTAATGAATGGGAAGAGAGCAGAGATGTCTGAGTGCCCATTAATAAATAGCACCAAGATATCTAAACCCCCTTGGCAAAGTCACTCCAGTATCTGAAAAGACAAAGGGAGGGCAAAGAAGGTCCTTAGATATTAACTACTGTTCACTTTTTCTTCTTTTTACAGAGAATATACGAGAGTAAGATGAAGCACATTCATTGAACTCCCCCAAACTAAAACTATAGTCCACGAGGACCAAATGGTGCAGCATTTCTTTAGCCACAAATTAGCACTTCGTAAGAGCTTCATGTTTTTGAGCCATTGATTTTTGATAAATCCTGATTGGCAAATGTGAGAACAGATGTAGGTGTGCCAGATGGTTTTTCCAGACTTATTCAGGTCTAACTGCCAGATTTAGGGCCAACTAAAGCTGAGAAAATGAAAGAAATAATTGATTCTCTTTCTCCTGACTCTGGGGACAGTTCTCTCTGTGCCCACTAGTTCATGCACCATGTGCAATGCCATGAACTTGGAAGAGAATCACTTATTTAACTTTCAGGCCAAAAGAAATATATCAAGGGAGGGAAAACAGAAGATACTTTCAAACAATTAAAATATGCTGGAAAACGGGGAAAATATCACTTATCAGTTATCCAAGATTTTATGAGAAAATGCTTGATTTCTCTGAGCCAAACAATGTTTACAGTTTCAGCAATGAAAATTCTAATTTTGTGCTCTAATGAACACAAAACGATCCATACTCAACCTTGGCAAAACTTATAATGACTGTGTAATTGAAGTGACTTTGTCATATTAAAATATTTTATAAAATTATAGTAAATGGCCAAGAAGGAAAAACACAAATTGGGAAGCCTTGGATATGTGATACAATAGCCATACCACCCCATGCTTTGTAAGTAGAATGAACACTACAGAATTGAAGGACACATTCATACTTAACACCAGCTGACCAATCCATAAGATATTAGATGCTTTTGAGAAGGAGGCACATAACAGTTTTATTCTATGCATTAAGCATATAAAATTATAAATACTACTTTTGTTGCAGCATCTCTCAATATATGTCAAATGCTATTAAATTCCTCCTCACTCTATATTTGGAATGCAGAAAAGGGAAGACTTAGTTTTCCTGGTGACATTCCATAGTTACAGTGGCTAGTGGTTCTCACCCACAATGTGGGGAATCATAATCTCCAGCAAATTGTAAAAGAAATTTAAATCACAGTAAGTTATGAGTAGAAACACACAAATTTGGAGATGACTTTGATTACAGCCTATTTCAGGGACTATTGAATAGATGTACGGCCTGATTTCCAATCCCACTGTCTTGGGGCTTTTGGATTCAGAATTGGAAATATCCACTTCTATATTGAACTAAGGCTTTTGTCGTTGTGTCACATATGTAAAGTCTAAATATCCACTCAAGGGTTGCCTTCTAAACCAAAAGACAGTGTCTCTACAAGTAAGGGGAAGTTTAAAAATGTGTAATTGGGACCCAGAATAGCCAAGATAATCATGCAAAAAGAAGAACAAAGTTGGAGGAATCACACTTCCCAATTTCAAAACCAACTACAAAGCCATAGTAATCAAGACAGTGGCATAAGGGTAGATGTATCAATCAATGGAACAGAAATAAGAGTCCAGAAATAAACCCTCACATTTATGATCAACTGTTATCTGAAAAAAAGTGTCAAGGCAATTCAATGGGGGAAAGAACAGCTTTTTCAACTGAGACAACTGGATTTTTACAGGCAAAAAGAAATGACGTTGGACCTCTACCTCACACCATATATAAAAATCACCTCAAAATAGATCAAAGACCTAAAAATAAGACCTAAGACTTAAAACTTTTAGAAGAAATCATAGGTACAAACCTTCATGACCATGGGTTAGATAATGGGTGCTCAGATATGACCAAAAGCACAAGCAACAAAAGAAAAAAAATAGATAAGTTGGATTTCATCAAAAGTACAAACTTGTGTGCTTCAAAGGACATCATCAAGAAATTTTCAAGACAACCCACAGAATAGGAGAAAATTTTTGTAAATAATTTATCTGATAAGGGACTTGTATCCAGAATATATAAAGAATTATTGCAACTCAATAATAAAAAGACACAGGGTCTGATAGGTATTTCTCCAAAGGAGATATAAAATTGGCCTGTAAGCACATGAAAAGATGCTTAACATCATTAGCCATCAGGTCAATGTAAATCAAAGCCACAATGAGATCCTGCTTCACACCCACTAGGATGACAATAATAAAAAAGACAGATACAACAAGTGTCGGTGATATTACCAAGAGATTGGAAACCTGATAAACTGCTAATGAGAATGCCAATGGTGCAGCCACTGTAAGAAACAGTCTGGCAGGTTCTCAAAAGGCTAAACATAGAGTTACCATAGGATCCAGCAATTCCGCTCTTAGGTGATACCTAAAGGAATTGAAAACATATGTCCACACAAAAACTCATGCACTGATGTTCACAGCAACACTATTCACAATAGGCAACAGATGAAAACAACCAAAATTGATAAACAGATAAATATGATGTCGTCTAGTTATAAAATATAATATTATTTGGCCATAAAAAGGAATGGAGTACTGATTATGCTACAATATGGATGAACCTTGAAAACATTATGCTAAGTGAAGGAAGCTGGACGCATGAGACCACATGTCATATTATTCCACTTATATGAAATGACCAGAATGGACAAATCGATAGAGAAAGTAGATTAGTGATAAGGGCTGGGTGGAGGGAAGAATGGAGAATAACTGCTTAAAGGGCACAGGGTTTCCTTGTGGGGTGACAGAAATGTGCTAAAGTTAATTGTTGCAGAAATCTGTGAATACACTAAAAGCCACTGAATTGTATACTTTAAATCAGTGAATTATATATCACAAAAACTGTTTTTAAAAATTGTGTCATCATCTCAAAAACTCCACTTTATTTGTCTGCAAGAAAGCAAGTTTTAAGAGAGGAACAGACATTACAGAGGATGCTGATCTAGACAATATGGGTATTCATAGTTATCTAATTCATGAGACCAGAACTCCAATTTTCCAGTTCACTTTACCTGCTTACAGTGAGACTGTGGCCGCAAGACTCTTTGCTCAGGATGACTGTCTAGTTGATTCAGACTATTGGTTGCATTAATGGCCCTCTTGGTAAGCTGGTGAACCTTCCAGGTTGTGCCTCAGTGGCTCCATATACCAATAGTAGGCTAGCTAAAGAAATTTTTGTTTCTGGCTCAGTGGGGTACCCTCAAATGAGAATTACTTGGTTAATCCACTGATGAGTTGAATCATTAGTGCAACCCAACTTTACATAACCCAGTGTCTCAAAGTACAAGCTGTAATCAAAGAATACAGTGAATGTTTAAATTAAAAAATGTATTACAGTAAAAGACACATTGTCATTAATCTCCCTCAAAATACTCCCTGTCGCTTCGAACACATTTATCCCATCGTTCTTGTCACTTTCTGAAGAAGTTGTGGAAGTCCTCTTTCGTGAGTGTCTATAGTTGCACTGTCGTGGCTGCCTCGATGTCCTGAATCAATTCAAAACGTTTACCTTTCATGGTCATTTTGACTTTGGGGAAGAGCCAGAACTTGCACCGTGCCAGATCTGGTGAATAAGGTGGATGAGGACACACTGTAATATTTTCATTTGACAGAAATTGCCATATACCAGAAGCCACGTGTGACACGGAACGTTGTCATGATGGAGGATGAAGTAAAGACACTCACAAAAGAGGACTCCCAGAACTGCTTCAGAAAGTGGCCAGAACGATATGGATAAGTGTGTTCAAAGTGAGGGGGAGTATTTTCAGAGGGATTGATGACAATGTGTCTTTTACTGTAATACATTTTTAAAAAAAATTTAAACATTCACCGTATCTTTTGATCACACCTCGTAGATTCTGATATTACATAGACAAAAGGCTTCTAGGTCTAATCAGTTTGGGAAACACTGCAATAAACTGCATTCCCCACCTTAGAGATACACAATATACATTAGAAAATTAAGGGCTCAAAATTCAACTTAGAAGAAAAACTTTTAGCCCAGCATTTGCCATATATATTTGATCGGTCTTCATTAAATACCTATACCCCACCACACACTTGTTTGTTTTGTCTCCCGCATAACACCTATTAACATACTATCCATGGACCACACATGGGGAAATACTAACATAGCCTATCAAATTGGCTGAAGAAAGAGAGAACCATGACCTTGAAACTTTCACTGTCTGAGAATGTTACCTTGCTTTGAAACCTTGTAATCTTATTAAAAAAAAAAAGAACATGGATGCATAACACTCAAATCACTAGAATAGTGTTTCCTAACCTTTTCCACATCTTGTTCCAATTAGAAAAGGATTGGAATACTATGGTTTGCAGTCAAGAGACTCCAGGGCTCCTGGGCCCTGCCACCTCGAGGGTTACAAGGATCGGCACATCTGCATTTCTGCAATCTATGCCACTAAAAAGCTGTGGCGAAAGTCTGCTCTTGATAATCTGTCACAAAACCACCATATTTCACCTATTTTCATGTTGGATAATTAGTAGACAAACTCTCTAGGTGGTACTTGACTTATCTGGACATTGGCAAATTTGTGCAGACACTACCGTAATGTTTTTCACATCATGGTGAGATTGAAGATAGTTTTGTTGAAGCAGTAGGAAGTGAGTAGACCAAAGGGGTGATTTAACACCAAATTGCCAAATCCAGGAACAGAACTGGATACTTTGAGAAATGCAACTGAGAATGATTGTGTCTAAGCACCTAGAACTTTTTTCATCTTTTTTGAGATATAATTGACATATAACATTGTGTAAGTTTAATGTGTATAACATGATGATTTGATATACCATACGGCAAAATGATTACAATAAGGTTAGTTAACACATTCATCACCTCATATAGTTACCGTGTGTGTGTGTGTGTGTGTGTGTGTGTGTGTGTGAGAGAGAGAGAGAGAGAGAGAGAGAGAGAGAGAGAGAGAGAGAGAAATTTTAAGATCTACTTTTTTAGCAACTTTCAAGTATACAATACAGCATTGTTAATTATAGTCACTATGCTGTACATTAGATCCCCAGAACTTATTCATCTTATAGCTGGAAGTTTGTACCCTTGACCACTGTTACCCATCTGTCCCATACCCCTTCCCTGGGAACTGTCAATCTACTCTGTTACTATGAATTTAGTATTTTTAGATTCCACATACGAGTATAAGTGAGATCATACAGTATTTGAATTTCTATGCCTGTCTTGTTTCACTTAGCATAATGACCTCAAGGTCCACACATGTTGTTGCAAATGGCAAGATTTCCTTTTTTTAAGGCTGAATAAAATTCCATATATATGTGTGTGTATATATATTCACAATTTCTTTATCCAGTCATCTGTTGACAGAAATTTAGGTTGTTTCCATGTCTTGCCTATTGTCAATAATGCTGCAATGAACATGGGGGTGCAGATTTCTCTTTGAGATAGTGATCTCATTTCCTTTGGACATATACCCAGGAGTGGAATTGCTGAGTCATCAGGTAGTTCTATTTTCAATTGTTTGAGGAATCTCCATACTGTTTTCCATAGTGGCTGCACCAATTTACACTCCCACCAACAGTAGGCAACTAGAACTTTGGAGCAAGCAGATTTCCTGTGCAAATGGCACAATAGAGAACCATCCATAGTCTTCATCTTGTATGGTTTTCCTGAATCATCGAAGAAGGATTAGATTATGCCTGGCATTGTGTCTTGTTAATGATATCAACTCCTTCCTGATTCCTTGAAATTCATTCTTTCTACATGTGGAAGTTCCATTAACCATATTATGTTGATTATTAACCAGAGCAGTTCTTTCCCCAGGCCTGTCAAATATCAAAAGCAGAAATATAACTTTTTTTTTTCAAGCAGAGAGATTTGGTTTTTATTATTCATTTGCTGCATTATTCTTGTTTTGGAGAATTTGAGGTATATATATGATTTTTTCAGCAGTAAGAGCTATTTCAAGGATCAGATTTCAGAAGGCTTCACGATATGCTTTCACTTGAAAGACAAATCCAATTTGACATAAAATTTCATTATGAAGAAACCGTTACATGTGATGACACTGGTTATTGAAAATTGAAATGAAGTGAGAGGAAGCTTACACCAATGTGTATGAGATTCTGCTTTCTTTGAATGACACAAAGAACTCAATATATCTAATCATGTCCGTTATGCCCACTGGGAACTGAGCTCTGGTGATATTGCACAAGGATGCTTCTTGATTGCTGGAAACCCAAGTATTAAGCCATATACCACTTACATCAGTTGTTAAAAAGCTTTGTGTGACTGCTGGTCCCTGGGAATTGTTTTACGTTCCTTCTCTTGGTAAAAGAAAATAATAGTTAATAATCTGGGCACAAAATTCATAAAAGAAGGGTACCAACCAGTCAGCA
Source organism: Rhinolophus sinicus (assembly GCF_036562045.2). NCBI lineage: Eukaryota > Metazoa > Chordata > Mammalia > Chiroptera > Rhinolophidae > Rhinolophus > Rhinolophus sinicus. The sequence goes on along the minus strand of NC_133768.1, from coordinate 107,972,487 downwards.
CAGACTGACATTTTGGCTTTTTACACTTAAAGTCTGAATTATTACAAACCTAGAAGTAGGCATCAGGCACATCATCTCTGATCAAGTTTTCTTGTGCTCCAACGAGTGCCCTAAGCAGAGAGATTTTTAACAGGAATGCAACAGGGGAACCGTCTCTCTCCTTCCTATTTGTTAAGTTTTACTTAAGATACTTGAGGGCTAAATTGCACTATAGTCTGTGACGAGTATCCTCTCTGCTATTTCCCTCTCCTATTCACAAAACTGTCCTTTCCGGTTTCCCCCCACTCCCCTCAACTCTACCATCTTCATGAATCAAATCAGCTTTGGAGTACCTTTCTTCCAGCCTCCAGAATCAAAGCCACTCCAAGGTTACCAGTGCCTCCTGATAACTAGGTTCTGTATCAGTTTCCTCCTTCTGTTTCTCTCCCCCAGAGTCTCCATATAGTCTGTCTATGATATTCTCAGCTTCCACTTGGTGGAGTTTTGGAGCTGGGGTACATTTCTGAATTGGGGTCACGTGGTTAGTTGGGCTGCACTGTCCTGTCAAGACAACCCTGGATTCTTTTTATAATCAAAAAGTCAAGAAGCAGGAAATGATTGATGCATGAGCCATGCCTACAAAGGTACTATGAGAGCTTAACTACTTGGAAGTACCATCTTCTTTTCTCTCATCATACCCTCCATAATCCTGCCCTGTCATCCATCCACGGTGTTCAAGGCCCTAGATCATTATGCAAAATAGTTTTTATCATAAGAATTTGAAAAAGAAACTACAGTGAGTCCTGCCACTACTAGTAAAATATTTAATGTGCATGCTAAAAGCTACAATTCGATGACTGACTCATTAGCAAATAAGTTCCCCAAACAATTCAAAGTAAATTTCCCTAATATGTCTAGTTATTCTGCCCTGCCTGGATTGCTAATGAATGTGCTGCCTGAATGAACAGAAGTATTGGGAACTTGAACAGAGCTGGCCTGGATTACATGCCACTGGCACCAGAAATCAGTTCTCCCCACACAAAATTTCCTCTGGAGTATGTTCTTTATCCAGCACTGATTTTCCAATAAAATCAGCCTCGATTATTGCAAGCATAAGAGCAATCCCCGAGGGAGGAGATCAGGCAATTCAATTCTAGGAAATGCTGTACGAGGCAAAATTAACCTTGTAGTAGTGTTATTTCCTGAAACATGGTCTTGTTTTTTTGAGTTTCATTCATACACATCAGTATAAAGGGAAGGATTTTTTAAATGCCATCACTGAGATGTGACCAAAGGATTTAATTACTGACACATTCATGAAAAGAACATGAAGTGAAAGAAAGCTTGTTTAGTTTTATCACTCTACAGAGTTATTGCCTGAAACCTCGTGGCTAGAAATGTCTGTGATTCTGTGTGTCAAGCCTTGCTTAAGGACCAGCTCCCTTAGAGTTTCCCATTTTGGAGCCATCCAACTTCTGAAACTATGGGCCAGTGAGGAAAGTTACCAAAGGCTTCTTCATGCTGACAGTGAAGAATGGTGGGAAGGAGAAAGGGGAGAGCAGGTGCTTCCCAGACTCCTCAGATCTGAGGAAGAGGGTAAGTGTGCATGTTTCGGCATTGGCTGCTGTGTGTCCCATCCTGCTAAATACTGAGCATCAAGATACTCTTGCAAAAATAGGAAATAGCATGTGTCGTCAGTTGTTTCCTTGTCCCACAGTGACAAAAGCATGCCTTCTGTCATACTTGAAAACACCTAATGACATCAAACACAACTGTTTATGCATAACCTCCATCCATAGAAAGGCTGACATGTTTCCCCCTGTGCCTTCCCTTCAAAATCAAGAGTGGCAATATATCTCGAGTAGGAAGGTGGGGGTATAAACCAGAGGAATCATCTGTGAGGTAAATTTCTTGCTCCATAAAGAGGGTAAAACTAACTTTAAAAGGTCTCAGTGTTAAAGCAATATGGAATACAGACTATTTTAAAAGAAACCTCGGTTCCTTTCCAGGAAAAGTAAGTAACTCACCTGAGGGCTAATAAGGAATTCAGCAATTGTCCAAAGGGCAGGGCAAAATCAGGCTTACTCTAAGACTGAACTCATCCTTGTACTAAACTATGACAGCTGAACTTCAAAGTCATAGCCCTACATTCCTAGGCTCATTTATTCACCACGAATTAAGCTTCCCTACAATGACAGAGCTGAGCACAGCTGGGCTGGGCTCTTCTGCAATGGTGCTTTTATGGTGCAAAGCCTGTTGGGAGATCCTCTTGGAGAGTTCCATCACACATGTGGGACGTTCTTCTGCTGGTCCTTAGTGATAGGTGTTAGACCTGGGAATGTGGGTGTTGTTTAACGGGTTAGGGTTATAGCAGTGAATAAAACAAAGTTCTTGCTCATACAAACCTTCCATTCTTGTGGGAGGTGATACCTCAAAACAAAGATAGATAGACGATAGCTAAATAGATCAATCTGATAGGATAGATAGATAGATAGATAGATAGATAGATAGATAGATACAGTGTGATGACAATTACTAAAAAAAAAATAAAGTAGGTTAAAGGGGACGGTACGTAAGTATGTTGGAGGGGTGGCTATTTTGCACCAGGTGGTTGCCCAACAATGTCACTCTTGCTCAAAGCTTTTGTAAAATTTCTCTTCGGGACATGCAAGATCCACAAGAGAAAATCACTATTGTTTTGAAACAATACCCACGTTCATTGCCTAGACTGACCACTTTTTCAACATCCATAGCTCTGCGTCTTCATCTTGGACTAGTTTTCAAGAGTTAAACCCACGTTCCCAGGTCTACCACCTATCACTAAGGACCAGCAGGAGAACCTCCCACGTGTGTGATGGAACTCTCCAAGAGGATCTCCCAGCAGGCTTTGCACCATAATAGCACCATTGCAGAAGGGCCCAGCCCAGCTGTGCTCAGCTCTGTCATTGTAGGGAAGCCTTCATTAGGGTGGATTTGAAAACACACAGCATTTTCTACTTGTATCACGTATTTAAAGAGACGTTTCTGTAGTGTTAGGAAATAGCAGGGTGTCCTGTTTCCTTGAAACGTCCTCCTCTACAATCTTGTGTCAATCACGTCAAATCCATTTTTGGAAATAGGTGGGGTTTAAATTACATATGAGTGTACATATATATGTGTAGAGAGTGTATATAGACAACCACGCATGCCTTTAAAGCAAGGCTGCTAGTATGTCTAGTTTGCTTAGTAAACCCTTGCATCGTGATTTGAGGCAAGTTAAACGTTCACTTAGCCAGTGTTGGTAGTAATACACATCTCCAGCCAGTGGGAGAGAGATGACTAAGGTATGCTTCTCCATGTAGATGCTGTGATTAGCAGATTCCTGGCAACGCACACTGCAGGGTTTGATAATGCAGAGACAAATGAGTATGGATGAGCTTCGTGGCTGTCCTGGGTTGCCCTGCTAGGAACTCACGGGGCTTCCATGAAAGTATACAGTCACATACTCCCTGCAGCTGCTAAAAAAAAAAAAAAAAAGCAAAAAGCCACACGAGTCACCTGAAATATTTCCCCCAACTACATGGAACCCACTTGTGGCAATATGGTGCTGAGAGGAAAACCATAGGGGGTGGTGAGAATAGAGAAATGACAGTGAGAAAAAGATTTGAGAACTTCTATAGTGACGGTTGTTTCTGCTTGTACATCACTAGCGATGATTTTATCTTGGGTTTAAATTATCATGGCGCGAGAGAGTATATTAATGTACAGAGTGTATAAATGCATGTGCCTATAAAACCTGGGTTATAATGACATATATAGAAATGCATGTGCATATAAAATCTGGATTATAATAACATGTAATCTATCCCCATGCTGTAAATTCTACAAATGTAAACATTTTCCTATGGAAGAATGGTTTACCTTTTTTTTTCCCTTTTATTTTTATGATAGCTCTCTAGATAACTGCTGTTGGTTTAGGTAAAAGCTTTAATAAAGCAGAAACTATTTGTTTCCTATTGAAGCATCTGGCCAAAGTGAGTCATTTCTATAGTTCTTACTCCCCCCCAAACTACCAGTCAACTAAATGAGAACTTATGGTCCCTGACTGCTGACTTTGAACATGTTCTGTGATTGATAGAAGACTGATTTACTATTGGGAGCCCTGTGTAGAATTCCCATGGGATCATGCATTATTTCCCTAGAAATAAAAATAGCCCTACCATGCTTATATTTGTGGCTGATAAAAATGCATTCAGAAAGAGTTTTCATGTCTGTGAAAAGAATTCAGAAAATGGAGCTAGAATAATGTTAGGTGTCATGCCTAAAATACTATCTCTTAGTGTAGCCTAGCTGTTTGAATAATGTTCAAGGAACTGTATGAAAGTAAAATTTTTAAAACTGCAAGACATAATCATGGGTTGATAAAGCCACAAGGGAACAGCTGGATGCTTAGAGAAGCCCTACATGAGCTGAGATTTACATCAAAGTCCACAGAGAAGGATTAGCCAGATATAATCAGAGAGGATTTGATATGTCTATTTCCCTGGAAACAGTTCTAAAAGGGGTACCTTATGATCCTTCCCTAACTCTAAACCTTTAACTTTCTAGAACAAATGAATCCTTTTTAGCATTTTCTGAGTTTTGTCAACATTGCCCTGTTCTCCTCTTAATATCAAAAGTGAGGTCGGGTCTTTGGCAGTGTGACCCTCCAGGCATTTTGGCAAACACAGCTACTCTCTCTTTTGCTTCTTTTCTCTCCCGCCATTCATCAACTTGGTATTTCCTCCTACTGTGAGAAACGCCCCCTCTCCTCCTTAGCTGCCTCTACCTAGCAGACATTGCTCACGACACCATATCTGCTTTTTTTTTTCTCATTCTGTCTTTTGCAAGTGTTGTTCTGCTCTCTTAAATGGCTTCTGCCCCCACTGTTCACTAAGGGCATCGTCTGAGCTAGGGTGAGCCCACTCCAAACAGCTGCTTGTTCCTACATCGGATGCCGCCCTGCTTCAATCGCAGAGCCTGTCTGTGGGACGATGTGTGTTTCCCTACCAGAGGGCGAAGATTTCTGGGGCTGAGACTTTACCTTACTCATCTCCCTGTCAACCGAGCCCAGAATACAGTAGGTGCATACTTCATGATTGTTAAAAGAACACACGTGCATGGCTTGCTGGACTTTCTAGCAGGTCAGTTAATTGATGGTGAGTTTTTGACAGTTTTCTGAGAGAATGCTGAATGGCAATGTTAAAATTCTAGGTGCAATTCCTACAGACTGAAAACTGAGCTGCCTGTGTGAATGGATGAAACAGTTGCCCACTCTTATCTAAACAGCAAATGCTAAAAGGCAGAGTTAGAAAGTAACATGATACTTTATAAATTACTGGATAAAGAGGTAGTTTATGAATGTGGTTGCTTGAAAAGTGTCTTAGTTTCCTTTAAAATGGCTTGACTCCACATTTACTGGCTTGTTTGAGGTCCCTGTGCTTCCCCAATAAAAGGGTGCTTTATATTTCTGTTTCATCATCCTGGTTATTAGACTGTTAATTCACCACCTCAGGAAAAAAACGTTCTCATAAAACTTGGGAAAGATGAGTGATGGTAATGAGACAAACCCACAGGCTTGAAGTTTGGAAGAAACTCTTCCTTATAAAGGTAACATAATAGAAGGTGGCATCATTGACTTGTACATTTTTGATACATTTGATGCCATATTCTAATCAGTTACATCAAATTAGATAATATGATTTTTAAAACCAACAACTAATTTATAAAGGAACATGTGTGTCCTAAGAATTGGACCTGAGGCAGTGGGTCCAAAGTGGAGAGAATTTCTGGGGTATTGGGGTCCTGGGCAGTCTGTCTTTGGACCTCAGTTGTCTCATCTGAGATTGCCTAGATGATGCAACTATATTTACCAATGAAAAGAAGGGTGGCCAGAAATTTGTGCAAGTTTCATTAGCTATGAAGATGATTGCTAGAACCTTCTGCACCTTATGATAGATATCTGGACAACATAAAGGGGACAGTTTATTTTATGCAGCTGTTTAGACAGAGGGTTTATTGCTATGTTTCCTTTAAGTACCCTTAGAATGGCCAGAGCTGATTAGAGATTGACTATACTTTTGTTGACTTCATACGTGTTCTGCAGAGGCTCATTGGGGACTGCTGGCTTCACGGATCTCCTTCCGAGGGACCTAATCCTAAATGTCCCTTACTGTCATTGAGGACTGCTCCTCAGGACATTCACAACTCATAAAAATCATTGAGTGTGACATTGTAAAAGAGACACAGAAGGTATTTCATCATTTCAGACTTGGGGGATTTCTTTCTTGTCCAGGGTTGACTTTTTAAATAATCTGCTCACTTCTAACACTCATGTTAGAGACTGGATGTAAGTTAATTCAGCTCTAAGCTTCTCAAACGACCTATGGAGGCCCGACCGCCATGTGGTCATTTTATTTCACATGGACTCGAGCATCCAATTCTGTGTTCCATGAAACAGCATGCTGGATAAAGGTGCCCACTAGTCAAACACATTTGGGAAATCCTGGGTAAGACAAAGTAAAATAGGCCTCTTTCTACAGGACTTCTCTGAGTCTGCTTTATGCTAATGTGTATAGGAACGCTCCAGGGAAAAGAGGTGATAGTGCATGACAAACCTCCGTGATGTCGGGGACTTGTTTTTCCCTAAAAGAGACCATCCCACAAGAGTAGTACACAGTGCTGAATCCACGGCCAGATCATCCAGAGAGGATGTGGTAACCCTGTGACAGTCTGCATGTCTGTGATACGCATGTATCCAAGAGCACCACAAGAGATGTGGACACTGACCGCAAAATGACCTTTGGTCCTAAGGAGTCATCTAAAAAGCTCAATCCCATCTATCTTGTATCTAACATAGGTCTTTAAAACTGTAAGGATGTGACTTCTTGTCCTTCATTTGAAAGATGCTCAAGGCAGAAATGATGAAAAAAGGCATTGTGTGTGTGTGTGTGTGTGTGTGTGTGTGTGTGTGTAAACACGTGTATTACACATGCAACGTTTACAATATATGTACTTGTAGGCATGGACATCAAAGTTTAACATCACACATTTCCTAAAATAAGCATACTTAGAAAACAGGGTTTTAAGCTTTGGCTTTTTTAAGAGGTGAAAGAACCATATAAATAATCTAGCTGGGTTCCATAGCAAGGAAGGAACATGTCCAATTTCATACCACAAGCTAGTGTTAGATGAGGTCTATGAACGCTGTTTACATTTAATGATTAGGGGACTAATTGATAACTAATTCTCAGTAACAAGTGAGAGCTCTTCGATGCTATTTGACTCTACCAAGCTAATCTTTTTCAACTGGATAAGCTCCAAGGGTCCTAAGCCACCATTTCTTCTGAGCCCCGGTTTCCAACCCAACCTTTCACTGCCTGCCACTTGGGCACCAGTGTCTTAATCCAGCAGTCTTTAAACTCGTAGTACAAAATGTCTCTTCCTCGTCCCCCCTTTTCCAATAGTGATAACTAGAAGCTCTATCTGTGCTTAGCTTCCCTTGTACTTTATCTGTCCCCCACTTAACAAACATATCTCTCTATCTTGTATTTAGCTGTTAGAAACCAATTATATCTCTCCTACTGGACTCTAAACTCCTCGAGGGTAAGACCTGTGTCAGATTTATTTTTAAATCCCTCGCCATGTATCACAGTTCCGGGAATTCTGTAGATCCTCAATAAATATTCATTGGATGAGTACATAAATAATGCACAAGCATCATGGTCAGGAAAATCTTTGCGGCTATTTGTCATTTTCCATAATGAAACCACCATATCTATAAAATGGATGGGTTCCTAAATAAAGCTGTAATTTTTCTAAGCAGAGTGGATTCTGATCCCTATTTGTGAACGACAACAACCACGTTGTTTAACATTGTTAAAGTGTAAAAGCAAGACAAAATTTTATGCTTGACAACGGCTCTCTCTCTCTAACAGATGTCAACCTCGGTTAGATTCAACTCAACTTATTAGTGCATGGCTTTTAGCCAAAAGCAATTCACATTTGCAGAAGTGTACTATCACATATGTCTTAATAACAGAAATGTGTTTTTTAAAAAATGTATGTGATAAGTCACATATGGTAGAAGGAATCTGTACATCTCTCAGGCCTTGTTGTCACAATGAAAGCTTGGAGACAGATAGCGTGAACTTACATATAAAAGTCTCTCTGACACATTAAAAAGCCACAGTTTGAACCTACTAATCAAGCTTTGATACCGGCATGGTTCCAACATACTCTGAAATACACTGGCATCACTGATCTTAAGAACATTCAGTTTTGATTCTTACCCTCAAAGGTAATATTTACTATTTCAAGGTAAACTCATTAGTGTATCCAGGTATATTACATGCTTCCATTCACTAAGAATATAGTTGGTTTCTCCTCTATATGGAGTGTACTAATGTGTACCATGGTCTCCCTGTGGTGATGACTGAAGCTTACAGCCATGAAGATATTAAAACAAAATTGAACAAGTGGTTGAGGAACATGGAGGGGGATGTCGGCCGTTGGAGAGGAAAATATACAAATGAAATGGACATTGTGAATCATTTACCTCACTCACATTGGAAGCTTACTTAGCCTTAGTTAGATCTTGGGAAGTAACAGAATTTTAGAAAATGCATATACCTGTTGCGATCTATCTAGCTACACACAGCATGAAAGACTAGCAGTATGCTCTAGCTAAGTGTTCTCTGGTTTCTGAGACATCAGTGCCCTGTTGATGGATCTCATATCCATCACCATTTTTAAAGAGAGTGAATTAGGAGTGGTCTCTTCGCTCTGAATAACTATTAGGTGGTACATTAGCTGTAGAAAACTCCAGAACAGACGATAAGGGCTAGTTTAACCTTCACAGTCACTGGAAAGCTTACACCTGTGCCTTTTTCTCCCTGACCAACTAGAGCAGGGGTCAGCACACTTATTTGGGAATGGGCCAGGTAGTAAATATTTTTGGCTTTGTGGTCCTCATGGTGTCTGTCGCAACTACTCAGGTCTGCTATTGTGGCACAAGAGGAACCCCCGGCGATACAGAGACAAATGAGTGTAGCTGTATGCCAATAAAACGTTTTTTGTAGACACTGGAAGTTGAACTTCATAGCATTTTCACATGTCATGAACTATCCATCTTTTGATTTCTTTGGCCAACCATTTACCAAACTCTGCACCAGAGGATGACATCCAACCTCACATACGATCATCTTCAGCTATCTGTGCTCATACTTTAGTTGTAAATGATGCTTCCAGAACTCTACCTTTCCAGCAAGGCTGCACACACTTTCCATTGTATGCTCAAACAAGCAATCAAATGTTAATTCTTGCACACAAAATCAAGCTGGTAACGGGTCAGAGGTAAAGAAGGAAGAATGGACCAGAACAACGTGTGAATATCTTCCATGTGGCATGAGTCAAGACTAAGAGACTGGATAAATTGGTCAGTTACAACACACAGGCGATTGTGATCTCACACTCTACTCTCACAGAGCCAACAGTCTTATCAAACCTTCAGGCCGGGCTGCAGAAAGAACTGTTTTCTGCCATATGTCCAGTCTGTTTACTTGTTCCTTCATTCAGAAAACATGTATTGAACACTTACTCTATTTGGGGTCCCAGTGCATTATGTGTAACTGAAATTCTCTGGCAGACATCAGAAATGGAAAGAGGACCATACTACATAAATCATGTGACAACTTCACTTGTGCTCTGCTGTCAGGCTGTGTAATTGAACCATGCTCTGGAATTACTGTCCCTGAGCGGAGGTCTTCAAGAGGCCTCTCTTCTTAAAGTGTCCCAATGGTTGTGGCCGAGCAAGTAAGTTAGGTCTCGTGAGCCCTAACAGGACATCGAAACTCACACTGAGAACAGTACCTTACTGAATTAGAAGACACGTCTAAACATCTACCAGTTGACTGTGACATAAGCTTATTACTAAGCAGATTTTCAAACACAGGTATTTAAAAGTAGAAAGCTCCATATTCTATGAGTAATAGTTTGGCTCTTTCAATTTTCCTCTTTTCTCTTTACAGTATTCCTTAAAGTGCTAGACATCAGATAGAGTGTGCACTGTGAATTAATAAGAGCTCATAAAAATATAATTATCTGTAGGGTAGAAGCCTCACAAGAAGCAGAGGGAAAACGGGTCCCGCTTCCAGGCCACCAGAGTAGATTAAATGCAGCCCTGTACATTACCAATGGGCTGTCTCGTGCATCCAAAGATGGAGCTTGGGATTCATGTCCTATCGAGGGGACTTGAACTTGGAGACATTTGTCCTACTGAGGGCCTAGATTTACACTCCTTCAATCCTTGCCCCATCCCTTGTGACATGGGGCACACATGGGCACGTGGGTGGGCCAATGGGAGGGGTGCAGTCGGACTAGGGGAACGATCACCAATGGGCCACCCAGGTCTGCAGTGCTCTCCTCCACGGAGCTCGCCTGCCACGGGCTCGCAGTAGAGAAGCCTTCCGGGCATTGACAGAAAAGAAATCAGGCTGCAGACATTTCATCCCCAAACAACCACACAAAAATCAGCTACTAAAAATACTCCCATAGGATGACAACAGCATAATACATCCCCAGACTACAGATGTCCTTCCAGAGGTTACAGAACCCCGACAAGGAATATTCTGTAGCCTAAGAAAAATTAAACTGAAAAACAAAGTACACAAAACCTTTTGGAAAAAGAATTAGAGCTTGGATTTAATGGTGTGTTAAACACTACCCTGGTGCCTTGGTAAAGCTAATTCTTTTACAAAATGCAAGCAGCTTTCTTGTCATTGCATTAGGTGATCCATTCTCCTAGAGCCCATTAAAAAATCAAGGCACTGGCCATTTCTGCATTTGGTACCCAATAGAATGGAAGTCAGTTGACACAATTTAACATGCAGTTCCTAGAGATGTGATATTACCAGACCTATGATCACCCAGACAATAGAGTAGATCTTCTTTAGGTCACGTGGCTAGCAGGATGGTATGCAACATAACACTGCAATCTAATGTCACAAACCCAAATGACAAGACATACATCCTTGTTAATTTGAAAGTCTCCCTTCTGGAAGAGACAGGATGTCTAAGAGGTACTATATTTAAAAGAGTGCTGCGCAGTTTGTTTATAATTTAAGAGTGTACCATAAAATGCCTTGGAAATAGCTCTCTGTTAGCGAGGAAAACCTTTAGTTAAATATATTTTTATGAGCTTTTCATTAACAGAGTTGTGAAACCTTGATGCCAAGGTGCCAAACCTCCCCACGTGGCTGGAAATCATTGGGCACATATTCAGCCATTTACATCTCTGTCATAAGTCCAAGGTTTGCAATTAAAAATGTAATCTTTTTAGCATGTGCAGAACCCAAAGGCTTGAAGTACTATGCATTGAATATGATTATAACAGTATTTGGCAGCTATTCATGGAAGGCACGTATTAATTTATGTAAACTGGGCACAACTTAGGATCACAGGAAAAAAAATAAAAGCTGGTCCCCGCTCATTGGAGGTATCATTTTTGTTACTTATTTTGTTTTTGTTTTGAAATTCTCATGAATATAGATTAACTCAAAATCCAAGGTCCCGTTTACGACCTTATTTTTTCACATGCATGGAGTCCATTCAAATTAGAATTTTAACTAATAAAAAATAACTTACTTTACAGGATTATTCTTAGGTTTTGCCTTTTCAACAGCCTGTAAACAGAAGAAAAAAACAAACCATGCAATTAGACAACATTAGCAGGCATAAGCTTTGCAACTAGTTACCAAAACAATAAGCACTATAAAACACTCTTCAGAAACACAAGGAGCTAACCAGAGCAGGCTACTGGAGATAAGCAGACTGGAGACGCAGAGAGCAATTTTCCTCTCCCAGGCAGCTTTCAGACACAGGCAGGCATTGTAAGGGCTGCCTGGCAAGTTCAGCAGTGCCCGTAGGAGTGGGCACTTAGGTTCATAAGTGGACCCTCCTCTCCCAGCCTTTCACTCTAATCTTCCCCCACCCCCCAGGTGCGGGCCTGCTTGGGTTGTTATGACGGCGGTGGGGGTTGGGGGTGGTAGGTGCAGAGGGAACACTCATGGGCATATCTGATAGGGAGCCGGAGCTGTTTGCCCTGCATTACTACTGACACCTGGCTGCACCTGTGTGGTGATAGAAAGGCCAAAGTATCCATTTCTAAAATCATTTTTATTAGCAGATACCACAAAAGGGCAAGGGATGACCGAATGCTCGGATCAATTTCCTCCCGTGGAACCTTTAAGAAAACACACACCAAATCATCGAAATGAGGAAATCTCTGGGCCTCTTGGCCTGCTTCTCCTTAGACATAGAGGCTGGTTCCAGTTTATTGCTGAACCCATTGATCTGTGTACAGTCCATTTATCATTCATGAAAAGAGCTAGTGATCTTCACAGTATATTAGAAGAAACAACTCAGATCATCTGTCAACAGCCCTCTTATTTCTGTTTCCCTCTCCACAGGGATTGCATCTCCTTGGATTCTTCTGGAATTAAAATGTTGCTAGGCAACACAGCTGGGGGCGCTGATGGCAGAATGGCTACAGTCTATCAAACTGTTTAAGCACCTGGAGGGTTTTAGTGATGATTTTTTCATATTTCTGTAGCATAATTATGTAATCAGAACCAAACTTGTACTCCCCTAGACTTTTTCAGGCTATAGAAATAACATTTAACATGGGGAGTGTTAGAGCAGCAGTTTGGCAACCTCAGGGTTCTTTAGACCCCTTTCAAAAGTATCCATTTGGAGACCTTTTTATTTGTGAATCCTGGAGGTGAGTGAGGGCTAAGAGATGAAGAGAATATTGCTGTAAATTAGAAAGCAGAGGCAAGCACCTGCAACAGAGACGATTTACAATTTAACACTGGACTTGACATTCTGGTGACCAGTGCATAAGCTTCTGGTTATTATGCTTCTATGCATAATAACTCAATGCACTTTGAAGCAATTTTTAAAAATAAATGAAACACTTCCCACGTTTAGACATTAGCGTTGGAAATCCAAGTCCTTCTCATCTATTGAGTCTCGGGTTCTGTTGCTAGATAAATACTCATTAATATTTGGGCACTTTTTTTTGGCTCAGTAGGCAAAAATCATTTTCTCACCATCTGCGCCTGAGGTTGAGTTTTGGCAAGTGGTAGAATACTGAGAAAACTGGAGAGTGAGGTAATAGGCGAAAAGGATAAAACAAGGAATATGTGTCTGGTTGCCCCAAGTCATGCGTTTAGGATATGAATGCTTGTTCCCCTAAAGAAGCTAAAACTAAGAGGCGGATGCGGGCAGGCAGTGGGGGCTGGACGCCCATGCACACCCACATCTTCCTTTCTTACCAGCTTTTCACCCTGGTCCTGGCTGGTTTGGAAGATATGGTAGTGGGCTGAAACCATGTGATTGTAAAAATCACATGAATCCACTTTTCCCAATCCCTCCCTTAAAATCCAAGCAAATCTCTTCTTGAAGAAGACTTAGGTTATCACAAGGTAACACACATGACGTTCAAGTTGTTTTCTTTTAAAGCATGCTGGATGTGATAGTATGAGTGTGTCACTGACATTTGGAAAATGTCCTCTCTTGTCTGTGCTTTGGGACTGTCAACGAGACCCAGTTATTTTTCTCTGATCGGGAGTAACATAACCATGTTTGAAGGCAGTTTCTTTGAATTGTATGTCTTTTTATGCAGCCATTGTAGGAAAAGAATTTCATTCAAATTAGTTTTTTCTGGGTTGCTTGACTATTGATTGAAAATGTTTCTGCTAAGAGGTTCTCTTTTCTTTGGAAAGTAACTTGGGGTTATTTCAGAGTCCCAACTGTTCTAGTCAGATGTACTCATGTCATCTCCCTGTGCTCACATCACCTTTAATCTCTAAACTAAATAGTAGCGGGGAGTCTCCACCAGACATGAGACACAGCTCACAATTTATGTTCTTCACTTTCACTGTAATTTGACTTTGTTTGCAGCATGCACTTAGGAATTATTACATTAAGAGACTTTGAAGAAAAGTTAAGTGAATAATTTCTGTGGAAAATATATGTGCCTTTAAGGTATAAGAATTGGTCTACCAACTCTAAAAGATGAAAATTCCTCTTTTGAAATTATGGGCCATAGAAAGACAACCCCAAGTTCCAGATGCCTGTGCCAGAATGTGAGATACCGTGCAAAAGGAGGGAAATCAAAACAAAATGATATAGTGTAATTCACCAAGCATTAAGATGGTTCCATATTGGGATTGCAGTTAATTTTGAGTTTAAAAACATACATTAAAGTAATTTAAACTGATTAGAAAATGGAGGCTCGATAGTTAACACTTATGCCGCTATAATTTGTAATATCTATATGCTTTTTAAAACCTACATTCTACTTACTTTGTGCCACGTTTCCCTAACATGATACTTATCTTGCCATTAAGGAAGCTCTAGTATAAAAAACATATGATAAAATAATTTAAAATATTAAAAAAATATGCCAATATGGTGTGATGAGAGGAAATGGTGTCTAGGGAAAGTGTGGTTTGTGCTAGAAATCCAAAAACCTGGGTTCTACTCCCAGCTTTGCCACTTACTATCAACATGACAACAGCAAGGTCGCTAACACCACTGAGCCTCAGACTCCTCATTTTAAACATGAAAATAATAATTCCTGCCCTGTCTATATCAAGATTGGTTGTGAGTAGGCAACATCCATGACAGTGCTCTAGAAACCATAACATGCTATGTAAATGCAGTGCAGCTTAATCGTGACTGCTCTCCCCACACAGGCATTGGTGCACACATTTTTATGGCCAGAGAGGTTATGGGCTTACTGACTAGTGAGAAGTTTGTAGTATCAAACCTACGTGTCTTCTTTAATATTTAAAAAGACATTATTAAAAGAAATTGAAGAAGACACAAAGAAACAGAAAGATATTCCATGTTTGTGGATTGGAAGAATCAACATAGTTAAAATGGTTGTATTACCCAAAGCAATATGCAGATTTAATGAAATCCCCATCAAAATCCCAATGGCATTTTTTAAAGAAATCATCCGATTTGTTTGGAACCACAAAAGACCCCGAATAGCCAAAGCAATCTTGAGAAAAAAGAACAACAATGGAGGTATCACACTCCCTGACTTTAGCTTGTACTACAGGGCTACAATAATCAAAACAGCATGGTATTGGCAGAAAAACAGACACATAGACCAATGGAATATAATTGAGAACCCAGAAATAAAACCACATAAATAAAAACCACAGATAATTTTTGACAAAGAAGCTAAAAACATACAATGGAGAAAAGACAGCCTCTTCAATAAATGGTGCTGGGAGAATTGGAAAGCCACCTGCAAAAGAATGAAACTGGACTGCTATCTGTCACCATGTACCAAAATTAATTCAAAATGGATCAAAGACTTAAGCATAAGACCTGACACAATAAACTGCATATAAGAAAACATAGGTACTTTCATCTATCGAAGGACATTTTGGTTGTTTCCATGTCTTGGCCACCGTAAACAAAGCGGCAATGAACATTGGAGCACATGTGTCTTTATCTCTAAATGTTTTCAGATTTTTTGGGTAGATACCCAGGAGAGGGATTGCTGGGAAACCAAAAACAACAAAAGAACAAGACAAACAAATGAGAAACAGAAACTCATAGACACAGACAATAGTTTAGTGGTTGCCAGAGGGTAACGGGGGCGGGGGGTGGGGGGGTGGGAGATGAGGGTAAGGGGGATCGAATATATGGTGATGGAAGGAGAACTGACTCTGGGTGATGAACACACAATGGGATATATAGATGATGTAATACAGAATTGTACACCTGAAATCTATGTAATTTTACTAACAATTGTCACCCCAATAAATTTAATAAAATAAAAAAAATAAAAAAAGAAAAGAAAACATAGGTACTAAACTTATGGACCTTGGGTTCAAAGAGCATTTTATGAATTTGACTCCAAAGGCAATGGAAGCAAAAGCTAAAATAAACGAATGGGACTATATGAAACTTAAAAGCTTCTGCACAGCAAAAGAAACCATCAACAAAATAAAGAGGTAACCAACTGAATGGGGAGAAGATTTTTGCAACCTTCACCCTGGCCTCTGCCCTGAACCTTCTTAGGGGTTGGTGTTGGTGGCGGAGAGGTCGGAGAACCTGAGGTTCTGTGGGGGCACAAGTACATGTGCACACAGTGAAATCAATGTCTTTCTCTCTATCTACACACACACACACACACACTCACAGCCTAGGAAACATCCCTCTTTCCCAGGTGATGCCTCCATTAGCAGTCCCTCCTCTTACCCCTCTCTCCATCAGTAAAGCTCTTGCATTTTCAGTAACATTTGACCTTGAGGTTGGGAAGCCCTGAGAATGCTATCCTAGGTGAGCCCTCCTCCACGAATGGCACCTTGAGAAATTGCATGCCCAGGGAGAAGGCACTTCCAAGCAGTGTTTATGAGCTGATTCTTCCCTCCTTACAGGCACTGATTGGCATATTCATGGTATCCTACTAGGCGGCAAATTTATTTCCTCAGGAGGGATGATGTGGGTAAGGACATGGTCATAGTTGTTTACTCATTAAATCTATCTTCCTAAAAATAACAAGGACCTTGTCTTTCTGTTATGTAGATAATCCTTTGGCTGCACTGAGGCTGACCTGACTCAGGGACTCAGGGACCATACTGAATGACATGAACCACAAAATGCAGAGCCATCACCAAAAAACAAGTAGAAAGAAGAAAGAAAAAATGGAAGGAAATAAAGTGGCTATCACGTCCCACTCCCCATGACATACATAACATCATATTTCTTTAGGGACAAAATGATACAAATAAGGCACTTAAGAAACTTGCTAGTTGTCTTTTATATACTGATCAAACTTCTTTAAAATTCTTTGGTGCGGTAATTCTGTCCCAGTGATTACATAACATTGACTTATTCTCTAGTCCAATAGACTTGTGCACTATACTTTAATGAAAAAAAAAGAGAGTCTTTTTTAGACTTTTAAGAAGCATGCCCTGAACAGTTATATACAGACTTGTGACAATACCACCCCCACTGTCGAGATTAACAGAAAACAAACTCAATGCAATATGTTTCCTGTTTGTTGAGACGGTCAAAGTAAGCACTCAGATGGCCTAGATATATTGTAGCGGTGGACTCATTTTACAAGGCTACATATTCAGGTACTGCTTTTTGCCGTAATCAATAATAATGCTGTCAGTCAAGCATAAAATGTGATTCTATTAGCACTGCTCTATATGGTGGTTACATGTCCTGCTTATTCTTTATTTATTTTTCTGGCATTCTACTACCAGATACACCCAAGCTGGATTTATACAATATATTTCTTGATAAAAAGTGAAAAGTCAACCATTCAGAAAATTTCAAATAAGTGCATATTAGGCCTTATGGAAATAAGACAGAAGAACGATCGAATACATGGGTTTTGTGTTTGTATGTTTTACTTTATTTTTACTCTGTATGGGGCTGTTCTGTGAGACCAGCCATACCTTAACCTAGTGGCATATATTGGTAAATTGCATCGATTGCCTAAGTTCAGAAGAGAAACTCCTATTAACAAATGAACTCATCATTAGGGTATTCAGATGGTCTGAAATCAATACCTACAGAGTTGGTTAAATCAATTAAAGAGACATACACTGAGAGCACTTGCCCAAATATAAAAATGAATTGCTTAATTACAGCATTTAAATAGGTTTCACTGAAATGAGTAAAAGAGCAAGAGGCTTGTATTATTTCCTACAGGGTGGGGTTTCAGTTGGTAGGATGCACACACAGCCAGGAAGGGAGACTAAGAGGACAAAATGTCACTCAGCATTTTGCAAGACCTGAATTTCTGACTTTACTTTCATTCAGGGACTGCAATCTTTTAAAAAAACACCACCCTCTATGTTTCACCCTCTGGATGAGTGCCTGAATGGGAACGTATAAACATCCTATAGTTGAACCTTGAACTTGTAGGAAGCAAAATAGTGCTCCCTATCAGAGTACTGGGATTCTCCCACTTTAATTCATTGTTTCCTATGCATGTATGACATAGGCCTGTACTACACATAATGCGGGAAGGAATAGAATTTTGCCAGGCAGAAATTGGAGGACATTTGTTCCCAGTGGAGGGAACTGTGTCATGTACCTAAGAGTCACTTAATAAACACTGACTAGATAAATGAATTGGGGATCATTGTGGAGTCTGAGGCCTGAACACTGATCTGGGTATAAAAGAGCGCCAGGTCCCAAACTCTGTGCAGAGGTAAAAAGAGGCCCCTGGAGGAAAAGCTGAGCTCCAGGACCACGTGTGGGGATCCATCCTGCAACTGCACATGAAGCTCTCACTCACACCCGAGAGAAGGAGGCCCAGGGGGACAATGGCAGGTGAACTTCCTATCCTGCTTTCTGGCAGAAGGCTATGCCTTCCTCACTCTTCCTGCAGCCTGTCTCTTCACTGGTCCACTAGTCTCCCTATTCTCACCTCATTTTATCCTCAACTTCAATCATGCCACTCTCTTTCTCAGAATCTTTCATGGCTTTCCATTGCTCATTGAATTACTTATCAACTTCACCCACCCTGCTGTTCAAGACCCTGTCAATGCCAGTTGAACAGCGGCCTCACAGTTGGCTCTGCTTGTCCCTGTATGTATATTTTGCTAACGTGGCAACCAGTAGGAGTATTACAGTGTCTGACCCAAAGATGATGTGGTAACAGGATTCAGAAGTGCATTCATTGCATTAAGGCTTACTCCCTTCAGGCTGGCTATTTTGCTGGATAGAAAATCCTTTAGCAAGAGCCATCTGTCAACTGGCAATTTTGTTCATAACTAAAGTTTTAGTATGTTGTAACTTAATAAAAATGCACTGTCTTTGGGGGAGAAGCACATTTCACTTATAAGAGTTATCTGTCAACACTAATTCTCTGAGTAGGGTAAATATGGAGACACCAGGCAGAGCATCTCAGTGTTGGCTTAAGTTATTTATTCTCCCCCATTAAAAGGGCCAGTGTAAGTGGCACTCAGTTACTCTGCTCCCCTGGGGTTTGGGGATTTGAAAATCCAATTGTCTTTTCCCTGGACAATTGGGACCTCTTGCCCCTGATGCTGGGCGGGGGGGCACTCCTCACAAAATGACACATGCCCTCTGGTGGGAGACAATACCTAACAGAGGCTCTCTCCCTACCATGTATAACCAGGAAAATGAGAAGAGTATTTTTAATGAGTAGTGGGTACTCAATGATGTAAGTATTCCAGTACCTACATGGGAGTGAATACCAATGACACATTTTTAGCATTAGCATCATTCAGGCTTTCTGTCCCTTTATAGCACATTCTACTCTTGGTGAGGACACTACAGTAGTCCCTCCTTCTCTGTGGTTTCACTTTCTACTGTTCCAGTTGCCTGTGGTCAACTGTAGTTTGAAAATAGTAAATGGAAAATTCCAGAAATAAACAATGCATAAGTTTTAAATTATGTGCTGTTCTGAGTAGTGTAATGAAATCTCATGTCATCCCGCTCCATCCCATCTGGGATGCAAATCATTCCTTTCTCTCGCATATCCACTCTGTCTACATTACCCTCCCATTAGTCACTTAGCAGCCATCTCAGTTATCCGATTGTTTACTGCACTATCACAGTCTTTTATTAAAGTATAAAATGCTGTTATAACCATTCTATCTTACTGGTAGTTATTATGGTTCATCTCTTACTGTGCCTAATTCATAAATTAAACTTTACCATAGTCATGCATATATAGGAGCAAAACATAGTATATATAGGATTCAGTACTATGTGTGGTTTCAGGCCTCCACTGGGGATTCCGGAACGTATCCCCTTTAGATAACGGGGGCTACTGTACTTCCATCTGTCTCCATACACCTGTATTAGAAAACCCAGCAGTCTTCCACCTGTGTTTCTCTTTTACCGTCACACTACTACCACATTCACAATACCTCTGATACCAGGTGTGTGTTTTCCCCCCCCCCGCCACCAAGCGATTTTCTGCAACACCAGCTGTGTGTCCTACACTTCGGCTCAATTCTGACACTATGTACCTGGAGATGGCATCAGATCCCACAGGTGAAGGGCTCAGTCCTACAACACTGCCTCCCTCCACTTCAGACGCCAGTTGCAGCTCAGGTTGCCACTTGTGCTTCGGACCTATGGCTACAAATGAGAAGTTTCCACAGCCCCCTCCTTGAGTTCAAATAATTCACTGGAGTGGCTCATAGGACTCAGGAAACTTTTACTAATGTTTACCCGTTTATTAAAGGATACAGTAAAGGACAGAGGTGGATAGCCAGGTGCAGAGGTACATAGAGCAAAGTCTGGGAAGGTCCCGAGTGCAGGAACTTCTGTCCCCATGGGGTCGGGGTGCATCAGCCTTCCAATATGTGGATGTGATCGCGGAACCCGAAGCTCTTCAAACCCCATACTATTGGGATTTTTATGGACACTTCCTCATGTAGCCATCATCAATTATTAATTCCATTGCCAGCCCCTCTCCCGACTCTAGAGAAGTGGGGAGGGTGGGGGAACAGGGCTGAAAGTTCCAAGGTTCTAATCATGGTTTGGTCTTTCTGGTGACCAACTCCCATCCAGAAGCCCATCCAGTCACCTCATTAGAACCAAAGATACCCCTATCACCCAGGAAGTTCCAAGCAACTGAGGTCAAAGAACAAATATTAGAACAAAAGATGCTCATCACTTAGGAAATTATAAGGGTTTTAGGAGTTCTGTGCCAGGAACAGGGACACACACACACACACACACACACACACACATTTTTCCTTTTATCATACAATGCCAAATACCAACTGACTGACACCTCCATGCTGAAGTGTCCTTATTGACAAAACCAGGAAGCTGGAGTAAAGACTTTCCATGGTCATTTTAAGGTATGGGACTCTACATTTTAATATACACACAAGTATTTCAGTATATAGTCATGATTGTGGCACTTCACAGTTGGGTCAATGACAGATGGCATAAGAGTATAAAGGACTTGAAAAATTCCTATTACCTAGTGACCTCGTAGCCATTGTAACATTGTAGCACAATGGATTACTCACGTGTTTGTGGTGGTGCTGGTTTACACAAACCTACTGTGCTACCAGTCGTGTAAAGTCTAGCACATGTAATTGTGTACAGTACACAATACTTGATGATAGAAAACAATTATGTTACTGGCTTATGTATTTACTATACTATACTTTCTATAATTATTTCATAGTGTACGCTTTCTACATATAGAGAAAAAAAGTTTGCTGTCAAATGGTATGCTGTGTTCTGCCGGCAGCAGTGTCATTCACACAGTGTCTTGTCACATCATTTTCTCTTGAGCATGATTTAATCTTGTGTTGTTCTCCTCACTGTGGCCCCGAAGCATCTGCACAATGAGGAAGTCGCTTAACAATGCATTTCTCAGAACATATGAGACATGACTGTATATATAACATATATGATTCAGGGTAAATATGGAATCTGAGTCCACTTCCATTAGCAAGAAACAAGATTTACTAGGAAGTTTATAAATGTTTGTATCTAGTGTTCCAAAGACTCCTATGAGATAACTGAGAAATAGGGGTTATGCCACCTCATGCATTTTGGAAAGGTCTGCTGCTTTGGTCTGCCCATCCACTTGAATTTTGAATGGTTAATCTTGGATTGGTAGCTAACTTCAAATGTGGACACCTGTTCATTGTACTTACAATGTTTCTGCTTGTACTCTTTGATTTTGCTAAATGAATTGAAAAAATTATTATAGCTGCTAAGGAATAAGACAGCTTCCATTTTCCATTCAGGACAAGGTCCTGGGTGTTTACAGCCTGCCTGGTAGCTTTTCCAGCAGATGGCAGATATTTGGGGGATAGAGGAAAGCATTCCTCGGGTCCTAAACCAAAACCCCAGTCAAATTTTGAAAGCCAGCATATAAATGCAAAACTCTTAAGTTTTCAGTTTGGCAAAGTGCTTTATTACACAGCTTTTACTCGAGATGTTCATATTGCTCTAGTATATGCTAGAACCCTCATTAAACTCAAGATTTGGAAACTTCCAATAAACATAGGTACACGTGGTACATTGCCCGGGGTTTGTTAGCTAATGACTGCAAGGCAGAACCTCCAGGCTCCCACCACTGATTTGGGGTCCAAACTGGGGTGATGAAAGGAATTAAGAAAAGAATATGCTTCAACCAAACAAGGAGTATGGTGAGACTAGAGAGAGGACCAACCCTGTCTAGCCACTTCCTTGAGCCCGGGGGTAGTGAGTGACAAGGGAAACATGGTGATGCCTTTTCCTTCTAGTACTGTAATTCCAATCAACTTAGTGACCCCACTTTCCTAGAGGTGGCTGCTATTTGCCCTGCCACCCTCTGTACAGGGTCAGATACACGCCATGTGCTCTTTGTGGGGACAAAGGGTGCGGTCATCCCTGTCCCACATGAGAGTTATCTATGCTGAAATAACAGATTCTATCCATTTTTGTTTCTGTTTGTTCTTGGGGCAAGCAGCATACCCTCATCAATACCTGATTTCAGGTCATTGTGAGAAAAGTTTTAAGCAAGGCAATACAGTCATTGGCTTTGTGATTGAAATGCTCATAAATGGATAATTCACAAGTTATCATGGACATTAGCTAGTATCTGGTCATCAACCATGACTAACACAACATATACAAACTTTGTGCTGCTCTGCATTGCTGTGTGCTCAAAGCATTTTATTGAGATTACAATAAAAAGGTAATCTACGGAGATTATAAATCAAAAGATTTGGTACTAAAAGTAGAATACCTAATCACGATGACAAAAAAAAAAAAAAAAATCAGCATGTAGGTTTCTAAACAGTCACAGACTTGCCTGGAGGATTTTAAAAATCACATCATACAAGCCCTAAGCAGTTTCTTATTAATCTACTCTCTTCGTTCAAACAACCAAATGGGAAACACAATCTTGGGAATATGAAGGCCAAAGTTATTCTATTAACCTTCTATGTTATCCTATTTACTTTCCTGTCTTTGATGAATAAATTAAAATGTCCTCTCATTCTCTAATTGTTGGATATAGAGTATGACAAGTTACGAATTTTATTCATCTCTATTCTGCAGACTTAACACCCAAACTCGATCATTTTGTGGGGGATTTGAATGAAAGGCAATGACAGATAAACTGTTTACATTAAAAGACTCTATCAAAGTTATTTTGCACCTGGCTTCATCCTAATCCATCTGCTGTTTCTATAGCTCTGACAGGCTGGCCTCTCTGCTGATAACAAAGCAAATGGAAACGCAGGAGAACCTTAGGGAGGTAACAACTTGTTCAGCATGAAGAGGGGGAACTGGAACTAAAAAAACAGGAACGATTACAGAAGGAAAGGGTATCTGTTGTCACAACACACATTTACTACAACACATGAACTTCAAAAGATCCAGCTGATAGCAGGAGTAACGTTTTTTGCATTGTTTTCATTAGCGAACTTGAAACATAAAAGTGGGTTTGAATTTAACTCGGCTCCTATGTTTTGAAAGTTCGATGCCCATCACAGGTATAAAGGACACATCCCAAAGCTGCCAGAATGTTCAGATTTTCTGCTACCATGGAATTTATCTCATTTGCAATGATCAAATAACAACCTAGACTGTCAGCTGGCCCAACAATAACAACAAAAACAAGCAGACAAAATCCAATGAAACATGAAACCAAAAGCAAAAACCTGGACTAAAAGCAAGCTGTTTTGTGTTTGAGGTAATTAGTGATCTGCAGACAAAGAAAATTATCAGGGAACAAGACAAACAAATGAAGAAACAAAAACTTATAGACACAGATGATAGTTTAGTGGTTACCCGAGGTTAAGGGGGAGGGAGGTGGTAGATGAGGGTAAAGGGGATCAAATATATGGTGATGGAAGGAGAACTGACTCTGGGTAGTGAACACACAATGTGATATATAGACGATGTATTACAGAACGGTACACTTGATACCTATGTAATTTTACTAGCTATTGTCACCCCCAAATAAATTTTAATTAAAAAAAAAGAAAAAAATGATCAAGTGGAAGAAAAGCGGTAAAAAGACACTATTTTTCTGTAAATGTTAACAGGCTTGAGGTGCAGCTCTGCTACTAGCATCAAGTCTAAAAGTCCACACGTTCCCAGTAACGTGCTTTGAATTAAGTGTGCATTTCTAAGGGGACCAGGGTAATCCTTAGGCAGAAAAAGAAAGAGGATTGGGTTAAATAAAATTGCGCACATCGGGGCTACTTACAATCATGTATCCAGGCACAACTCATTAGAATCCCTTCGTGCTCCAAGCAAATTTGAATTGTTCAGCTGTTTTGAAAGCACTAACATAGCACTCCAAGCTTTACGTAGAGTCCTTTAGCTGAGCTTGGTCACTGACTGAACATTTCCAGCCATAGTCTCCATATTCTGAACTTCTGACTGGGCTAAATGAAGTTATCTAAGGTTTCAGTCTCATTCGCACTAATAACAAGAAGGTGTTAATATTAAAATGCCCTAAAGGTGGCTTCTAACAATACCTATTTCTTTTATGGCCTTTATACTTCGAAAGGCAGCTGCTCTAATGCCAACCTGAGATGATTAGGGCAGGGCAGAGCCATGCCCATATCTAACCTGGCTTCAGAAACTAGGTATCACAGCCCATCCTGCCATCAGAGTATAATAACAGATTGCCTGCTTAGAGCTGCGTACATCAAACATCATGATATCATTCAATGAAATATTAAGCAGATGTTTACCTGGTTCTATGAATATGTGCTGGAGGGAGCACTGGAGTTTGGTCATCACACATTCTAGAAGACTTTGGAATAGGTCAAATTGTGGATAGCTTAAAACTTTAAAGATAGCAATTTTAATAAACCTGTCAATACAATTTCTTTGTGAAAAAAAACATTTGAGACTGATTAGGCTGCTTATTTTGAAAGAGAAGCACTAGGTCTGTATCTTTAGATCTTTTATTGAACTGCAAGCATGGCATCAATAACTGCTTCTCAGCTGTAAATGAAAATTGATTCCAGGTTTAACCCCTCGTTTTCATGGCTTCTTTTAATCCCGAGAAACATAAGAAATATTTGCCCAAAAGGAAAACTGAAGGATCGCTGCTATGAGGTTAGGGTATGCAGCGAGCTCTACACCTATGAACTCCCACAAATCCTGTCCTATTGCATCACGCTACTCTCTCACCAAATCTCAGGGGACTCATCAGAGCATCTCTCTCAACCCTTAATGACTGGCTTGAAAATGGCAATTCAATAAGTGTCGTATGGGGAAGGCCAGGGTTGGTCTTGACGTCTCTGATGCCAACAGTAGCAGCTGAGAAGGAAAAATTCAGTCAGCTGGCCAATGGACATCATATGGCCCCCACATCCCAATCATGTTATTGATATCCAACTTCCAAAAGAATGTATCGCAACACATATGTTTCTGCAGACACTAAGTACAAAACGCTGCGTCCAATTCAAACACGGTTCTGGAATACCCCAATGTCCAATGTCAACTTCAAATGATTATTTCCCATTCCGGGGAGCTCCTGAGAGAACACCAAAGTGAGTACAGCCTTCCACCAGGGCAGAGTAATAGCTCAGAAAAAGAAAGTAAGAGCTGCGATCAAAATGCATGACTCAACGCTCCACCTCTGTCAGTCTTTTGAAAAACACACACCTCTCTTTTAAAGACATGTAATTTTCCTGGAGGACTTGGTGTCATTGGCAACCTGACCTTTGTTCCTGGGGTGTCTGGTTTAAAACTTGTCAGGGATCAGAGGGGAGGAAAGATCATTCACATCCAATAGATGCCTTTGAGAGGCAATTAGGACATTCAGTTCAGTTCCTAGCAGATCCCTATGGACGTCAAGGCCAAAGTGAAGGGCAATATCTATTTACCAACAGATCCAAATGAGGCAGGTGCTAGTTAATGTTTTAAAGGACCGCAAAGAAGAGTAACCACCTATTTGTATAGAGCTTGTGGTTTTCAAACACACATTTTCTTACACACAATCTTCATTTGATCCTTACAATACTCCTTAGTTTATTGGTAAGAGATCGGAG
Organism: Rhinolophus sinicus; assembly: GCF_036562045.2. NCBI lineage: Eukaryota > Metazoa > Chordata > Mammalia > Chiroptera > Rhinolophidae > Rhinolophus > Rhinolophus sinicus. The sequence goes on along the minus strand of NC_133768.1, from coordinate 107,946,436 downwards.
ACTTACAAGATAGTAGGTGACTTGCCCAACATCATGCAGTTGTATGTGATGGAGCTGGGATTGAAGCCCAGGCGTCTCTATTTCAAAAACCATGCTCTTGATGACTATGCTTACAATTCCTCACGACCAGGCACACACAGCTAATACACATTAGGATAAAACAGAATCTTTTCATTCAAGTTTGCCACATACTGGCTGTTTTCCAGGTACTTCACTCCGCAGCTCTCTTTAACATCCCATTTCTTACAAGACAAGGGAAAGGAATGTATCTAGCATTTCCAAAAATATGAAACGTTTTACGTTGCCATTAGTAGTGACAATAATGATGACGACCATGACCCAATGGAGTAGCTGCTATTGTTATCTCCATTTTAGAGACACTGAAGTCTTTAGTGTAAGGTCACCAAGCAAGTGGTAGAGCCAGGATTCAAACCCATTCGATTATACATCTATCGTTCTCCACACACTGCCAGCACTGCCACACCACCTTAGAAGACAGCATGGACATTTCTGCTTCCTAAATAGTCTCAACTGAGAAAGCAAGATGCAGTGGGGAATATGGACAGAACACGGAAGCTTTTAACAAATACTTTTGGGTCTAATTACTGTCACTTTTTCAGTGACACCATGAACATGTGATTGTGTACCTCTGATTTTAAGAGTGACTAGAAGGGAAAATCTTTTGTTAGAGATGTTGTCTTATAACCCTAGGTCTCCATGGCTGACCATTTGGCACCTATAATTTGTATATTATAATTCTCCCATTCTGGCCTCATGCTCCACTTTCCCGTTTACAGGAATAATACTTAGCATTTAAACACATGCTAATTGTTATAGCGGTGTTTGTGCACAGGACCTGCTCAGCATGGCTGAAACTACTACGGAGGGTACGCGTGGGGGTTTGGGGCAGGAAGAGGGGAGGTTGTTCTGATTATGAGATACTCAGGACTGAGATGTCAAATTGGAAACTGACACATCTTGATCCTGTGTTTCATTTTCATATCTGCATTCGGAATGCATTCTCTTAGGATTCTTTATGTTGTAAATCATAGCACAATGTCTTAGGAGCTTTTCTGGAAAAGATCAGTGTGTACCCACTAAACCTGTACAGTTTGGGTCCCTTTAGGTGAGTCCAGGTGCAATAATTTTGGATGAGATAATTTGGGGATGTCTCCAGAAAGCCACTAGCTTTTATGTACAAGTATGTCTGTATGAATGTAGCCACTGGGGTCTGAGAAAGTTTCTAAGTATAATGTCAGCTCAAATCAGTGGTGTGGTCTGGCCCCTTGGACACATCGGGAGGCTCCATAAATGGGAGCTCTCAGCACTCTTCCTGATGTTGCCGGAGGTATGACGGTGCCAATTATAAAATGAGAGAATAAACTATATTATCTACATGGCACTATGTTATCTCATCTGAAAAGAAAATGATTTTTCAGACTTGACTGGCAGTTCCCCAGTAAGTTAAACATAGAATTACTATATGACAACAATTCCACTTTTAAGTGGAAGAATTGAAAGAATTGAAAAGAATTGTAAGATGCAATTTCAAAAGAATTGGAAACAGGTGTTCTGACAAAAACTTAGACACAAATGCTCTTAGTACTATTCACAATGGCCAAAAGGTGGAAACAACTGAAATGTCCATCAGGGGATGAATGAATAAACAAAAGGTAGTATATTCAGACAGTGGAATACTATTTAGCCACAAAAAGCATGCAGTATTGATCCAAGCAACAACATGGATGAACCTAGAAAACATTATGGTAAGTGAAAGAAAGCAGTCACAAAAGGTCACATATTGCATGATTTCATTTATATGAAATAAGCAAATCCATAGAGACAAAAAGTAGATAAGTGGTCGTCAGGGGCTAAGGGGATGGGACAATTGAGAGTAACTGCTTAATGTATGTGGGATTTCCTTTTGGGGTGATGAAAATATTCTGGAACTAGTGATGGACGCACAGCCTTATGAAAGTACTAAATGCCACTGAATTGTGCACTTTAAAATGGTGAGTCTTTATGTTATGCGAATTTTACCATCATAAAAAAAGAAAAATGATTTCAATCCACACATCATTGAAAAAGAATGTTAGGCCTCATAAAGCCAGAGCTCACCAAACATGGCTGTCACTGTCACTTCTCGTACGAGACATACGTTCTCTCTTGGCCTTATCCTTCTGGCCTTTTAACTAGTATTCAAACTCTATGCGGATGGTGCATTTGCAAATGTTTATAACCTTGTGCCTGTTTCTTGCTTCCTGAACCCAGCTAAGAGGAATAAGTTGTCATTTTGCCTTTAGTTCTTCCAGTTCAACTTCCACTTCAAATGACACGCTTTGTTGAGGAAGGCATGACTGGTCTAAAGAGAGCATGCCATGAAATGCTTCCAACTCACCAAGCAGGATTATCCAAGCGTCTCAGCATTTACACAAAGTCACTACATACATTCTAAAAACCCAGATTTGGGCTACTTCTTTGGGTTAATACACAAAACAACTTGAGAAGCTAAAAAGCAGATTGTATTTATGAAATCACATAGAGAGGAAGTCCGCGTGCAAAATCTACTCTCACATTGTTTACTGCTTTACATACTTCCATTAAAATGTAATGTTGCATCTATCAGAATCAATGATCTAGGCTTTTTAAAAAAAAATTTGCCAATACAATGCCCTTGTCATTGGCCCATTCGATGCAGAAAGCAGGAATAGCAGACATTGGAATTTAAATGTTCATTTTACATGTGCTCTGAAGCCCATCACTCAAATAGGAGAAGGGAGTGCTTGCATTCTGTATATTAAATGTACAGCAAGCCCCTGGGAGACAATTGTGTTTGCTCTTGATAAAGCACCAAAGTTAGAGATTCAGTTTGTACATACTTATCAAAAATGCAAGCAAAATAAAGTGGGGGAAGTAAAGGAGAAGAAAGGATTGGGGACATAACATTAATGATGTGTTCGAGTTTTAAAAATTATACTGGATAGTAGGAGTTCCAGTGAGATAAACAAGTGTGGACAAGAATGGAGTAGGTAAGCACTGAGAGTTTTTCCTAAGCTTTTCTTCTCAGGCTCCTCACAAAATATTTAGTGATATGGAATTCCATATTTGTTAACTCTCTTGAAATACCAGTGCATGAGCATTCCTGAACATAGTCTGGTTGCAGTTTTATAACTTAGCAGACTTCACTGTAGAAATAATTTGGTCAGGCACTGGCTTTAAAAAAGAAAAGACAAGAAAAAGGCAATCCTTCTGTGTTCCTTATTTGAGCTTACCAGCACACCCAGAGGGACCACACAAGCAAGACCATTCTCTGTCACAGAGAAAACATCCCAGGCATCATGGACACCACACATTACATTGCCGTTCTCATGATTCATAAATGATCCTTGGCTTTGGCTCATCAAGAATCCAGTCTCATTGGAGATGCTGAACACACACATTTCTGCCACCTAATTTAGTGGTAACTACTGTAAATGTTTGTAATGCACAATGGAATAAGACAGGGCAGCAGCAAACTTTGGCCAGATGCCTTTGCCTGAAGGTTCATGAAAACTGCAAGATGCTGAGTACTGCTTCTCAGCTGTATCCTGAAGTGGTGGACCCGGGACATGTGACCGGAGAAGTCAAATTCATATTTTAATGAATGAATGAGTGTGGGCTCCAAGCCTCACACTGGAATCATTCAAGGAAAGTTACACCTCACTCAAGAGGATACTTTGTACAAGAGAGGGAAAGAATCTCAATGGCTTACTGATGATCAGTATTGTGTACATCAAAGAGGAAGCAGAGGGAGAAGGTGAAAGCAATTCTCCTTACTGTAGTCTTAATGAAAGTGTGAGCTGATTTGACCTGTTCCCAAACACTTTGCTTATTTCCCTCTCTCCAAAGCCCAGAGACGAAGCAGGAGGTAGGTTTGTGGATGGCCAAACCATTCCAGTTCCTTTGGTCCCTCCCTTTAGGTCCCAAACCAAGCCCTAAGCTGTTCCTACCTGGTAGAGCTCAGTGGCAGTGCACTGACTGGTCAATGTCTTCACAGGTTCAAGGTCATCTTCATCACTGCTCAGCTTCAGGTCATCCTCAAGCATCCTACAAAAAAAGAAAAGAGAAGAAAAGAAAAAAAAACCCAGAGTGGTGTTCGTGTTAGAAAGTGTCTTTTCTAAATCATCCTCAGATATATCTTGCAACGAGGATAAAATATTGGAGCTACAATCTGACAGCTGCAATTCTGTCAAAGGTGCAGAAGGAACCAAGATTCTTTCAGCTAATTAGATATTTGAGCTCTTATATTTATGTCATACTCTGTACACATCTTCCCTCTCTACCTTCCCCTAAATCAAGAGGGAAAAAAAGGACTATTTCAGCATCTCCAGAGATGACTGGAGTATATATATTTTTACTACTGAAAGCATAATAAATGTACTGATCAATCATTGTGGAGATGGGACGTGGCATTGGATCGTTACAGGAAAAGATGCTCCGAGTCTCCCATGAAAGAATAGGGGTCTAATAACAGCCCCTAGCTCCAGAGACCGCTGTCAAAGCCTGCTGGCGCTCTCTGGATGACAGAGTCAAAAGGACCAGTGAACTTCCACTACCTTTCAGTGCCCTTTGTACTGTGGTAGCTCAGTGGCAACAAAATAGTTGGGCGAGAAACGGTTAGTCATTAACCTTTTGATATATGACTGATCTTTTCCTGTAAAATTTGATCCAAGAGACGTAAACCCATGATGTGGATAAGAAATCGTTCTCTCCTAAGGCAAGGTACCTGAAAAATACGAGTGGTCTGAATTTTGGTGATGAACTAGCACCTTCAAAATTGTTTATCGAGTACACACAGTCTTTTGTTTCTACAGGGATATTAATTCCAGTGCCACTAGCTCTATCTCCAAATTTGAGCTATAGAGGGAAGAGTGCTTATTATTTTAAAATTCCAGATACACAACCTTCAAAGATCAATTGGTGTTAATATTTTTATTTAGTAAATACAACTTTAGACCATGTCTCCAGGCTTCAAGTGGGGGCAATCCTAGCCTCTCTGGACTAATTACAATTTTCTGAGCATTCTTTGCTCTTTCTTGCTGGTCACGAAGGGCTTTATTTTCCGTGTGTGTGTGTGTGTGTGTGTGTGTGTGTGTGTGTGTGTGTGTAAATACAGGTAGGCAATGGCTATGTGTTAATTTTTATCTAAGTGTTTAGCAAAATAAATGAAAAACAATTCCTATCATTTGGAGTATCTATTTCTGTATCAGGGAAAGGGCTAAGTATTTGATCAGAAGCATGCCATTTAGACCCTATGAAGGAGGTGCTATTATTAGCCCAGTTTTCTAGATGGAAATACCAAAGCTTAGAGAGGTAAAGGAGCTTATTCATGACCATGCAGCAAAGAAATCATGATGGTAAACATGGAACCCATGCCATCTTCACCCGGAACTTGAAAGTATATAATGTTTTCCTAGATGGTATAACTTACGAAGGATGATATATTAAACAAAGTCATCAGTAACAACAACAACAAAAAAACACAAAACAAAAGAAAACATATTGACATGGAGTCAACATATTTGGATTCAACTACTGCCTAATCATAAACTCTGATATCTTGGGTAAGACATTTACTGTCTCTGACTCTCATCTGTGTACCTCATCTGTTGAATGGGATAATAATTAAACTCTTGCCTGTGAAATTCTTCATGAAAATACAAAATTAATGCAGGGTGTCATTGTTAGTTTGGACATATATCATCACAGTTAGAAAGAGTGTACCTCATTAATACTATTAACAAGTAATGACAAGCAGAGTCTTCATGAGATTTTGTTCTCATTTAAATTTACTGACCAATCTAAAGGTAAGCTGTGGTGAGTTGGGAAATGTCTCATGGAGTCTCAAAGCTGGATCCAGAAATGGTGGTCTTCAGGCTACTCTCCTTTAGGTAGAACTAGCACATCCAGAGGCAGAATACAAAGGCCTGAACTCAGCAGTTATCTTATTTTTCACTCAACTCTGTATGATTTTAACATCGAAATTAAAGGCCCTCCACTGTATAATTTTTGAAATACACAGCCAATCTAAATAGTGATTGCCATTAAACACTCCCAGTTCAACAAGCTTGGTATGGGTTTGTTTGTTAATAAAGGACAATTTGATGCATATATTCAAGTCCCAGTAAACACAAGTCGAGGAAATAACTAGGAAGGCAGACTACCATTAGTTATCTCTAGAAGTGTTAGGCATTCATTTAATTTCACTCCTTCCCTGACCTATTAAGCTTTATTATTGAATATACACGTACTTGTTTGCATTCCCATCCATAGCTAATGCTGACCATTACTCTAGGGAAAGTGGAAGATTTGGATTTAATTATTATAGCAGTACCATTCACACCCATTACAGTTAAGGTAGTCTCAGCAGAAAAATGGCAATCTCTTTTCATGAGGTTATAATTCCATAGACAAATTAATCACACACTGGATATCCCAAAATGTAAAATAATTATGCTCATATAAATGTATGCCTGTGTGTGTAACTTATAAAAAACAACAATTGCTCTTCTACTTTTCAATTAGATGATAACAGAACACGGTAGACCTCCTGAGTGACTTCAGATGTTTGTTCAACAGGATCTAGTAGTTCACAAAATCTGTATTGGTGTGAAAACTCTCTGTTTTATTTTTACTGTGACTTATGATTGCTATAGTATTAAGAAGTAAAACATTCCAGAAAACTGTCAACAAGTCCTTGCCCTGAAGAGATGATCACATAACAAAATTTGGGACAGATGAGATAGAATGAACAAAAAGAAGACAGTGAAGGTACTGGAGAAGGAAGGGGAGTTGTCCCCAGGGTCTTGTCTGTTCCTAAATCTCTGGGTCTCAAGCTAAACGTGGTGGCCTCAGGGGCTCTTTGCACTGGGACATCCTAGGGCACTATGACGTGACAGGTCCCATGTGGGTCATAACCATAAAATCATAGGATTACTCTCCATAAACCTTGCCACTTCACATAGTGGAATGCTTAGGTGATTTTGAAGAGGAAAAAAGGTAGAGGGATTGACATGTTATTACAGATTTTTCTATGGAAATAAAGCCTTCATTTGAAGCAACATGGGTTTAAGAGCAAAGGCTTGCGAGCCAGACAGATCTGACAACAGATACAGGATTTTCTAATGAGTATGCTCTCTTGAACTAGATAATAAAACACTTTGAGTCTCAACTTTCTCACAATAATAGCTACTCTGGAGAATTTTTGGAAGGATTAGAAAAAGAAACTTAATACAAATTGTCTAGCAGTAAATACAGGAAGCTATTATTTTCATTTTGGTTATTATTGCTATTGTTGTTATTATGATTACCTTAGAAAAGTTGCTAAACATGTTGGAATGATAATTCTTCAAAAGCTCTCGTAGTGACCCAAAGACTAGCAGAGATATCAACTAGCAAGCGTCATTGGAAGCCCTTGATCAGATGAGGAGAGATTCAGAGGTCCTTAAGCAGTTTGGAAAGTTTTAGGGCTTGAATTTACTCTTCTAGGAGGGTCTAAACCCATCATGGCTATTTTGAGTTTGCTGAGATCCTCTCAGAGCACTTAAGATACCTGGCAATTTGAAAGCCTATTGCAAGAGGAAACAGCCAGAAAGTTCCAAGTGAGAGTTCAAAAAATAATAATACAAAGAGTGTCTGATGTCCTGCTCCCTATAAATGTGGGATAACCTGCAGATCCAGAGAAATAGGCCAGGGATGGTTCCCATCGGAAGTTGTGCGAACCTTGAGCACCTTGTCTTTCGGCCACTCACTCTAAGGAGGAAGTTCCAATACATACCTGGTTCTAACATCTGTATTTAAGGCTGGGCTTCGGAGGCTGTTACTTGATCCAGAACCCTTGCTCAGAAGCAACCTTCAGAACCCTGAATGTATAGGCTGCAAGTCTACACAGTGCCTTTTTGTGAATTACAAAATGGTGCCCAAAATGGCAGACAGCTTATCAGGTGTACCACTTGACACTGGCTGGATTTCAGCTTCCAGGCATCCACGGAAATAGCTGCAATGTAGGTGACTGATACTCAGATGGACCCTGGCTCTTACAGTAGGAAGTGCCTGTATGTGTTATCGATTTCACCTTGCCACCCAGGGGTGATAACTACATCTCCAACATATGGCCGTAAGCCATTTTCTGAGGAGCAGCAGGCAATACCTTTGTATTGTTCAGTGGCTTTCATTGTTAGAATGTTCTGCCAGTTAGGAATTGCCCTGTGCTTTCTTGTGGCTTCCATCTGATAGCCTGAGCCTTGTTCTTTATAATCCACCCTGGGAGACTGGACTTGGACTAGTGTTGAAGATAAGAGTCACTGCTGCCATCTCCCTTGTGCAGGGATGTGGTGACTGTTTCACTCAGGTTTTAGACTCTAAACAAAAATTAGAAGCCGTAGCTTCTGTCGCAATTATTTTTCAGGTTTTGGGGGCTAGTTTACATTATAGTCTTTATATAAGTGTCCAGAGCTTATCACAATCAGAGTAAGTTTTTTATGGCCCCAAATGAATAACACAGCTGAGCTGGGCTGAGCATTTCAGAGTGTGTGGGATACCTCATGACTTGTGCCTTCTCACCAGGCAGTGCCTTACTATGGGCCCTCTTCTAGAATAATAACTTAGCCCTATTGACTCCTTAAAGGGCACTTCCTCTTCATAAAGTAGGCTGGGAGGAATGAAACATGACCAGTGGAGAATTACTCAGGGAATTATATATTTTCCTACCTACTGCTTTATATTCTCTGTAGCATTGAATCATTTGTTGGTAGTAAGGCAGGCGATGAGAAAGAGGTGGTGATATTTTTCAAAGCATTCATTCTGTTTCCCGGAGGCAAAGGTGCTCAGCCTTTCTTCTCAGGAGAAGCTGCATTTAATTTTCTCAACGTTTTAACCTAAAAGACTGATTCTATGACCACGCCCCTAGGAATCCTGGAAAATTCCGGTCTGAGGGCTGTGGCAGTGACAAACAGTTTGAAGATCTAATTTATATTCCATAGGAATAAACCTCCAAGATCTATCGGGTAGGGCCCTCTAGCTCAGTGCCACGTGGTGGGCCCTCTGCCTGGGTCTACACTAGATCATGCATACCAGATCTGCCATGGGCATGCATACCAGAGGAGTGCCTCTTAGGGGGTCAGAAAATGGGCATCTCATAAAGTTACTCTGGTTCTTCAGCAGGAGAACTGGGAGTGTCTTTAGGGACCATCTGGTCCAGGGCTTGGCAAACTGAGGCCCTCAATCCAAACCAGCCCTCCCTCTGTTCTTGCACTGCCCCTGAGTTAAGAATGATTTTTACATTTTTAAATGAGTGAGAAAAAAAATATCAAAAGAAGAAGAATATTTCATGACATGTGAACATTATATGGAATTCAAATTCCATGATCCATAAAGAGAGTTGTATTGGAACACAGCCACGCGCCCATTCATTTACATATTGGCTATCCCTTTGTGCTACAATGGCCGGGTTCAGTAGTAACAGAGACTACATGGCCCCCAAAGCCTGAAATATTTACTATCTGAGTCTTTACATAGGAAAGTTTGCTGACCCCTGCTGCTTTAAGCCAATGGTTTTTGAATTCTTTTAAATTCAAGATCCCTCCACCTACCAGGTAAAACTTCAGAAGGAATCCCAAATGCAAAAGAGATTAAAGCAGTGCTGCTTTGGTCACAGCCAGGTTAGGAGGGAACTCTGGAGGGTCCCAGGGATGAGAGGAACACAGTGTGAAGACAATTCATCTAGTCAAATAGTCTTATTTGGAGGTAATTGTGGCTGTACATATATTGCATCGGATTTACTTAGAGGACTTGAATTTAAGTTACTTAACCTCTCTGAACCTCAGTTTATTCCTCTGTGCAATGGGAATAAAATAGTATCTATTTCAGAAATTCGGGAAATGCAAAATAATCTGTTTGGCCAGAATGCTGAGTACATAAAAGGCAAAAGTAGGAAAAAGAAAAGAGTAAATATCCTTTATCTAGACTGGATGTGGTATATATGAATTTATATCTATATTGCATACATATATAATAGTGTGAGCCTTAATACATATGAATATTGACTTGTATCAAAGTGCTACCTCTTCAACCTTGGACTTCCTTAGAATTGATCACATAAATTCAGCACAATACCAATTTTCTGCTCCACAGTCATTATTTTGAATTTGATTCTCATTTTCTTGGTATATTTCTCTGGGTTATGTAATTTTCTCACAATGTGGGAACTCAAGTTATCATGCAAATGACAAATTGCCTAATAGAATTCAGATGGCTTTCAAGAATGTTACACATACCAAAACACTATTGTATCATTTTTCAGGGGTATGGGTGTGAAAACATCTATGAGTGGATTTCCGCAGAGAAGATCATAACCCAGCAGACAAACCTGGACCTATAATCAAATGTTGGGATCACTCCAAAGGGGAAAAGACAATCTTTTGTCTTAAGAAAAACTCCCAAGCATGAACTTTGATAGTTGACATTGCACTCTTCAGTAGCACTGCACAAGCATCTTTAATGGATTTCCTTTGAGCCATACTGGGCAATAGGGAAAGTCATCCAAGTAGAGTAATAGGCATTCGTTCAAGACCATTTACTGGGCCTGATATTTGGGGGTGAAACAACACTGTAGCACTTAAGAGCACAGGTTTTGGAGCAGGGCTGTGCTGAATTTGAACCCCAGCTTTAAAACACTAAGTGTGGACTCCAGCAAGTTACCTATCATAGCTTCAGTTCTAATCTGCAAAATGGAGCCAATAATAGTACTTATTTTAGAAGGTTCGTATGATGATTAAATGAGAGTATATATGTAAAATGGTTGGTAAGCACTCAATAATACTGCTACTATCATTATTACTTGTCATGATTATACTTGGCCCTGGGGAAGCAACTATGAGTATGTCATGGTCCCTTCCCCTAATAAGCTTGCACTTTAGCAAGGACGAAACTTCATAAACAATGACGATGCAATGTTGTAAGTTCAATGTCAGAGGCATGTAAGAAGGGACTCAAAGAAGAAATGCCTAAGTTTACTTGGGGAGTCTGTTGAAGGCTACCCAGAAGCCAGAAGCCTTTGAGCAATGCGTTGAAGGCAGAATGAAATGCCAGGAGACAAAGAAAGGAAAGAACAGCATAAGAAGAAAAGAGGTAGCAAAAGACTTGAGGTTTCAGCAAGTGTGGGACGCTTGGTCTGGAGGGAGTCTACTACCTGCAGGCACTAGTGAAAGGGGATGAGTCTAAGGAGATAGATTGGGGTGAGATGAGGCCATGCGTTTTTATAAAGAACAATGGGGGGGAACAATCAAAATTTTTAAGCAGGGAAGGGACACGAAGAGTCAGAAGTAGAGACCTCTGGGAGCAAGGCCTATTGATTGACTGGAAGGAGGTAGGAAGGAAACTGGCTAGACTATCATTGTAGTAATCCAGATAACAGAGGGTGGTGTCCTGGGCCAGGGCATAAGATAGTGGGGATGGGGAAGGAAAGGGACCAGAGTATAGAGACATGTCGCAACTACAGTCAACTGAATTGGGACATTGATGATCCAGACATTCAAGGTCTTCTTAGCCACTCTGAGGTCACTGAAATTATATCACCAGTTCGGCCATACTCCAAAGCATGTACACACTCCCTCACACTAGGCTGCCCCCTGTACTGATAAATGTCTCTTCACTCTCCCAAGGCTCTGAGATCTGTAGGATCTTTGCTAATGCGCAGAGATCTGGCACTCAATCATTTTCTCTGGAGACAGACCTGGTTGGCTCCATTCCCAAGTCACGAGGAAAGGCTGATTTCTTGTCACAAAGCCTTCCTTTTGGGGTTGTCCCTCTCAGCCTTCCTTCAGCTTCTTAGAGCAACCACAGCTGATTGGAGAGAAGAAACCCCTGTGGTTACCTCCAAAGTACCTACCAATCACAGAGGGTACTTTATTTCTTATCTCTCTACTTCAGCTCCTAATTGTTGAAGGATTAAGTAAAGAACTCCTTTATGGAGCTGGGCTATCAGTCTCTATCTAAAGAAACTCTTCAAAACAACTGCAATATTAGGTTGCTTTTAAGTGCCCTACAACTCGGGCCCGCTGACAGCCATCGCGCCTTACATTAAACTCAGTGGGGGCAAGGACCCATTTTTAGTTAGATCTGAGGCACTGTGAATTCTCAGCCACTGATAACACGGCACTTTAGTTGGAGGACTTGAAACTGTTTCTCAAACCCATTTCAAGAGAAGATTGTGGAGAAGGGCTGTTTACCTGAATTGACACAGCAGATAGGATTTCTTTTATGCTGATGCACAAAGAATTCACATTTCATTTCAGATTGTTTAAGCAAAATAGTCAAAACTGACAATTTAGGCCCAACTACAATGTTGACAGCGATGTTGCTCAATTGTTTATGAAAAGGCCACCTGATTTATATGCTCAGCCCTTTCTGTTGCATCAAAATGACGCCCCCCGCCCCCTTAAACACACACTTTTGTTTAGGGTAGAAGGAGGCAGATTGTCTTGCAACCCACATTGACAATGTTTCACCCCTGTAAAATCCTAGAGCTGGAAAGACTCTCTGGGACACATGAAGCCCAGGACCCCTGTGAGCATTCCATCAGGTGAGCATGGGTACCTGCCATGCACACACATACAAGACGAGGAAAGGCCGAAGTCAAGGCCCGAGGGATTCAACTGACAAAGATACAGAATTACTTTTAGATTCAGACAATTTAGTATTGACATAATGGAAGAAAGGAAGATTTGTCAAAGCTCCCCCTGATTCCTGACCCCTACACCAAAAAGGATAACACTAAAACAAAAGGGGTCTGATGACGTCAGAACAAGTTGTGGGATAGTCTGTTATTTGAGGATCCCACTCCAGATTTCGGTTAAGGGGTTTTATAAGCTGCAGGTGATTCTGCAGTGGACAGGAGAGAACGTTGCATACTTCATCAGAACCTGGGAGGTGATGTAAAATTGTCTGATGACAGCCTCCCAGAGGAGCTGGGGGTGGGGGTGGAGGGCCCGTATGGGAGATGGCCTTGAAGTACATCTCAAGATCTTCTTGTTCTCTCCTGTTCTGGGAGGACTACGAGATCCTCTGCCAAGTCTAAGATAAGCTGTGTTTCAAGCCTCAGTGTACATGGCTTATTTGGATACATGCACGGTGGCCACAGTGCCACGGCAGAGCTGTGCCCCTTCACCATCAGACGTCCTGGTCCGTCGCTAACTACTTCGCATAGGACCTACTTTTTAGATTCTGATACCATGCGGAACACACTCATTTACTAATGTTTCATGTCAAATGTGCCGCCCACATATAAGTTCTAACTAACAAAGGCTGGGAGTGTCATTGTAATGAGCACAATAGCTAATGAACTTTTTTCTCCGCTAGGAGGGATGGATGTGAGCTGAGCTAGCCATAGCTTGCATCCAAGGACACACATGTGTGAGAACTGGCCAACATTCAGAGCCTGAGGAGACCAGTAACTTTGCAAAGCCTCCAGCTGGCTTGCATGTGGCTCCTGAGCACAGTGAAGGGCTCAGGGTAGGGACTGAGGTTGCTTCGCTGTCAAATAGGCCCAGCTTTAAACCCTCACTACCTGTGACATCTTAGATCAAATTCCTTGAACTTCTGGGATTACCTTCTAGGATCGCTGTAATTATTGAATGAGACAACTTCAAGTCCCTAGGGCATAGGAATCACAGAATTTTTATCATCTGTTGGGACGATTGGCTCAAGGTAGTTCAGCCTGAATTATCTTGAACACATCAGATGCCATTTTATTTGGAAACAAGGAAAACTAGAGAGATGTGTTCTCCTGTTAAAGCAAAAGTTGCAGAAAGGAAAAGAGATGTACCTTTGCCACAAATAGCTTTTGCATGCCAGAAATAGAAGTAGATCCATTTTTTTGAGTACAAAGAGAGTTTATATTGATATTATTATTTCAACTTTTTCAAATCTCTAAAATTCAAATCGACACAAAATGCAACTGAACTGCATAGTATAACATATTAATCTACTAGATTCCAGGACTATATAAACAGTTTGACAGTAAGAAATCTGTTTGTATAATATATCACGTCATCAACAAATAAAATGATATAAACCATATAATCATCTCAATAGATGCCAAAAATATACTTCATAAAATTTCATACCCATTCCTAAACCAGACCTTTTAACAACTAGGTAGAGAAGGACACAGCCTTTCTGGATAAGGAATATGTAACAGAAAACTGTCAATCTAAAGGGATGTTTTAGTAGGTAGAGAGATTAGATCAATTTTTAAACACGTATTTTAAAACAAAAATGGAATCACAGATGACTGTTTCAAGTGTTTCTAAAAATCTGTATTAATGTTGATTCACTGGGTAGACAGAAGGAACACAAACAGACTAATATCATCCAATGTCACCATTTGTTCTGCTAATTGCTCCAATTTAAACAGTTTTGAGGTATCACATACGGCTTCCACACAGAATTCTTTCCATGTAGGTAAAGACAAAATTAGAAAGTGACATGAAAAACCTTAGTTTCTACTTCCACCTTTCACAAAGTATTAATCCTTTAAAAACACATCACATTTTAATCAACATTCACGTCTGCCTACAAGCTTTATAAATGCAGAGATGCTGGGTAACATGATTGAAAATTTGATCCTATTGTTTTAACAAAATGAGAATTGTTTTAGAAGGGGCTCCACAATGTCTGGACATATATTTTCCCTAAGTAACAATATGAGGCATGCATTTCCCCCGGGAATTCAACATTTATGTTGATGTACTTGGCTACAGAGCCAATCCTGCACTGGCTCTAATACAGAGGAATTTTCTGAACATTTTGAGTAATGGGACTGAAATAATTTAACAGCTCCTTCTGTGCATGTTAAATGAGTTGCATGATATATTTAGCTTTTGCAGAAAACTTGTTTACACTATAAATGATAGCACATGGTACAATCACATTGATGTGGAAAGCCAGCCATGTTCAGTCATTTTGGCCATCTCTTTCCACATTTCAACTTATTGCAAAACAATTATTTGTGGCTCACCAATATATTGTGGGTGTTTCTTAACTCAGTGACCCTGCTGAACATATGTAAAGCCATCATCTTAGCACTGCCGTAGACTCCAAAAGAAAAACTGGAGTTTTGAAATTGGAGGATTGTCAAGATAGGGGAGGGCCCACTCTTGCTAGGTGAGTCACATACAGATCTAAATTGTTAAGCGCTACATTTATCAATGGATTAGAAGGGATTGACTTTCTAATTCTGAAACACAGAAAAAAACCCAGGTGCCTAATGATCAAGGGCTCTGCTAAATCCAACCTCCTAAGCGGTGACACTACATAAAGAAAAATGCAAAAACTTGGGAGTTGGATGCACTAAGGGTCTAGTCAAGGCTTTTGCATTGTGCAGCTGTGCAAAAGTAGGCAAGCTAATTGACCTTTCTGAGCCTCCTTTTTGCTATTTGTCTCCAAAAGGAGGCTGCTGGTATTTACGTTCCATGGTTGTTGTGAAAAGTAACTGAAATAATGTGTGAAAAGGGTATGACTGTGAGTGTTTAACAAATGCTACTACTTCTATTGTTACTGATATTAGGACAAATTGGAGCCTGTTTCTTATATCAACACATTCAGAAGCAGCATTAAAATAATTACTGCAGAGGAAACCACCAGGTCTCTGGTTTTAGAAAGCAGTTTAAGCAACAACAGAGAGCCATCAGAATAGGTTTCAAACACAGTAGGTAAACATCTTAGGGAATTAGAGATCTATTCTTTCATGATTTGGCTTTAGGTAAGAAAATGCCAATTCTGAATACCTGACTCAACACTAGGCTATTTTTACCCTGTTATTCTTAGACTCGCATTCACGATTCATGGGTAACTAATTGTCTAGCTAGAGAAAGAAACAGCTATAAATATAGATATGTGGAGAGTGGCAGATTCCAATACTGGCCAGTAGTTATCAACTAATTTCTAGAAGTATAAACTATGTTCAAAATAAAAATGTAATCACCCCCAAATAAAACTGCTTCAGTCATTCTAGGAATAACATGTTAGCGAAATCTAAACATTCCAAATCTTTCATGTCACCCATGTCAGAAATAACATGATGACTCAAAGGCTCCCACCTTGAATCTCACAACAAATCTAAGTTAGCTAATACCAGCTAGAAATAAGGCTTATTTAGGTAAGCTTAATGTATGCCAGGCATTCACTTTGCTAAGTGTGCTAATGGATCATTTCATTGACTCTTTCCGAGAAATCTGGGAGGTTGTACTTGTGTTTTCATTGTTTTTAGGTAAGGAAACTCAGACTTAGAAAAGTTAAGAAGACTATCCACAGAATGGGAGAAAATATTTGTGGGTCATATATCTGATGAAAGTCTAGTATCCAGAATACATAAAGAAGCCTGGAAACTCATCCAAAAAATGATAGGCAACCCAATTAAAGAATGGGCAAAGAATTTACATAGACATTTCTCCAAGGAAGATGTACAAATGGCCAATAAGCACATGAAAATATGCTCAATATCATTAGCTATCAGGAAATATACATAAAGTGGAAACAACCTAAATGTCCATCAACTGGTGAATGGATAAGTAACACGTGGTCTCTCATACAATGGAATATTATTCGGCCATAAAAAGGAATCAGGTACTGATCCATCCTGCAACACGGATGACCTTTGACAACATTATGCTCCGGGACAGAAGTCAGATACAAAAGGCCACATATTGTATGATTCCATCCATATGAAATGTCTAAAATAGGCAAATCTATGGAGACAGAATGTAGATTACTAGTTACCAGGAGCTGGGGCAACAGGGAATGGGGGTTCTTGGGGTGATGTAAATGTTTTGGAACTACATAGTATGGTTGTACAACTCTGTGACTACTAAAAACCATCCAGTTGTACACTTTCAGAGGGTGAACTTCACGGTATCCAAACCTCAATAAAGCTGATATTTTAAAGAATTTACACAGTTAGCCAAGTGGGGGAGGAAGAACTGGGATGCCAACCTCTACCCGCCTAATGTCAAACCCCGTGTCCCTAATCACTCCATTTACTGCCCTGCATGACAGAGATTGGCAGAAGGTCTCAGAGGCATTCCGACTCACATCTGTTGAGAAAAACAGCTATTTTTTTTCCCCACATGGTCCCTTTCTCCCTCCATTTTTTCCTACGTTAAACCTGTAATTGCTACAGCCAGCAGAAACTTCACCAGGGGAAAAGGGTTGTGTCTTTTTCAGGAGAGACAAAGCATTACATTAAAGAGACAGCTGTCTGGATGGGGCGGGGACCAAGCCAAGAATCCTTCAGCAAAGATGCCCTACCCCCTCCCTGGTTTCAAAATTTCCAAACCCAGGACCAGTAAAGAAAGGAACCCGTCTAAACAGAGGCCCCCTCTCAAGAGGACAAATTACCTGCCCCTTCCCCCGCAGCACCCACAGGCAGACGTGTGTTTCATGTGGGCTGACAATTTGAATGAGTTGATCTAAGCAGACATCAGGACTGACAGAAGGAGGCTTCCATTGAAGCAGTTAAAGGAGAAACTGGGGTGAGGATGCAGATTTGGTCCTCAACTGATTGTTTTACACAGTAATTCGTTAAGCATAGGTACAGGGGGACTCTGCAACTCCTTTCCCTATTTCGAGGTTGGGGAAAGGAGTTAGTACTCGCTGCTCTGATGTGCGGGCCGCCCAGGATCACAGCGTTTTCTCCTCTGGTGAGTTCATGCCCGGCCTGGTGCTCCAGCAGCTAATCGATTTTCCAGACCCTGACACGTGGGATTAGGTAGCCAAGCTCCTATCAGAGCCTAGCGCTAGTGTGCAGCTCCTATGGTAATGCAAATGTTAGATCACAAATCCAATTTAAATCGGGGTTCCCTTGAGCTGAGAGATAATTTTCCTTTAATCCTCTTCTGGTTGTCTCTCGTCTAACCTTTACAATCTTAGATACGACACTGTACAAACTGCCCACACTGCTCCTTTTCATGCAGAGGGAATTTCCACACACATACCCCCCTCCAGTAACACCCTATTTCCAATCATCAGCATGAAGGACTTAACACACACCAGGAACTCCACGCAGACCTTGCTTCTATCTCCCCCACTGCTCACCTTCCATTTCCAGACCTGGCCAAGGAAACCATCCAGGGATGTTTCAGGGAAGATGCCCTGTCCCCCGGCCTGCCACACTAACTGGGGGCTAGGTTCAAGTGTGGAATATTTGGCTGCCCCCTCGTTTTTTCAGGCCTCAAAATAATAGGGGTTTCCCCCTCTCATTCTTCTTGCCTTTTGTTATTTTTAATCGCCCACCTATCAGGGCTAAATTGCCTTGTAACTGTCTGAGGGCTTGCATCTGACAGAGATGGCTGCTATTGTTAATAGGAGCCTTCACTTCAGCACATTTAACTTGCCTCAGTTTGACAGGTTCACAATGGCCACCTTCCCTCGAAAGAAAACTGTGATTTAGTGGAGAGAGAATGTGGGACAACAGCCTGATCTGTCTCTCGTCTCCAGTGAGTTCTCTTGGCATAAAGTCCCACCGCAAAGCCAAAGAATGAACTACCACAGGAAAACAGGCCAGTCGGAAGCTGCGCTTGGTGAAAAACACTGGGAAAACCCACAATCCATAGCCCAGCACAGAGCTGCTTACAAAGAATGTGGGGGCTGCTTCCTACAAACATTCTGTCTCCACAGAAAAAAGTAAATGTGTTTTTTTTTTTCATTACTTTATCAATTGCCCAAGTAGTGGTTGAACAGGCTTCTCTTAACTTGGTAATTGCAGTAACAGTGTTATCTGGAAATTACTGCTTGCAGATGCCTCCTGAGTCAGCTCCTTAAATCCATGTCATTCTGAGAGTCTGGAGAAGACGGGAGCGCAAAGGTGGCTTTCCTGGGGGAGAGATTTCACACCCCCAAATTCCCATTGTCTAGGATGGGACAGAACTCAGCAATTGAGCACTATTGTCATCTGAGGGAGCATGTTTAACAAAGGTCATTAGATTTGTTGCCATTCACAAAAAGGCAAATTCAGGAAACGGGCTTGCTATGGGTTGAATTCTGTCCCTCCCTCCCCCACTTTAATTCCTACTCGCATGTTGAAGTCCTAAAACCCAGGACCTCAGAATGTGACTTTATTTGGAAATAGGGTCTTTATGAGGTCATCGACTTGAAGTGAGGTCCTTAGGGTGGGCCCTAATCCAGTATGACTGGTGTCCTTACGAAAAGGGGAAATTTGGACACAGAGATATGCATAGAGGGAAGACAGTGTGAAGAGACACAGGTAGAAGACAACCATCTACAAGCCAAGGAGAGAGGCCTGGGACAGATCCTTCCCTCAGCCCTCAGAAGGAACCAACCCTGCCCACACCTGATCTTGGACTGCTAGCCTCCAGAAGCCGGAGACAATGATTGTTTGTTGTTCTAAGCTGCCCAGCTTGTGGGACTGTGTTACAGCAGCCCCAGTGAACCCATGTACGGCTTTCCCCCAGTTCTCAGGGCCCCCAATCTATGGATTGGGGGAGATGCTTTCATATCCTTAATATCTGCCTTTTCATTTACTTGCATCACGATCTAATGACCTGGGGAAAACAACATTTAGGAGTATGACAGAAACATGTCTGCTAAGAGAGAATAGCAACTAAGGAAATGGGGCGGGGTTCCAGCGACCAATTTTCTCAAGTAGTAAATAAGTGAAACTCGGGTCATCTGAACCTCTTGGGTTGAAATATCTCCAAAGCTAAAATGTATCCAGATCTCATGTCACCCCTCACCCTATTTAGGAGATGATCTTAATTTTCACATAGATTATTATTTTGCTTTGCTAAGCCTCATTGATTTCACTTCCATTCTTCCCCGTTTTAAAGGTGAATTTTGCTTCCAGTTACTTCTGACAATGCCATCTGAGGGCAGAATCAGACTCTAAACGTGTAATATTTTAGAACTGAAGCATTCCTGTACCATGATTTTTACCCCCTAGAGAGCTTAAAATATCAACATTTTGGAACATGCTGGCCTGAAGAGGTGAGTCACTCAGCATGAGGGGTCAAATGCCAGAGAGTATGACATAAAGGAAAAACCCAGAATGCAAGATAATCACTGATGCTGGAGGCATGGCCAATAATGGGGTTATCGTCTCCCTGCCAGGAGACACAAACAGTTCTGAGTTCCACCACTCTGACGGCTCCTGCCAGCAGTCTTGCCTGCTTTCTCCTGCTCTGCCCACCCACCTGCAAATGGCACCCTTCCCCTTGATCTGCTTGTTTTCCCACTCTTTCTGGGTGACCTCATCCACTGCCCAGACTCCCACATTTCTAGCTTCAGCCTAGAACATTCTCCTGAACTCCCGATTCATAAATCTAGCTTTCCACTGGAAAGTTCCACCACCATGTTCCATGAATGCCTCAAAAGTCCCAGAAAGCTGAACTCACCATCTCTAGCCTGCCCCTCTTCCTGGTTTATTTAAGTATGCATATATTCATTCATTCATTCATTCATTCATTTTGTTTTATCTATTATTGCGATAAAATACACATAAAATTTGCCATTTTAAAATGTACTATTCAGTCATTTTTCGTACATTCACAATGCTCTACAAACACCACCATTATCTACTGCCAGGACATCTCCAAAACTCCAAAAATAAGTCCCATGCCCTTTAGCTATCACTCCCCCAATTCCTCCACCCCCTCCATCTCCAGGCAACCTCTAATCTGATTTAGCTCTCTGGATTTGCCTATTGTTGACATTTCATATAAATGGGATCAGACAATATGTGGCCTTTTGTGACTAGCTTCTTTCACTGAGCATCTTATTTTCGAGGTTCATCCATGTTGCAGCATGGATCACAACTTCATTCTCATGCTTTATTTTTGTATCTCTCTATAGTCTCACCTTCTACCCACATTTCCAAGCAAGCAAGAGTCACTTTCAAATTTCTACCCTATCCTTCAGCTCACATATCTTGTCAGTCACTCGCTTCTCTTGGTGGGACCCCAGGCCATCATTTCCCAGTCTGGTCTCTCTTCCCCATCCTCACCTTATTTCAAGTGTTCGGCATCTCACCTGGGGCACATAACTCCGGCCATGTAATTATCCCTATTAAGATCCTTTGAAGGCAACAGAGGCCACAAAATCTGAAAGTCACAGCTGGGATGCCCAGCATGGTGTGGCCTTGAGGAAAGTGGGATCTGGGGCATCTGGAGGAGGTTGTTTGAAGGGTTTGGAAAGGGGCTGGTGATGGTGGGTGGCTGGCACTGTGACACATCAGGGCGCTATATGGAAAGCGAATGGGATCTGGTGTCGACATCAGAGCATGATGAATAGGAAGAGATGCCAGGTGTTCCTGGTGAGAGGGTGGGAGGCACCTGGGTGTATTGGTGAGGCCTAATGGCACCTACTTCTCCATTCCGTAGGCGCTTGGTAAGAAGGGAAATGCTTTGAGGGCACGGGGTGTGTGAAGGCTGGAGGATTCCAGGCCCCAGGCTCTAGGGTACGGCTAAGGAGAAGCTGGGAGAAATGGCCTGGGGAAAGGCATGAAAGTCTCTTTGCCTTGGGAGCGAGGGATATGTATAAATATAGCATCTGGAATGCCTGCTTGCTGGGATGGTCAGGTGTTTGTGTGTGATCCTGAGCGATATCTACAAGACACGGATTCAAGAGCACTGTAGGCAGAAGGCATGCCACAGGAGACCCATGGAAGTATGGACCGGTGTGAAAAAGGAAAGCTTGTTTGAAGAATGGACAATTCCTATGTTTCTACAGCTTAGGAACAAGTAAGAACCCAAATGAACATCTGTGTTATCTTCTCGTACTGACGTAAAACAGGACTGCTTGCAATAAAAAAGGACTGCTTAGCTCACCTATGTGCATACGGTTGCCAATGACTGAAGGATAGTTTAATGGTGTTATTCAGGGATGGATTTCATTCTGCTCACTAAAGTCTTGCTCTTCTGAAACTTGTTCAGTAACTGAAAGGAGAGAGCTACCTGGCTCCACCAACCTGACACCCTGGAGTGCAGGGCCTTCCCACATCCCTGTCACCAGGCTGGTGCACTGGTCCTCTGGCCACTTTGGGTCCTCCTTCTGGGCTCTCCAGCTGGGCTCTTCTCCAGAGAACTGCTGTTGGCAGAAAGAGAGCCATCTTGCTCTTGGAGAGGAAGCCCCTAACCAATGAGTGACAGACAAGGGACAAAAAGGACTCCCTGTGCGATCAGGTTGAAGCCAGGCATCAGTTAGACCACTGCCTTGCTTGGCTGTCTTCCCCTGCCCTATCCTGCCCTCTTTACCTCCTTAGTGTTTCTCCTTTAAAGCACAGTCTCAGGAAATGCCTATGCTCTGTTTCATTTTGGAGACCGAATCCCTTCAACTTCCTGGGAGAAAATAAGGGCTTAATCTACATTTAATACCCCCTCTAGCTCTTCAGAAATGTCCACCATCACGCTACAGCATAAGGAAATCTGTCATGTTGCTAAAAACGCCTTTAGTCCATTCCTTGATTTCCTTATTAGCACTAAATGGAATAAATGCAAAAATAACTACTTTTGCATAATTCCCAAGCTCGCGATTACAGAGCAAGGAGCATTTGCAGAAACTTAAAGCATATTTCCACACAACTTTGCTTAGTATTTTTGTAGAATGCAGTCCCAGTTCCTTCTCCGTCACATACTAACTGTCCACCATCACTCGTTTTAGTGATACTTCAGCCCCCCTCATGAGGCTGACGATACTTCCCATTTTACAGATGGAAGGGATGAGAAACAGCATTGAAAAGTTGTGCCACACAGCGTGTTGCAGGGCTCTGTCTGTGCCAGTACAAACCTTCACCTATTTCCTATACAAGTGCGGCCATCTAGAATGTGCTGAGCTTGTTTTTCTCATCCTTACTATGGCTTTTTCCTTCTGCTTCTTCAAGCAGGGACAAACAAACCAACACAAAAGTGCCTGTCACTCTATTGATTGTTTCCTACTAATTATACTTTATTTAATTAAAAACAAAAGCCAATGCAAATCCTAGGCAAAAAATCTTACTAAGTTGACAGCTTAGAAATGTGAACTCTCTCTTTGTTTGGGGGCACAAATAATCCTTGAAGGCTAAGAGCGAGAGTTTACCTACACTGGCCCCCTCCCTTGTCCTGTAAAGAACAGCTCTGGGAGTCTGCAGTGGTTGGGGGGGATGCCATAGCAATAACCTTGTCAATCCCTCCCTGCCAACAAGAGTGCTAATTAGTGCCAATTAAGAGCCTCGCTTTTTTGTGTGTGGAACATCTGTCCATAGGCATTGAACTCAAACCCCCAACTCATTTTACCAAGGCCAAAAATATCAGACAGCAGTTTATTTTGGCCCCTGCTAATGCAGCTTGATTTTTAAGTCCTAAGAAGCTCTAATCGCTGGTAGCCAGGGTCAGCTACTAGATTCCTTCACACTCTCATTGTCATTCATATTTACCTTATTTCAACAAGTATAGGTCTCCTTGAGGTCCAAGACACGCTGGTTGAGAAGTGGCAAAGATAAAACCATGGGATACCCACGCTTCTTGCTTACCCTATATTCTGCAGTCTGCCTCATTTTTGTTTTAAAGCAACGTATTGTTACATAGATAAATGGTCTTTGTTTTGTCTTTCTTTTTTAATCCTGGTAGGGTAAAGGCCAGTGTAAAATAGCTTCTTTTTCATTGAACCTATTCTGTGTACACAGTGAGTCCCTAAAAGTGCCTCCATCATTTGTGTTTGGTGATGCAAATGAAGGTGCCCCCGCTGTTTCTTTCTCCCTTTCTAAAGTGCCCTTTCAATCAATGTTTGGGACAGGACAAGACCCTTTCGACTCACAGCTTGTTTTATTCTGTGCGACCACCAGAGGACTTTCATTCATTCCAGGGTAGCTTTAGAATGACATGTCATCACAGACAGGACCTTCCACTGCAAAGTACCTGGTATCTTTTCTGAATTCACCACAGATTAGGAAAGGTGTTCATTTTATGTGGCAAAGATTCCTCTAATTTGAGTGTTTCTTTAGATTCCATCATGAAGCCTTTGTCCTTACACTTCAGAGTAAACAAACACACTCACTGATCTTTAGAGGACTATTAAATTTTACTGTAAAATGCATTATTGCCATATCATTTTCTTCAGTTCTCTAATAACGTTATTTCACATTATTCAATTTGTGACCCGCCTAGCGCAGTGAAATGTCATGAGTCTTCTTACAGTGAGTTAGAGTCTCACAAGAAGTAGAAAAATAAATTTATTTAAAACGAGATGGAGTTCTGGCTGCTAACACATTATAAATTGCTCTATTTTAAATATCTGAACTGGGCACACTTAAAACACAAGGGCATATTTCATTAGCGTTTATGCGATTTTTCAGGTAACTTTTCCCAATGTCTCACTCATCATCCGATGAGAGAGAGAGCTTGTCAGGAAAAATTACAGTTAATGGTAGTTAATGTGGCTAAATCCAATGGACTTGTTTCTATTTTGTTTTCCTCTTGCTAGAAATAATGAAAGTATTACATGAACAACTCTTATGTTGCTTGCGAAAATGTGGCCAGTTCCAATGGTAGGTAACATAAAGCTTTATCTGATTTATAAAACAATCTCTGTAAACCTATTTTTATGTTTTAGTTGATTGTAGCCTTTAGCCTGAGCTAGTAAATACTTCTAAAGTACATTTCACAGCAGTAATTTGCTGTACTGTGTCAAATTCATCTGCATAAATCTATACCTGGTTCTAGGACCCCAGAATGTATGTTTGTGAAAAAGAAATACTATTCTGAATACTGTTGTCTTTACTAACGCCACCATCAGCAAGACTCCTAGTTCTCAATTGCTAAGTCAAAAGTTACAGATAGAGAGAAGCCCGTCCACCCTTTTTGGCTGATCTGGTCACTGAGTTGGATCCCCAACCAGCTGGAGTTTGACATCCTCTGGAAAAACTGCATCAGTTATCCATTTGAAACCAAGGCACTCTGGCCTTTCAAGGTAGACCAACTGGCAGAGTCAAATTCTATCAGTATTCTGTCTGTTTCTCTTTGAGTTAAATATCCCTCATTGACCATGCACCAAATGATGAAGGCATGCTCAGACGGTATTGGACCTTAACAAAGGACACACAGTGCAGTCTCAGCAAATCTCAGAGCCCTTGTTTGGAACTTCTCAATTTATTTCTCTCTTGGCTTTCATCAGAACTCAGCTGCAGTGAAAGAAAAGCAAAATAAGGATGTTCCGCCCCAAGGCCAGGTCCACCTGGGGTTGATTTGCAGGCAGGACTTTATCTTACGGCGAATGTAAGAATCTTCTGACTTCTAAAAATCTAATTTCTACTTCTCTTTATAGATAAAAATACACATTCCTTTTCACATTGCCACCTGGATTTCCAGCACTATTCCTACCCTATCCCTCTTCTCCCTGTGGACAAGGGAAATATAAGAACAGCAAGAGAAGGCTGAACACACAGTGAAAAACGTCTGTACAAGAAGATGACTTTGCAACTTGACAAGATAACAGGAACTGTATCTTGGTATTTCCTCAAAGAATAGCAATGAATGTAGTTTGGAAGTTTACCGGTGTGCTTTTAAATGCCCTTGAAGGAGTAACTTGCTACAGCGTGGATGATATTTCCATCTGAGATCTCAAACCTCAATGAATAGGCAATCAAACAACCAGATTTTGCAAACTAAATGCGCTTGGATGGCCACTTCCTAGGTAACCAAGATAATGCAAAGAAGAGCTTGACATATGGACAGTGAGTTTAGCAAGATCTAGGTGTGTAGTTTGCAGCAGCAACTTGCTGCTGTTTCCCCAGCAACTTGCAACCTCTAGGAGGGTACAGTGTTACAAACCACACTTTCATACCGCCTTCTCAGCACTTTGTGTTTTCATCTTTGTTGTTTGTGTGTATGTGTGCGTGCACATATGTGTGTCTCACATTCTTCCATTGCCAAATTTCTTAATTTAACCTTACCAATTGCTGAGAACCATGATATTTGCAAAAATGTGTCTCTAATATGCATGCATAAAATAAGTAGTGATAATGATGCATGAGAAAATCTAAAAGCAAAAGGTTAATCCCAGAAATAAATAAAAAAATCAATATTTGAGTTCATCCATATCATAAGGTAGCTGTTATAATATAGTCCAAATACAATCACTGAACCATCGCGCTCTCTCTCTCTACAATTTTACAAGGTGCATATTACAAATATTGCGTCTACATCAGGAATAAATACACAAAACAATATGTGATTGGTGAGGGCACAAAGAGTCAACTAATCAGAACTCATCTCTGCTACCCGTCAATATTTTGGATGCTTTCATAGCTAATCAACTAATTATCTGCTATCAAGCCTCAGATAATGTGAATAAGATAAGACATAATGAAAATTATAAATTGCTTTCATGTTATACCCATTATTGTAAAATGTGTTTAAAACTGTTTAAGTCAATAAAGTAATTAAAAATCATAATTAAATGGGAGTACTGTGTACATGGAAATATCTCTGTTTTAAGTGTGTAGATCAGAAGACGAGAAATTCCACTGTAGGCGTTTATATAAGCTTAACTGCATAGTAAATGCTCTTCATCATAGGAGATCTGTTATCAAGAAAGTGCTTAAATGAAGGGCACAGTCTTGGTTTTGTTGAAAAAAAGATTTGACTGTTTAGGAGGGAAGACATCAGCTCTGGATTATCGGTACTGATCAAGCCAAGTAGCACACAGAAAAGCAGGGCAAAATGGGGAATTCTTTCCTTCAGACTCTGGATTGTGTATGATGGAACCTCCCTTCCCAAATTATATACATATACAGAGGGTGTGTAAAGATGTACACACATTTTAAGAAAGGAAAAAAAACACTGTATTGAAATTGTAATAATATATACTGATAACAAAAGATGAATGCAAGTGACGTTTGACTTCTGCAATGACAAGCGGTGCTCAAAGCAGTTACCATCAGCGTAATCTTAATACAGTTCTTTTTCCTTTCTTAAAATGTGTATACATTTTGGGCACCCTCTGTATGAATGTCTGTCTGTACACACACACACACACACACACACACACACACACACAAAATCTTCTGAATTGTGTTTTTTCTCAATCAAATATTATGCAAATTTGCAGT
This sequence comes from Rhinolophus sinicus, assembly GCF_036562045.2. Classification (NCBI taxonomy): domain Eukaryota; kingdom Metazoa; phylum Chordata; class Mammalia; order Chiroptera; family Rhinolophidae; genus Rhinolophus; species Rhinolophus sinicus. Next base: position 107,919,303 of record NC_133768.1, on the reverse strand, counting down.
CCAAAAACACATCCCCACAAAGGGTGGGGGAAGACAGCCCAGTGCTGCCCATTGGGGAAGACACAGTTCGAAGTAGACAATCCACATGCTTAGATTTGAGAGTTGACTTCATTACTGCATTTTCAATAATACTAGCATTCAGAATGGTCTCAAAAGTCACCAGGATAATAGGACTATTATCTCTCTCAGCAATATCTAATAAAAAGCTCTTAAGCACATCCAGTCCCTGGTTTTATAAAATATGGCAGCAAATTATCTCCCATGAATGTTCAGTGAGTATGCCGCATTTCTTTCTCTATTCAGCCAGCTTTTTTTCCCCACAGTGAGGGAAGATGATCGGAGGGTCAGAGTCAACCACCCAGGAGACAACATACAGACGTAAGTGGTCCGGGAAGGAAAAAAAAAAAAAGAAAAACAACAAAAGGCGCCTCACAAATGAAATCTTCATGGTGAAAGGTTGGTGGGATTTCGGAATACCCACCATATTTTGTATTACAAAATATACAAAAATAAAGCCTCCATGAGTTTTCAATACAAATTACAATTTCACTAAGTTGCCTAAAAGGGACATTTGATTTAAAACGTACTTTCTGATCTGGTGGGGCAACCAGAGGAAAGGTGGAATGAGGGCAGCAAGGTAAAAAATGATGAGCATTTCTACTGTAGGTAGACATTGAAGGTGGGTCTACATATGCACAGAGAACACTGTTGTGACAGTTAACCACATCTCCATGGCCTGTTATTCTACACAACGAAGGGAGGGATTCTGGGTACAAAATTCTATGGCCAAGTCAATTTTGGAAACATTTCCCATTCCACACCCCTCCTATAGAAACAGTGAAAATTAGCATATTAAAGGCTCAAAGAATTCCTACTGAAAAGACTTTTTAGCTGTGTTTTTTTTTTAAAACCCACTATTTCCCCAATACAGAGCGTGCCAAAAAAAAAATGTATACCCATTTTAAGAAAGGAAAAAGTGTATTAAAATTACGCTGACAGTAACCACTTGGAGCACCTCTTGCAATTGCAGAAATCAAACGTGACTTGTATTTATCTTTTGTTATCAGTATATATTGAGTATTACAATTTTAATACAGTTCTTTCCTTTCTTAAAATGTGTATACATTTTTTTGGCAGCCTCTGTATATCAGGTCATAGGTGTCCTTTTTTTATGAATAACAATATTCCATGGTAACTATTTCACGGTAATGTTTTATGATAGACCACTTAGAAAAGGTGAATCTCAACATGTTCTTGACAATTATCTGAGACAACTACATTTAAAAAAAAAATCTGAAATCAGTGCTCTACCAAACAAAGGAGCCAGGATTTACCCTGTACTGTATAATCAGCTGAGAAAAACCTTTGGTAAACTCTTCAAACTGAATTCCATATGGAAGTTTAAAACTGTATTTAGCCAAATTATTGGGTGAATGCTGACATGCTTGCATTATTTCAGGGGCCGTTTATTTTCATGTAGAGGGAGAAGAGTTTCCCAAAGAAAGCATCTTAGAATAGAGAATCCACCTAATGTCAATCTCTGTATTGCTGTAAGTGTGCCTGCATGGTTTGACCTTCTCTCTAACAAAGGCTAAACACTCGTTTTAAAAAGCCAAGCCATCCGGCACCTTATTGAAAGCAGGGAGGTGTGTCTTCTGCATTACAGATGTGCTACCTATTCCTGGGTGCACAGATCTCAAACGATGTTGCATGACTAAACCCTGGCTCCCTTTTCAGTGGCATTTTGCTCTATTCGAAATGATGATTCCAGGTAACCTTGCCACACAGGCTGCAAGGGTTCTTTAAAGAATTCGTGTTCCAAGGGATGCTATGCCACGTTTCCAGTGACTGATCTGTCCATTTCATGTTGGCTGTGAATATTCTGCACACCGAGGATTACATTCCATTTCAAACGCTAGTCATAAAAACTGCTCTAATTTTCTCACTAATTTGTTGTCAGGTTTTTCAGCTCATGGAATGTGTCCATGAACCAGGTAAACTGAAGGGGAAAGAAGGGACTGAAGGATTAGGTTCCCATGAGAACGAGAACAAGGCTGTGTTTGATTGACTGCTGCTGAAATACGGCATTTCGCTAATTATGAATGAGCATTGTGGAAGTACCTCTGAGGCAGCCTGTGGCATCTCCATCTCTACTTGTGTTAGCAAAAGCTGCTGGACTATAAATAATTAATATTAATGATGAGTAAACTCTATAAACCGTGGACCCCAATTTTTTTTAAAAAAATATTTTTTACCTTTTTATGCATCACTTTGCACAATAGATTTGTTTCTGGGAAGTGCATGTAAATTGATGTTTTGAAAATCAAACCACATTGTAAATGCATGAGATGAACTTAATATTTAGAGGAAACCTGCAGTGAATCATTTTCAAAGTGAAGGATTCTTTTTAAGGGTGAAGAATTACCTTTTTATCTGTTTGGAAATATATGCTAGAATTTTTGTGACAGGTTTGCTTCAAGTGGGAAAACATCTCTGTATGTCTGTTCTTTTTCTCTCCCACGTAAAATTGTTAGATATAATCACTCAGTGATAACCATCATGCAGCCAAACTGCATTCCAATGGAGTGGGCACGTGGATGGGCATTTTCTCCATTTTCTCATTATGAGAGACTGTCATGATTCATCTTCTTTGTCCTTTGCCTTCTGTTGAGAAGGAGCTATTGAAATGCTATTTATGACAAACATCACTTTGAAACTTTCCATATATGCACCATTTACATTACTGGAATTAAACTAAGAAAAGAGTTTTATGCCATAGGTTCAAATGTGGGAAATTGTTTAAAGGCTTCAAACTGGAAATGGTTTGACATGCTTTGATGTGCATAATAAACTGTCTCATTATATCTCATCAAACTTTTTTTTTTGCACAGAATTAAAAGACAACAAATCTGAATTGAAACATGATTTTAAAAGTCAAGTCACGTTAGTTTACATACAAAACTTTTAGCAAGAGCAATAAAGGGATGTATGCTTACGAACACCTTCTATTATTCTATAATTTTGGAACAGGGCTTCTAGGAGTTTAACATAAAACTTTATGTAAAGAATGGTATTTGAGAGAGTTGCTCTTCCACAGAGGTGGCCTCTTAACCAGGATAAGTCATGCTGTCCAGAGAACAATTACCTTCCAGAACATGAAAATTCATTTACTTGTACTGATATATTTATTTTACCTACAGTTTCAGGCTCTTATAATAATGAAGGCGCCGGTAGCAAATACAATGGATGTAAAATTCTAAATTCCAGGACAGATTGGAAATATTTCATTGAAACTCTCTGATTCTATTTGATAGTTAATTTATGTCACATTCAGCATCAAATTGCTAAAGACACTTTTTTGCTAAGAATTATCTTGTAAAACTTTGAGATCCTCACTTAATATATCACTTAACTAAATTCCTTACAGTGTATTTTTCCTAGCAAGAGAAGAAAAAAGATTAGTCTATTGGGTCTGAAAGAGATATTCTCAAAACACACACACAAATATTTTTAAACAGTGCATATCTACTTTATGGCAATCCCCTCTTAACTTAGTGCTTAGGAGTAAAGAGAAATAGCACCTCGGTGGATTGTTTTTCATAGTTCACTCAGCAATGTGTTTACTAAGTCACTCTTACAACTACGTGCTTATATATTTTGATATACAATGTGTTCTACGATAGTGTGTCTTCTGAGATTTCATTCTTATTTTTCAAACCTATTTAAATGTCATTTTACCTTCCCTCCGAGCAAAAACAAGCTTATTTCTCAAGGGATTCATAGTCAAGCCTGATCATAATTAAAGGCAGAGTCTGAAATGTCTTTTTACACTAAGGAAACAGAAGCAGCTATGGAGCATCAGGAATGATTTGCCTAGGCAAGGGAAGAAAGTGTTTATTTCGTGGAAGGGCGGGGGCTAGTCCATGCAATTTTATTCACATGTTTTCTTATTCAGGTAAATCCCCCTTTGTACATGAAAAAATGGGAATTCAGAAGAGCATTCTGTTCTACCTGATTAGGGAACTGCCAATGTGCTTGTTATAATATTTCAGAAGCAGTTATTCATTCATGTACATGTGGATGAAGCCATCCACAATTATGATTCAGGAAACTATTCTAGTAATGATTTTACAAAAAGTGACACGTTATCCTAGGAATCAGGGCTGAGAATGCCCGTGGTCAAGGTCTGGTCTTCTGTTATCTCTGAGGAGGTGTGGTCATTTCCTAAGACAATTGAGTCCGGGTGGATTCTGGGATTGGATATGGCATGTGTATGTAGGAAGGCCAAGTTCAGGGGTGTCTCTTCCTAGAGTCAGCCAGACAGAGTTTCAAGACATGAACCTGCCCTCACTGGCTGTGAGAACTTAGTTTCAATTCAGGAACCTCAGTTCCTCCTGTGTAAAATGTGGGTAACAGTAGTGCCTACATTTCATTGGGTTGTCACTATTCAATTAGCTAGTGGATGTTAAACATTCAGCAGAGTGCCTGGCACTTAATAAGTCCTATTGTTTACTTTAAAAAATAATCACAGAATTCAAAGTACAATTATGTCTGTGATAAGATGCTGTGCTGAAAAAACTCCAAGAAGGCGAACAGTGTGCCTAGCACCAAAAATACATGGATTTAAGACATTTTAGCAATTCTTCATTTTTATCCTTAGGGACTGTGGTGGGTGGGTCAACACAGGAAATGTTCAATGTATTTCAGGTTTGCTGGTTCCAATGAGGCCTTGCTCCAACTGGGAGCCTCTGGGATAAGTCAGAGAGTGGAGTGAAAGGCTCCTCAAGTGGCTGAAGTTTAGAAATGTAATAAGCACATTAATAATTTAGTCCTATGATGTAGGTGTTATTAATATCCCCATTTTACAGAGGAGGAAACTGAGTGCTACAGAGGTTAAGTAACTTGCCCAAGATCACGTGACTAAATGATGATGGGACTGGGATTTGCACCCAGGCCATCTGGCTCCGGAGTCTGTCCAAGTTCAATCTCTACATTATATTGCTTTTCATGATTAAACTGCACTCAGACACATGCGCAAGTGGACACATTCATAGGTTTATATTTCTTCTTATGATACTACCTCTTCAATATGGGTTAAGGAGTCTAAGAAACAAAAAGTATCAAAATGTTACTATCAATCAGAATAATTGATACCTTCTAGATTCTTTTTTCACTGCCTACCATTTACTCAATAACATTTTCTGGTTATCTACTCTGTAGTAGCTTCTGTACAGTCGCTGAGGAAACACAGGCAGATCCCTACCACCACTTTCCCTAAGGAGCTCACGGACTTGTGAACCTATTATGTTAGTAGAGCCAAAGGTGCTACGTGATGTTCTACAGTCCTCAAGAATGGAAGACTGATGGTGTTTGTGTGCTGGGCTTTCACGGGCATTCCTTGGGTTTGGAGGAATACCCCAATTCAATCATCAGTATCCCAAGTCTCCTTGGCACACAGAATGACCAAACCAGAATGAAGAGGCTCTTTAATGAGGTGGGAGGCAATCTCCTCCCAGGTCTTCAGACAGATCTGTCCCTCAGTGGGGGATAAGAGTTCCTATTGTTCCATATCCCTCACTTGCAACGACCTGATATTGTCTAACAGGTTTAATACTTGGTATCTGTTGTGTGGGAAACAGTATGCCAACGCTGACTTTCTCAGAGTGAGACCTTCACTTCTGGTCTGAAATCGCTCCTCTTGGAGAGTTAGAGAAATTTTCTATGTGTTGTATAAAAAACACACATTACAATCCCATTTTGAGCATGTCCAAAAGAAATTAAAAAGCCCAATCAAATAATAAAACAAAAAAATCCCGTATGGAACCACAGACGTAGCCCACAACTAATTATAAAACCAGACTCACCATGATGTGCTTGTTTTAAGAGAGAAATGCACAAAGGAATGGCAGACAGAGAATCCTTGAAATTTCAAATGCCTCAATCCCTCATCTTCTTCAGAGGTGCGATACCCTATATTGCTTGTTTCATTTTCCTGCCTTTGGGAACATCGATATGATTTCAAGCTCTTTTAAGCTCTTTATGCCACTGGGCAAATCAGTGACTGCTTGCCTTCTTGCTCTGAAAGTCTGTCATGTGGCTGTTCCACATTTCCCTACTGTGCAGAGCCCAGGGCACGGCAATCTGTGGTTTGGAAGTGGCTGCCATTTGGACCCCAGGGCCACTAAGGTTTGCATGGGATGGACCCCCAGAAGTACCTACTTTGAGTGTTTTTACATCTTCAGAGTGCATTTGGCTTCCTGCCACCCTAAGTATCACAGTTCTTTCTGAGTTGTATAAGTTGAGCTGAAATTGATTTAAATTTCATGCAGAAAACAGCTTTGCTTCAAACCACAGCCATTTCCATGTTAAAAAAAATCCATCGATATATAGTTTTTATGCCTCAACCCCCTGCAGACACACAAACTCTTTCTAGCAGACCGAAAGGCAGATTATTTCAATTAAGAATCTGTCCCCGACAACTGTAAGCAACTTTTCTTCAACATTCCTGGCAGCAGTGAACTTTTACATTTCTTACTTACTGACTGTCAGGATCTAATTTTCAAGGTACAGTTATCACAGTAGCAACCTGGAATTTTAATCCAGTAGTAAAGCTCAAGACAGGTCACTGGCTTCAGGTATTCTTCAACCTCAGAATAAGAGAGCACCCCCCAAAAAGCAGGAAGATAATGGGTGGACCTAACCCCAAAGTCCATTTTCTAAGACAGACTGTAAAAAGTATGTGATATATATATATATATATATATATATATATATATATATATATATATATTAAAGTTAATTGGGGTGACAGTGGTTGGTAAAGTTACATAGGTTTCAGGTGTACGATTGGATAAAGAAGATGTGGTATAAATACACAGTGGAATACTATTCTGCCATAAGAAAAGATGAAATAGTGCCATTTGCAACAACATGTATGCAATTTTTTTTTAAGTTTTCAAATTCTTCTACAAATGCTCAAACTATTACTAAATCAAATAATCATACCTTGGGTGTGAGTAGGTGGGTTGGAAAATGTACTCACTCTTCTCAACACAGCAAAACATCCAGAAATGTGTTGGGGCTATCTAATCTAACCAGGAGAGGAGTGGTACACATAGTGATCAATTTTAAGTCAATTGTTCTCTGTCAGCATTGAGAATTGAGCCTTTGATTTAAACCACATGGACACAATGCTTTTGGGAAGTAATGGTGGATGGCAGGTGTTTGCAAAAAGAGCACTCAACTAGACTCAAGAAGTTTGGAACTGAGCCTTGCAACACTACGAGCATGTGATCTTGGGCACCTCACTTAAGCCATGTGACCATGACTTTCCTCCCTTCTAATGTGGGGAGTGAAGTAATGTGAATAATTGACTGCAAAGCCCATGCACGAGCTCATCCAATGGCAGCACAATTCACTATGGAATCTGAGTAATATTGCATGTCCGTTTTATATATGATGAAACAAAGTCTCAGAAAGCACCAAGAGGCTTCATCAAGTCACAAGACAGGACGTGACAGAGCTGAGATTTGAGCCACGCAGAAGCGGAGACTTGGCAGCTGAGGTCTCTCTGGAGCAATAACTCCCTCCCAAGTCTCCAGGATTAAGTAAAGACCAAATGTAACAAATGTAACATGTGGAAATGGAAAATGTCCTAGAACTAGAACGTACTATTATTATCACCATCATCAGTTTTACCTGCCTCTGTACTTAACAATTAATAATTGTTCACTTGAAATTTTGTATGGGTGTGGCAGATATGGTATAAGAAATCAAAATTTGAGTTTTGTAATCCAAAAATCCTAGAGTGAAATTTCAGCTCTTTCAGTAATTAAGTGTATGATCTTGAGCGAGTCATTAAATTGCTCTGAGATGAAATTTTCATGTCAAAATCAGGTATGGTGAGGGTGGAAGGTGATAAAATTATTGAAGCAGAGAAATAGCACAGAGTGCAGAACCAGGGAGGCCGCTTTCCAGTGTTGGCACTAGCATTGGCTGTGCGGCCATAGGTGTTTGGGTGTCTGAGCCCTTGAGAGGACAACCCTGGGACTGATGGTGTGGGTGGTGGCAATGATGGCGTGACCCCATCTCACAGTTATTTTGATGAAACAGTTAATGCTTGTAAAATGTTTCCCACAGTGCTCGGCATATACAAGGTGTGATTAAAAAAAAATACGGTGAATGTTTCAATAAAAAAAATTTACTACAGTAAAAAACACATGGCCATGAATCCCCCTCAAAATACCCCCCCTCGCTTCGAGCACACTTACTCCATCATTCTGGCCACTTTCTGAAGCAGTTCTGGAAGTCCTCTTTTGTGAGTGTGTTTCGTTGCACTGTCGTGGCTGCCTTGATGTCCGGAATCGATTCAAAACATTTTCCTTTCATGGTCATTTTGACTTTGGGGAAGAGTCAGAAGTCGCCCGGTGCCAAATCCGGTGAATAAAGTGGATGAGGACACACTGTAATGTTTTTATTTGACAGAAATTGCCGTATACCAGAAGTGATGTGTGACACAGTGCATTGTCATGATGGAGGATGAAACTGTTTGCCCATTTCTCAGGTCGTTTTCTACACACATCATTTCTTAAATGCTCGTAAAGACACTCACGAAAGAGGACTTCCAGAACTGCTTCGGAAAGTGGCAAGAACAATGAGAAAAGTGTGTTCAAAGAGAGGGGGAGTATTCTGAGGGGGATTAATGACAATGTGTCTTTTACTGTAATACATTTTTAAAAAAAATTTAAACATCCACCATACTTTCCAATCCTACCTCATAGAAGGTGCCTAGAAGAGTGGTGGCTACAATTACCCAAGCATACTGCCCACATACCGTTTCTCTGCCTCCTTTCTCTCTGCACTGTATATAAAAATGATTTTGGACAAACCTAGAATGACCTTTACAATTTCCAGATATCCTAGACAATTTCTAGATATTATGAGTATATGATACGTAAATATTTTTCTTTTCTCTTGAAAATCCAGAAATCTCCCATGTCATCACAATATTGAGATATTTGTCTGGGTTTTTTAAAAAGCGGGCAACTTACACAGAAATGAGGTCACTGCCAAAATTGGGCAATGTAGGTGGCAAAATTGTAGGTTGGTTTCTGTGTAAACATTACCTTCCACCACACCCGGGATCCATTTTCTCCCTCATCACTCTCTCAGTTACCTTAGCCAAGGACCAGGTAGTGTTTTAGGGGTGGTACCGGTAGATATTGGGTGCCAAGATCCCGCAGGGTAGCAAATAAATTTTATTCATTTGATTTTTAGAAGGCGTACCCCAACCCCACCCTACTCCACCCCTCTGTCACACTCTTGGCAGCATATTCAGAGATGTCAATCAGATCGCTCGGAGATATTTTCCTTTTTTGGTCCTCATTATTGAAGTAGATGGATGAACCACAAAGAAAGGCCATTTGTCAGAGTTTTCAACTGATTTTACAGATGTGATTGTGCAAGCATCTGCGGTATTCTACGGACACTGCTCCCCACTGATCAGTAAAATGGAAAGGCTTTTAGCAGCTCTGAGAAGGTGTCAAGAGCAGACCATTGAAACAGACCGCTCCTGATAACATAATTGTGGCAAAGGCTCTGGATGTGCGTGAAACACTTTTGATAGGATGGACAAGTAGAAAGAATAGTTTCGAAGCAGGACAGATATTCCTTCTCATCTACTTCAGTCTCAGTTGGGTTTTTTGTTTGCTTGTTTGCTTGTTTTTTAATTTCTAGGAATGATACATGGGCTTGTCTACACTGCAGCTGTAGTTTCTTCACCTGGTCCTGGAAGACTTGTCAGCACTCTGATTGATGAGTTTTGGCCCTGTAGCCACGGTGGGGGGGGGGAAATCTGAGGACAAGGAAGCATATTCTAATGGGAAGAGAGAATCCTGGATTCCAGTCCCAGCTCCGCAGCTCCCGAACTGGACAACTTTGGGCAAGTATCTCCCCCTCCCTAAGCCTGGTTTCTTTTCAACTGGCTATCTAATAGGTTTGCTGTGATACTCACATGAGGCTAATGCATTGTATGAAAGCACTTTACAATCATCAACCACTGTGCACATGAAAAGGAGCCCTGTTTTAGCATTTTACAACCTAGTAACTACAAAAAGAGTGTGTGTGTATGTGCGGGCATCTCATTACATCAGGTAGCATCAGAGAGACCTGATATTCTGGGACATAGAGCATGTGTGTGCATGCATGCATGTGTGTGTGCACGTGTGTGTGTGTGTTATCATGACATTATGTTCAATTATACAACTTGCATTACTTTAACTTTGGTCCCTTGCTTATTAACTTCAATACTTTCCATCAGCATTATTTGCTTCACTCCCAGTTACTGTCCAAAATGTTGAGGAGAACTTAGAAATAAGCCATTGGTTGATAACACTGGGAACATATATATATCTTAAGTATGCCACCACGAGGATATAAAGCAACTTTCCAATTATCAAATAAGTTGGAAAGCATGAAAAATGATGGATGAACCTCTCATAAAAACAGACCTAAATATCAGTTCTCTTTTTCTCATTTTAGTATGGCAAAATGGAGATTTCTGGAGAGGGAAGTTGTTGCTATCACAGGGCACCAGAATCAACCTTAGAGGGATGTTATGTGGTGGTGTAAGTCCCTTCCAGGCACGGATCCTTCTGCTTCCCTGTAGGGAGCATCTTACAGACATGGTGACACCACCTGGCTCCAGGTACTAAGCTGAGGGTGTGCCTGTGCTTGCTTACAGCACGTCTGCATCGGCCTGTGCAGCATGACGAGACCTAACTCAGTGACAGTATCCATATCTAATACATTCCCTGATGCAAACCAAAAGCATAGGGACCATTTGGCCTGGCACTGCGGTCGGTCCACTTTGGCCTAATCCCTGGGCAAGATCACACCTGACTTCAATTTAGTAGGGCCACCTCCAAAGCACCCATGGATGGCTTGAGTGCAGGTTAAGTGCATGTGCTCTGGAGTCTGTCCTGTTCTGGCTGTTACAGCGGCCCTTTGGGCGACTCCCTCAAAGTCTTTGAGTTTCGTTTTCTGTCGCTGTAGGATGTAATGCAGGTGACTCCCATGGGATTGTTGTAAAGAGAGAAAGTTCCTGCCACAATAGTAGGCACTCAGTAAATACGAGTGAGTTGAGGTATTGGTGTTATCAGTGCAAGTGTATGTTCACTAACTTGTGAGTTCCTTGGGGAAAGGATGTGTGATGTTACCACATCACCTTGCCCGAGCCTTACACACAAAAGGCATAATTTATTTTGGTTGAAAGAAATGAAAGTGTGAATGAATGAATATAAACATGGATGCAAATAAGGGAGAAGAGATACGTGAGATACTAATAGAAGAGATACTAATTACAGAGGTGTCTCAAAATCTACCCGAAACATACGGATCTTGGGCACATGAGCAACACCACAAAAATCAATTCTGATCTGTCAAGACTTAAGGCTAGCTGAGCAAAAACATCTCTGTTTTTTAGCTTTGGTAATGAAAGCGGAAATCCACAGCTCCTGTTGAAGGAGCCCCAGGTTTCAACCTTGGCACCTGTCGAGCAACTTCAGTGCTTCTGGATGTGAGCATTCCAAATGCCAATATTGCTTGTTGTCACATTAACCAATATACAATTCTCAAAATAAAATCCTCTTGATGTCTGATTACTCTTCTTAAGGACCTCATGCTAATTCATTTCAAACTGTGAATTACCTTTAATTCACAGCTTGAACAGGCTGCCAAATTTTGTTTTCTGTGTTCCCAGGTGGCTGTCCCTGCCGTGGTGGAGAACTTCTGAAAATATATTAAGTCCTTAGGAAAAGTTGGCAAGCCCTGAGATGCAGGGCATTCAAGGCGGCTTAAAAGCAAGAGTTGGCTTACATCTCAGTTTGCAAACCAGAATGGCAGCAACTTTCAAGTCACTGAGATTACCAGTTTATCAGGAAAATTGAGTTTGACTTAGGTAAGCCTCAAACTGATCGGTAGTATTTCTCAATGCCAAGTATCAAACCATGTATTCTGATTAAGAAATTTAACAGTCATCTTCCTCCTGCCTCATTACACAGTCACTTTGCTACCAAACGTGTATCTAAGTAGTAGACCAAACACCTACTTAGGGAAGAATACGTGCAATTGCTATAGATGTGGGTTATTCCTAGGTAGTGAGGTGCGGCAGTTCTCAAATCTCACATCAGACTCTCAAAGGAAATGTTTTCGATGATGAAAGTTCTGGCAGAAGGATAGTCAGGGTTGTAATGAACATGAGGTTTTTTTTTTTGGGGGGTGGGGGATTCAAACTTCATTTAGGAAATAATATAAGGCTTGTTATTGGTTATAACAAACTGGAAAACATTCTAATAATCTTTCTACTCTCTATGGCAATGAAACCTTCATACTACATAGAGAACAGTTCAGAAAGAATGATTTATTATTATGAAGTAATTTTGATTCAATTTTGTATCATCTAAAGCAGAGACATACAATTTCTTGTGGGACTCCTTCCCACCAAATTCATCTGTACAAGTCTATTTGTAGGTTGCCTCTAGGTTCAAAAGGTCAAATTGGGTTCACTAATCTGGTTCATGGTATCATCAGATACCATGAGGAAGGGTAGCCTGGTTGGAAGACAGAGGGCTTTACGCCTAGGCAGCCTTTAGCCTGCATTTAAATTTTCCCACCAAGGAGAGATGCAACTTACTCAGCCCTTCTGTACACTCACAGCCAAAATGTCCATTCAAGATAAGTGTGCATGGTCAGTTTGTCTTCCCATTGAACTGTGCACACTTCCATGAAATGGGAATTGTTTGGAGCTCCTCCAGGATGGCTTGCAAGTGTAATAGGGTGATGTATGTCAAAGCACCTGGCATGGGTGGGGCCTAGCCTGGCACATGTGCTCAATAGCACAGTGATTACTGTCTGACATGTCTGCCATTCCTGTGATAGTATGGTTTCCTTTCCTCCTAACGTGTGCTGTATCCAAGGATTTGTTCATGTGGCGTACATACCCAAGACCCACAAGTAAACTAAGGCTGGCCATAGCTACTCTGTCTCTCAAGACCTTTCATCAACTCTATGGGTCAATGGCTGGGATGTTTTCAAACCTGTAGCTAATACCATAAGTAGAGGGACTGGTTTCATGGCAAGGAGAGAACAGCATCATGGCTACATATGCCTTTCTATCGGGCTTTCAGGGAAACTATCCAGGCATTCTTGACAGCATGACTTAAAACACAGGAGCTGCGTCATTAAAAGGGGTTCCGGATGGTTTCCAATTGGACAGAGTCCAGATGCTAACAACCAACTGTAACAAAAGAACTGGATATTTGGAGCTGTTATCTTCTCAAGAGTACGCACAAAATTAGCTGAAGTCAAGGACTGACTAGATGGATACCCCTGAGTTCATGGATGCTGTCTGAAAATGCTTCTCAGGGCAACTGAATATATCTTATCTGTTCCTATTTAAGATGGCCCATAAGAGACCAACAAGGTCATGTATTTTTTGTAAAGTGACTGTATTGATATGATGTGGTAATGAACTAGATGAAGAAATCCAACTCAGGAAAATCCAAGTTCTTTGGGTGTGCCGTCAGTTTTCTCCTCCATCGCTCCTTAATGGCTTCATTATGAAAGTAGAAGGTAACTCAATATCTGGTGTGTCCATTACATCCCTGAATCTTATAACTGAAATAAATGCATCTTTCAGAAGCAGAACAGGCATGGCATGGCTATACAAATATACAACTCTACAGTGTGAGAAATACAATTTGACCTTTGGAAACCCATGCTCCACCCTCTTGGGGAGGGGGCATAGACCTTTTGGAAGGTGGCTAGAAACTCCATTGGATTTAGAAGACCTGGGTGAAGCCTGTTCTAAGACTATAATACAGCTCAGACTCATAAGGTTGAGGGAATCAAAAACTGCTGGCTCTTCTTTCCTCCAGAAATCATTAAGGGTTAAAGTTAAATGCACTTTAATGTTAAGTTTAATTACTAAAGAGTAACACTATTCACATTTGAATTCTGACGAGTGATTGTGTGTGTGCCTATATGTATACACATATGCTAATTAATTTGCTTAATTTCCCTTAAGGGGCTTTATCTGTATACTTTGAAATAAAAATCAACTCCCCTGTGATTTAAACTTGCACTCTCTGAATACTAGGTCAGTGCTTTCCTCCCCATACCATATCTGCCATGGAACAGACACTCAAACCCCAGTCTTAAAACTCCCCCAGTCCAATGCTCTTACTTAATGGGCAATGAGAATTCCAGTTGGACCAGGTAGGATGCTACCCCACAAATGGACACCATAGAAAAAGCACTGTGTGTACACTCAGGCACATGCGGGCCAGTGTTTTCAGACCTGATGCCCACACATACAGTCCTTATAAACAATCCAGGCTCAAATGGAAGATCTGTATTTCATCAACCAGGGAAAAAAGGCCAAGATGAGGGAAACTAATAAACTACCCCAGCGATTAAGGGATTCTGTTTTACAAGACTCTCATCTTTCTCTACTGCAGTAAATGGCAGGAATATGTCCATGACATTTGCCCGCCATGGGAAGGTATCTCCCCTGAAGCAGGGCCAACTTACAGGCTGCTTGCCATCGAGTTCCAGCCACCAGCAGTCTGTCTACACTCAGAATGTTTTTAGTTGCCTGACGGATTACCCTGCCAAATGGAAAATCCTAGACACTGGCTTAGATAGCACAGTGTATTGAAATGCAGGAGAATGACAGCAATGGCTAAGCGGATAAAAATTTGGAAGGTAAAAAAAATCAAAGTCATTATTATAATTTTTTATCTGTGTTGTGTTAAGCCCGTATCCTACCATAAGAAGTGAATTGATCCAACCAAAGTCTGATGGACAATACTTGGACTTTATATCAAGCAGCTGAGCAGAGCAGTTCAATCATAAAATGGACCCAGTGTCTTTTAGTTTTATTGATGCTTCCTACAGAGAACCTTGGTCCCATTGAGTGTACAGTATACTCCTGTGTTATGAAGTGCTGTGCTCTGGAAATGCAGCCTCTAACTAGAAACCATAATTCATGAGCTTATTTCTGTTAGTTACAAACTATTGAAATATTGCATTTTATGGTCTATATGGAAATCAACATATTTCACAGCGGGAGACTAATACTCTTGCTTTAGGAGTAAGAGAATTTTACAACGGGCAAGTATTCTTATATATTTTTTTCATGTTTGGAAACCTGCATTGATTTCCTAGATGCTCAAGTATGTGCATGTGTGTGTGCGTGTGCGAGAGAGAGAGAGAGAGAGAGAGAGAGAGAGAGAGAGAGAGAGAGAGAGAGAATTTTATTGATTTTTGATGGGAGTGAGGCAAGGTAAGAGAATATCTGTTGTTTATTAGGATAACAAGGGAGAGGGAAATTCAAAACGTGATTAATGGAAAAGCTGAAATGAACAATATTAAAGATGATTTTGATTTCCATGTTTCCATATAATTTGGTCCTTAAGTCAGGGTTAGAGTTTTGTTTCCCTCCTCTCTTATTTTTTTCTCGCTTCTCTAAATGGAGAATTCTTGTTTGTTGAAGTTGAACTTAGAATTAGAAGGCACAGATCAGGCCAGAGAACCACATAAGCGGATGAGGGATGGGGTAAGAGCTTTGGGTACTTTGCTACTAAACAGAACCAGAACGTGGAAATGCCATTGACTTTCTCTGAGCCTCAGTCTATTTGGGAGTCATTCCCAGTTGTTTTATGCAATTATTCGTGATCTTCCAAAAGGTGAGCAATTCACTTCAAGTGTGCCATTAGGTCACTTCAATGTCATAAATTATTTCATTTTGAAAATTTTCAAGTATGTGACTATTACACAGAAAAGTCGGCTTCCATTAGGAATAAAAGGAGTTGTGAGAGAAATACTCCCTTGATATACTCTTGGACAAATGGATATTACAAAATCTACAATAGTTAATCTGAGGAAATTGGTTTCTCCATATCCCTCCTTCGGTTAACGTTAATAAAAAATGAAGACAGTGGTGAGTGAATTGCAGGACCCTGGTTTCTGAACTTCAACGTAGTGTCATATAATCTCTTATTCCATCTCTTCCTGGCTGCCCTTGTTTGTCTTTAATATACAGTCATCAGATGACCTGCAAACAGTGAGGTCTCAGTCTGACTGGCCATAGCAATCTTCTCAACATTCTCAGCATTTCATGTCCAATCACGGTGGCTTAGATGTGTCCTTTCTCCATCCTAGTCAGTGGTGGCTGACTATCGCGCATAATGATGTCTGTGGCTAAAGTTACACAATGCTCAAAGAACTAGTCAAGAATCATACTTGTTTTCATATCTCAGGTATTGACCCAGCCCGTGTCTACATCATTAGAGAGTCTAATGATGATCTCATTCATTTTTCCTGTTACTTGCTTATCGTGGGAAATCTTGTTCTCCCCTCTAAACAAAATCCATATTATTATGAGTCAAGGTTCATGTTTCCAAGAGCAGGAGAGAGAACAAGATTTGCTTAGCACTGAGGCACCATTTCTTTGCCCAATGCTCCCGAAGAAGCCTGTTTTGGAAACCCAAGTACTCACGATCTGAGTGACACTGACTTTGCAGAAGCTCTGCTGGTTGGGTCGCTCCACTCTGAAAAGAAAGGGTGCACACAATTACTATCCACATTGTCTACTGCCGAATGATTATTCTGAATTAAAGTGATCTTCAAACATGCATCCCTTCCAGTTATGCTTTTTGACAGCATCCTGCCATTAATAATAGATGCAACAAGGAACCGATTGGATGTATCACCATATGACCTTTTGTTATTGTTATTTTATGTTTCAATACTATTAGGTAAGAAGGAGAAGAGGGAGAGGGAGGAGAGGACATGAACATTTGCACTAAGAAGAATTTTTTAAAAATGCCTACTTTGTAAGGTGAATCCTGGAGTCAGATGTTGGGATTCCTATAAAGAAGAACACACGAAATACAATCATTAGTTAAATGAATCCAAGGGAACAAAAGGCATATCTGGGCATATCTGTTATTGTTGAAGATATAACTTGACTAATGTTTGTAAATAGGAAACCACTGTTAACAATTCCATTAATTAGGCTTCTGTCTGTAGCTCTCTTTGAAGGATAAACATTTGCTAGCTAAACCTGCTGTAACATGACCATAACTGCCATTTTCTCATAATTATGTCAGACTGGTATCTATTTGGAAATCTGTGCAACATGGGAACAAATGACCCCCATGTGTCAAATTCAAGTGTATAATTTCTCACTTAGTAGGCAATGATGCCTCTAAGGAAGTAAAGGGGACTTGGTTCAAACAAACAAATAATAATGGTTTTTGTAGAAGTGTAAACAAGACCATAATTAGAGTTGCTCAGTTGTGCCATTTTATAGGAACAACTCCAATTTTCTATTTTAACTGCAACACATACCTAATAGATGGATGTCATTTTCACAAGAAAAGTATTCTTAAAACTTCGTTACAAATTTGGTGAAGTATAGGAAGCAATTTGAAATATGCTAGTGGAGCACATTCTTTAAAAGGATTTGGGAGTCACCCTGCACACAATTCATTCACTGTTTGGAGAAATCAGGATTTGCACACAACAGACTGTCTGGGAGCGTGGCGCACTTATGTGGATCCTGACAAAACTTGCAGGCAGTAGCAATACAGCGCTGTACGGACGCGCACAGTACT
The DNA here is from genome assembly GCF_036562045.2 of Rhinolophus sinicus. Classification (NCBI taxonomy): domain Eukaryota; kingdom Metazoa; phylum Chordata; class Mammalia; order Chiroptera; family Rhinolophidae; genus Rhinolophus; species Rhinolophus sinicus. The sequence continues at coordinate 107,901,625 of NC_133768.1, read as the reverse complement.
GCATGGACGGAAAAGAAAGTACTGGCTGCAAAGCAAACGTTCCAAAACTGGAGACAATGAATTCAAGGAAATACAAGACTTGGTTTTATACCAGTCACTGCTGCAAGTAATCTACCTTTAAACCTAATCTTGCCACCCTACGGAGTAAAAGTAGGATCACAGCATAATTGCTATTCAAAAGAAGTGAGCAAGAATGATAACATTGGGTTTTAATCAAAAGTGAACTTTTCAGCCTGTTTAGTATGATTCTGTTGCCCAAGAGAGTTTGTGTCTGGCATGACCGCTACTCCAGAAGACCCCCAGAAAGTCCACATGAGATGGAAAAGGCCTCCCCACTAAAGTGCTGTCACAAATTCCAGGCGATGCTCACAGGCTTCTGTATCCTCACTGGTAGAGAATGGACTTCTGACAAAGAACGCCAACAAACATGGCCATTTGAGTCCCACCCCTTAGCGAATCAGAGCAGGCGAGGAAGTGGAGACACTTCTAGAGGCACAGCCACTAGGAACACTGAGACACGAAAAGCGACAGCACAGGGGGCCAAAGAAAATGACACAGAACAGTCAGAACTTCAAAAGCACAATAGTCTATGGCCATTGAATAGAGAAGGAGGCATTCTTAGCCATATGAATTGCTCCTGAGGGCACAATTACAGCATAGTATAATATTACAGCATAGTACAATAATTGATACTCATAATAATGTCTCAGTTATCAAGAAAGACTAAAGCATGTGCAGTATAATTTTTATAAGAAGTCAGGAAAATATTAATTACATTTCAAAATGATTCTTATGACATGATTTCTATGGAAGGAAAACCTCTGGTCATCTAAGAATTTCAATTATCCAGAACACCTCATTTCCCAGAGTGCCATAAAAAAATGAGTGGTGAACCATTTATATGTCCTTAAATGTATACCAAAATTTCTACCTGTTATGTTTTTAAAGGGATTTCATTACATTTGCAGAGGGCAAGTTCAGCCTTTATGAATCAAATGACAAGTTCCAAAGTCAAATAAACCAAGTATCTGATTAGAGAGTGAAACATGCAGACAGCACTTTGTACTGGTCCCAGAAATCTGGACTGAATTTTTAACCTATGTCCAAGTATTCTGGACTTTTTAGACCCAAACAATCAGGCCAGTGGGGCATGAAAAAAACTGGAGGGTTACGTTATTTACTAAATTTGAGTCACTGGTGTTACATATTCTTGACACAGTTTTGAATGTTAAGCTGGGTGAGACTTTAAAATCAGAGTTCCAAACAAAGGAAACACTTTGGGATATTACCCAATACTCCCCATACACCTACCCACCCTCAATTAGAAATAGCTTGGTTTTGGGAAGCATACGCATTGTTCATGCAATAACTGTTGATGCACATAATACAAACTTTCAAAAAATGCCTGGCTTTGATCTGTGCGTCTCTTTCATAAACATATCATGTAGGAAATTTTCATATAGAATGTAATGATACCAAATTGTTTTCACAAACCTATGGGAGGCTACTTTAAATAACAAACAGCCTTGATGATAATCCTCTCATCAGAGGCTCCTATAGAATCTAGATTCCAGAGCAGAGGGCAGCAAACTTTTCTGTAAAGTGCCAGCTAGTAAATATGTGAGGCTTTATGGGGCATAGAGTCTCTGTCACAACAATGCGATTCTGCCATTGTAGCGTGAAAGCAGTCATAGATAATATGTAAATGAATTAGTGTGACTACATTCCAAGAAAGCTTCATTATGGACACTGAAATTTGAAATTCATATTACTCATACTCATATTGTTTTGTATCACTCACATTACTCATAATATTCATATCCTTTTTCTTCTGAAATTCTTAAATATTTAAAAATCTAAAAACCAGTTTGCTGCAGTTTCCCAACCTCTGTCTAGAGGCTGTTTACTTCCATGGAGCTTTTACTGAACTGCCCCAGAGGGCATTATTAGCTCCCTCAATTCTGCTTAGCAATGTACTCCCTTCCTTGGAGTTTTTCCATTCTCTACGAGAAAATATGGCATTTTCAATTTGAGATGGATAAGTCAACTTAAGCTGAGAATGTTCAACTACATCTGTTTTTATAAGTTTACAGAATCATAGATTAGTTGAACTGAAAAAAATCCATTGGGATTATATAATACACACACACACACACAGAGTACATATGGGGAAACTGAGGCTCAGAGAACTTGAACAGGACCACATAGCCAGCAAATGGCAGAGGGAGGATTAACAGCAGCCAGGTTCACAGCTCCTAAGACAGCGCCCTTTCTGCTGGGCAAGCTCTGCCATGGATGTAAAAAATGGACGAATGCTTTCTAAGAGGGTGGTGTCACCTAGTTCGGGTGCAAGCACTGAGGAAAGGACCATCATTCTGGTTACACGTATTACTGAAGATACCCATGTTTTGGAAGATGGAATTTTAACTGTGGCATCTTTAAATGTCTGTGATTAAAAAAAAAAAAAAATCCCAGAACACCTGGATCTAAAGACTGGTTCCTTCATGTATTAGCTGGGTAATTCTGAGCAGATTACTTTATGCCTCAGTTTCCTCCTCTGTCAACCAGGGATAGTCAAATTACCAATTTCTTTTGGTTATAGTGATGATTGAATTATTTACTATATTACATGTTTAGGAGGAGGCGAGGCACATCACGACATTCTATGTCTTGTTGATGTTATTATTGTTATTTGAAATGTCCTTTTCTTTCAAACCAACATTTTGGCAGAAATCAGGCAAAACGAAGGAGTGGGTATGTGGCCATCCTAGTTTCACCATTTTATCCCACTTGTTTCTACCTTTATCACAGGGTTGATGGTAGCACAGAGAGATAATTGTCAGAAAATGCAAATCATGACTGATTCCAAATTGTACACTAACTATAAAAGCCCATTTAAACAAGCAGTTCTATTGTATACTTGTAAATGTCAAAATTGTGACTTGTGGCTCAGATGTCATCAAAATGGCAATGTGAGATGAGCCTCTGTAAAGCTCCCCTGGAATTTACAACTAATCGAACAACAATAACTCCACAAAGGACTCCCTGCACAGCAGACAGGCAAGACGACGAGGCCCACTACTGAATTCACCTAAAGGTGGGCGAATTGCGCGAGCAGGGGAGGGGGGAAGGGAGAAGTGCGGAGACGGAGCCACGCGGGTGCAGGACACAGACCTAGCTCTGTGCTCTGAGCTCGCTGCTTCCCGGAACTACCGCAGCTGTGGGAGAGGGAAGAACTCAGACTGCTAGGGCTCCGCTTATGGCCCACAGGGCTGAGGACATCATATAACACGGCTGAACCCAACGCTCACGGCAGAGACCTCGGAGAAAAGACTGAGGGAAGAAGGCTAAAAAGAGTGGTTTAAGCCCTCACTGCCGAGCAGAGAACGGAAGCCTTAGGCGCTGAGACTAGCCGCCCCCTCTCTACCCTCCCAGAGCTCACCCCACCCCCACCTGCCTGGTGCTAGAAACGGAACAGTAGCAGTGTCAGATTAAAAGAACAGAATATTTGCTGTTCTGAGAACTGTGGACCGCAGACACAGATTCGCGGCCCAACTAGTTCCGGCAAAGGGGAGGGAGCTGTGGAAGCAGGACCATCTGTGGTGGTGGTTGGTTGCCGTGGTTGGACATTTCTGAACCCTTCCTTGGAGAAAGTTTTGTGTTCCCTGAGAAAAGAAGATGCCACTCAGCATGTGGGAGCCCCATTCCTAGATGGGATCCTGTAACAATAATAGACTTTTGGGATTGAGATTGGTTTGTTAGATGTGACAAATACATCATACAACGTATGATGAAAATAATCGGCCTGGGGGCTGGGTGTAGGGTCTATGGAAGGTCTCTGACTTGTTCTTGCAAATTTTGTGCAAATCTAAAACTATCCTCAAATAACAAAGGTTATTTTTTTAAAGGCACTGAAAAGAGAAAGGGGGGAAGCCCCAGATGGGGAGAAAATATTTTAAATCCCATATCTGATGAAGGACTCATGTCCCAAATGAATAAAGAACTTTTAATATTAGAAAAACAAACAAGCCAATAAAAATACGTAAGTACCAGAGGGTAAAGGGGGTGGGGGATGGGAGATGAAGGTAAGGGGGATCAAATATATGGTGATGGGAGGAGAACTGACTCTGGGTGATGAACACACAATGGGGTTTATAGATGATGTAATACAGAATTATACACCTGAAATCTATGTAATTTTACTAACAATTGTCACTCCAATAAATTAAAAAAAATAATTGTGACTTGCCAAATTATAAATCACAGAACACGGCTGAAAACACTGCAGTTGTTGTACAAATGTTGGATTCAATGTCTGAAACTGATGGATGGATCCCTTGGCTGAGATGGTAGGGAGAGGGATACCAGGCCCGGGGCAACCTAAGGAGGGAGAGTGGGGATACAGGAAGAAACGACACACACAGGGACAGGGACAGAGAGCCCTTTCGAAGGTGGGAGTGGAGAAACACAGTTTAGGCCAACGTTATTGTCAAAATCATGATCCTAAAAATTAAGGGCTCTGAGTGGGTTTCTCTTTCTACAAATAAAGTTGAAATCCCTTGGCTGGCATTCAAGGCCTTTCACAGATGTGTACTTATCTGCCCAAGGTCCATCTCTCTCTACTCCCCATCACACAAACTCTGATCAAACTCGGGACCTCATATCATAACACGATCCCTCATCTCGTCATGACTTTGCCTATCCTGTTCTTCCGCATGAAGTATTCCTCTCTTGGGCCCTTCTCCACCTGTCAAAGTCATCAGGTGGACTCCTCCTGACATCAGGTGGACTCCAAATGCTGCCACCTCTGTGAGCACCTCCTCAATGCTCTAGGACATGTTACATACTTCTATGAGCCTTTTATTCTCTATGAAGATACCTTTTACATTGCTTTGTTGTTTAGCTGATAACATATAGAAGGTTATTCTTCATCTCTAACTGTAAGCCTATTGTATGTCCTTAGTAAGTGGTTTCTGAATAGATGGATGGATGGTTAATTGGAAGGAAGGTAGGAAGGAAGACGCTACTTTTTCTTCTTTTAAGGGGTGTTATTAAAATAGCCATGTCTACTTAGGCATTTAAAAAAACTGATGGTGAGAAAAAATTCTTACTGGGTGTAGGCGAGGACAAACTATATAAACATTTGACAATAGAACTGTAGAAGAAACAGTTTTGTCAGTACGATGTGTTGGTGTGTAAAGGTCTGTTTGCTTGTGAGCAAGGACTGGAAGGTGATATAAAAAATGAAAATTGATCCATTAGGGTTTTTTTTAAATTTTCAAAAAATTCAGATGTTGTTGTTCTGTCATCTATTTGGTCCTTCTTAAGGGATATGTTCATTTCTCTCTCCGATTCATCAGCTCTGGGTACAGTAACTGGGACAGTGGCAATGCTCTAGGTAGTATGATAATGCATGCCAATGTCTGAGTGTATGTTCTCTTAAAGACCTCTTTCAGTAAAAATGATACTTATATTTACATCTCAAGGAGCAAGAAGGCATCTAGATTTTATGGCACTAGAAGACCAAGGCCATTTTAAATTTTCAGAATCCGATTGGAAGATTGGCATAACTGAAATAAGATAAAGGAAAATGGAGGAAGGGAGACCACTGACCTGTCCTGGGATGGAAAACGTGTTCTGCTCAGAGTTTCCAGGAGTGTGCAAGGCAGTGAGAGGAGCAGGCCAGGCATGGGTCATCTCCTGATGAGGAAAAACAAAGTCACTTTATTTGGGGGCACTTAGAAAATTAAACACCTTTTTGACAGTACACATAATAGGCCCTTTATGAACACTGACTTAATCAGCCTAATTGTTTTCAAAGGAACTCAAAGTCATTTGGTCCATTTCCTTGCTGTACTCTGGTGCTGAAGCCTATCTGCACCCAAAGGGCCATCCAGCATCCAGTTGGCCATTGCCAGTGACAGGAAGCTCATTCCTGCTTGCAGCAGCCTGTCCCATGTTGAGGCTGCCTGATCAAATTATCCTTCCTAGTTGTGAGCTAAACCCCAGTCTCCCGGGAGCTCCTACCTATGGATCATACTTTGGAGCTTCACAGGACACATCTCCTCTTCTTTCGCATGACAAGCCTTCAGCTGTTGAAAGACAGCAATTGTATTCCCTGGTGTTGTCTTTTCTCCAAGCTGAGACCGTCGCATGGCTTATTCATTTGTTGGGAACGTTCACTTTGTCTTCTAATGCTGGAGTTCTGTATTCTGTCACTATCTCAGGTGCTCCCAGGAGGAGCTTCTGGTTGCCTGGGGCTCTTCTAACTCATGGTATCCTGTTTTAGGTGTGATCTGCCAGCTCAGAGGAGGGCAGCACTGTCACCACCCATGTTCTGGATACTTTGATACTCATTTCTCTTGACGTAGCCTAACAGTTAATGAGAAGATTACACACATGCTGTTGATTTTTCCATGCGGAGATGAGAGGGGCTGAAGAGTATTCTTTGTCATTTGTAGAGAAGGTTTCTATGCGATTGGTAGCTCTGTTCCACCCAGCCATACACACTGTGTGTTTGTGAGTTCAAGTCTCAATTCAGGAAAAGCCCCTCAGGCTCTCTCCCACTCTGTTATCAGCAGGTGCACCTTCTCAGTTCTTTCAAACACTTAGTTTGAAAGGAGGTGCTGTTCAAATCATGCTTGAGTCTCAGGGCTCGTGGCCAACACACATTACCTGAAGAGTAAGGATAATTAAATCACACGCTCAACATCCCAGCACCAGAGAGATGACAGAGTTTGTGAAGCAGGACGGTGCCAGTATATGTTTGGATTCATCAAACATTTTGGTATATAAACATTAAACATAAAATTAGTGTAATGATGGAAGTACAGGAGAGCTTTGGGGAGGGGTAGAGGGCATAACAGTCTATGAAAGGCCTTTTTAATGAGTCAGTTACATAATACTTTGCTTCAATCTTTCTGGGTAACATAATTAGTCATTTCAAAGGTAATATTAATAAGAACTCTCAGGTAGCACTAAAACATGTTTTTTTCCCTTCTATAATTACCCAGTTCAAAAAGAGTCTTTGATGTACGACGAGCTGTAATGCAAGGAGATACTTCACAGATTCATTCTCAGTGGCACCACTGAAGCAGAATTTGTAAGTATGATTCAGCCTAGCGCTGACACAGATTGGAGTTTACCTAGCCCTATTGAAAAGGAGGCTGTACAGACATTAAAAATGCATACAAGATTTCAAGAGGATGCTTAACCTACTTACGAGAATACTTCCAAGTGTTTTTTGAGTTGTGCATTTAGATGCAGTTGACAAATACCGTTTACGCATTTCATCAAAACTGGCCCAAAGTAACTCTATGTGACAACCATTTAAAGCTGAATTCCAATTATTCTGTGTCTTAAAAATACTCAATTATTTCTTTTAAATTTCAGATCCCCCCCTCCACCCGGTTAAGGCTGGTCTTCTCCAAAGTTACTCATATCATTTAAAAGGTCCTGTTTAGCCAGTCGACCAAGGGGCAGTAAACACCAGCCTGGGATAGGAATGTTGTCTCTTTCCAGCAACTACGGAGTAGGCCTTGATCAATGAGAGGCTTAGTTATATCCCTTTTCACCGCTGGTTTCGAGGTGTGTCTCTGGATTGACTAAAAGCTGTTTCAGACACCTGGTGGATGAACTCACTTCTCAAAGCTGTACCTTCTCCCCCAGGTCTTCTGTATTTACTCTGGCAGAATCTGATTATCTTGAATTACCATCAGAGTGCACTGACCTGCTGGCCAGTCCACACGGAACTGCATACACGTTTGCATTTTCAATTACAAATTGATTCTCTGTATTTGAAAACGTGAGATTTCATGAAACAGCAAGCTTCTTCCACAGTCCCATCGATGCATTTGATTAAGAAAAGGAGGATGAGGTTGAAAGGAATCCGATTTCCTGAAAGGATATCTTCATCAAGGAATGTTAGAGCAAACTCTTTTCCGTCTTGAAATAAGTTAGACCTGTAAAGCATGGAAAGCTCACAGCAGATTTTCCCTTGTTATCCCTTTTCATTCACACTTGAAGGATATTAACCTATTTTTATGTTCTTGCTATTTCCCGAGATAAGAATACCCATGCACCCTTATCCAACTATACTAATCCTTTAGCTGTCCATCAGGTAGGGATGAGCGCCTGCTCTGAAATGTTGCCATAGCTTCTACAGCAGGCTCCAGCGCTGAGCACCTGTACTCAACATCAAGCATCACTTTTCCATTAATAACTATACATACATGTGCACACGCACTTGGTCTGAAACTCCACCTCTGGGCTCCTTTCATCATCCCCAAGAGAAGGACAAAGCAGGAATCCATATCCCCACCAGGCAGTCAAGGTATCGGAGGCTTCAAGATATGGGGTCACTTGCACACAGCCTTACACTTTAGTCACAAGTGAATGCTGGTGACCAGTTCCAAAGTACACACTCTTTCTGCTACATCATATGGGCCTCCCCTTTGTAAGGCTGACTAACATGGTTAATGGAGAAAGGCCTAAGTAAGTAATGTTTTATTTTTCAGTATTTGACAGAATAGGTTTCACAATCAATAGAGCATTCTACATAATTTGTAACAATTGGGGCAGGCTCCTGCATTAATGTCATCATAGTGAAACTCGGGAAAATCAGAAAGGGCCCATTTTCTACCAACGATTATTTCCCAGCCATATTACTCATACTTTGGCTCATGGCTAGGCCTCTAGTGAATCCAAAACAACTTGAGAGTAGTAGCTCTTTGCCTGACTGAGAAACAGAAACTGGGTACCCCTCACGCTGAGGGGCAGAGCACACTCTGAATTCCATAATATGCTCATCTCAAATGCGTCCCATATTCATGTAACACAGAGCTGTCTGAATGGTTTTATTTTTCAAGTAACTAGTATGTTTTCCCAAACCTTGTCTTTTTCAGCTTTGTAGCTCCAGCACCTAGTACATAGCAATTGGTTAATATGAGAAATTATTAGGCTCCGAAGTTTCTATGTGTGAAATAATAATAATAATAATAATAATAATAATAATAATGATAATAATAATACCAAGATTTACCAAGTGATTGCAGAGAGCCAGGCACTTATTTCCATACTCTGTCTTTTTGTACCACAGACTAAAGAGGCAAGGATTAGCATCTTACGCATTTGACAGATGAGGAAATAGACACGAAAAGGTGAAGTGACTCATTCAAGGCCACAGTTAACAAATAGCAGAGTCTCTTTGGTGGATTTCATGCATTTTGTTCTACTAACCTGTATTGCCTAGCCATGATATACCAGTCACTGAGATCTAGAAAGGAGAAAAGGTCAAGTTCCTTCCCATGGAGAACTCACTCTGCTTGACATGATATGCTCACCACTTCAAGAGGGCAATATGCCAAGGTGTCAGGGAGGAATTCTTTGTGCGAGGCATTTGGGAAAGGCTTCATGGTGGAGGTGGGAGAAGCGGTGCGTGTACATGTACGTGTGTGTTACTCCTTTCAGAAGCTAACATTATGCCCGGCACATAGATGTTCAAATCATGTATGTTTAAGTTCAATAACATACCATAACATAAATATAGATGGAGCCAAAAAAAGTATACACATTTTAAGAGAGGAAAAAACTATTAAAATAGTAACACTCAATATACACCGAGAACAAACAATGAGTACAAGTCACGTTTGACTTCTGCAATGACAATTCAACTTCGAAAAGTAATACATAGATAACAGCTCTTAAAAAAATGTGTCTACATTTTGTTGGCACCTCCAGTATTAAGGTCCTTACTTCAAACAATTCAAAGAGAAGAGATGATTATAGCGATCTTTCAAATAACCATCTTAATGAATATAAGTGGTGATAGTATCCCACATATTTCATTGCTATTGCTGTTGCTGTTGTTAGAGACAGAGGGATTCCCCCAAAGACCCCTGGACTACGAATAAAGAGCACTTAACTCATGTCTGAGTTCTGCCAAAGGCTACCTGAGTGATCCCGGTCAAGCTGCTTGCCCTCTCTGAGCCTCAGTTTTCCTACCTGTAGTACGTGGGATTTGGTTCAAATGGCCTCTAGAGGTTCCCCCACCTGTCAATCTTGATAATCTCTGCTTCTACCTCTTTTGCCTACCTCTGCAGGCATACCACAGGAGAAAGTGAGCTAATGCGTGTGCAAAGGCTTTGGAAACTGTATAGCGTGGGATACATACAAAACTTGTGGCTACAAGTCCCCCAGGCGCATGGTCCACATTGCCAGCAGGAGCCTGGATGCATCTGCTTGGCCAACACACGCCTTCGGTTCTGTCCAGGGCTCACGATGACAGGGGCTCAGTACCTTTCTCCTTTCTGTCTGCTGTAATGCCAAGAATGTAATAACTGCAATTTCGGAAGTATTTACAAATCCCTGTGATTAAGAATAATAAGTGGGGACAGCTGAGTGGTTTTAAAATACTAATATGATTGGATGGAAGGAGAATACACCCACACAATCAGGTTGGAGTTTATTTTCATGGAGACTTAAGAGTTGAAAGAGTCCCAAGTCATGGTAACTGACCTCGGTGTCTGACTTCCTTTGGGGGAGGGGGTTACTTTTCTTTTCCTTTATATTTTCTTCCAGGAAATATACTTCCAAATAGTACTGTAATAGGAAAGTAAATATGTACAGTGGACATTCTTACATGCCACCATGGCCTAAGCATGCAGGAATGTCAGCACTCTCCCTTCTCCAAAACGAATTCCAACCAGAAAATATTGAGTCCACTTGCCCCATTTATGCAAATGAGGTGTGCTCATTAGACAGTCAAATCTACTTCTTTAGCCAAAGGGCCCTTCCTCCTCCAGAGCAAAACCACGTGTGTGTGGAGGGGGGACTGGGGGGAGACATATTAAGAACTTACCAGAAAATCTAACTTGTTTGAATAAATGATTTAGAAATTTTGTATCCATGGACCCTCTCTGAAGAGCCAGAAATGGGGGTGGGGGTGGAATTAGGCAGTGGGGCTGCCAGGGAATAAGGGACAAGAACCTTTGGGGTTCCCAGCAGGGGTTGCCCAGGGACTGCGGCCTCAGGAGAGCAGCAGTCAAATCATTCCTCAGCCCTCCACCGGCCACGGATTGTTAACTGGCCTGTAGGAAGCTCTGCTCCTCCCTGATAGGAGAGGGAAGCCAGGCAGGGGTATTAGCACTGTTATCTGTAGCAGCAATGTGGCTGTTAAACAGGAAACAGACGACAGAAGCTGGAGCAGGACTTGAGCCCAGCAGTCAACTTCGCTGGCTGTGGTCTGTGCTGGCTGCCACTCCCAGTGTGGCATACTAGAATGCAGCCACACTGCTCTGCAGCCCCTGCAGAAATGTCCAGCTGTCTGCTTCTCCTGGTACGCCTCCCTTAGGCAGGCTCTGGGATTGAGCCCTTTGGCCAGGGTCAGGGAGCTTGGTTGTTCCATATGAACATATGAAATGCCCCACACAAGCAAGCAGGGCACACGGGAAGAGCTACTGGTCTCTTTCTCCCTTCCAAGCCCTCCCAGGATAGACACTGTGTTTCCCAGAACGTTTTGCCCTAAAGATGCTCATACAAAACGTTTGATCTCCGAGGCCTTTTTGAAACCTGGCCAGACCATAGTCTAGAACACTGATACCACTTGGGAATGAGATCCTAGTGAGCAGACTGGGAAATTGCCATGGACATTATATAGCTTGGCTTCAGCAAGACATTTACCAAGCCTGACATATAAGCCTGTTACAGCTAAGGGTGGAGATGTGTGAGGTGCAATATCACGCACTAACTTGAATTTACAGTGCAGTTGAATAAGCTTACACAAATTGCTGAGTAAACAGGTGAACCCAGAAAGCAGTCTCTACAGGCATGCCATAGGGCTCTGTCATTTGTAATCCTTCCTTGTTTACCCATTTTAATAACAATAACAATAATAGTAATACCTTAGTTTTTACTGGGCTTTTTGATTGAAGGAAATACTTTCAGAAACACTAACTCATTCAATCAGTAACTGAAGAACATATAGAATGTCTGCTTATCAAAAGTGCAGGTGATGCTAAACTGTAAGTCATCAAAATTAAGAAAGCTCTTCCCAAACTGGCCTGAAGCCAATAAGATGAATTTTAACAGAGGTCCATGAAACCTACAATTATGTTCCACAGACCAAGTGTAAAATGGCAGAATGAGGAAGAACACCTGAGTTAGCTGTAATTCATGGGCTAAAAAAACACTAGGATTTCCGTTAACCCCCAAGTAAATCTGAGGGGCTTTGGCAACCAAAAGAACTGAGGCCACCTCAGGAGATATTAAGGTAAGTACGATGCTCAGAATGTGGAAAACAATAGTTGATTGCACAACAGTGCATTGTGTGGGTCAGACCACATCTGAAACACTGTGGCATCCTGGATGCCCCATTTCAGCAGAGGCACTGGAATACTGAATTCTCTTAAGTGGGACGGCTACTAACTGGAAGAGCTCGGAAATCTCAGCACATGGGACTAGGAAGTACAAATTAGTAGTTATAAAATAATCACGGGGATGTGAAATATAGCAATGGGAATATACAGTTAATAATACTGGAAAAAGTGTATAGTGTCAGATGGATACTAGACTTATTGGGGGGATCGCTTCATAAATTACATAAATGCCTAACCACTATGCTGTATACCTGAAACTAATATAAAATAATATTGAAGATATATATATATATATATATATATATATATATGTATATGTATACATATACACATATATATGTATATATATACATATATATGCTTATATATGTATACACATATGTATATATATAGAGAGAGTCAAGGAACGTAAAGTACAATATAGAGAATATAGTCAACGGTATTGTAATAACTATGTACAATGTCAGATGGGGTTATCACCTTGTGAGGAGTGTAAATGTCTAATCACTTGTTGGGGTTATCACTTTGTGAGGGGTATAAATGTCTAATCACTATGTTGCTTTATATACCTGAAACTAATAATAAGAAAATAAGTTACTATATTTTTAAAAAGAACAGGAAAAGTTTACCTACAGAAAAGGGAGACTGAGGGAAGGTCTGAGAGGTGCATTCAAATACTGGAAGGGCTCTCATATGGAAGTGATGTAGGACATGCTTTGTGGACCAAGAGGTTAGGACTCACCCTAGACTCTGGGTTAGGGGCGGGACCAATTGATGAGGGGACCGATTTTAGCTCACACTCAGAAAGAAGTTCAATCATCTGAGCTTTCCAACCATGGAGCCTACTGCTTTTGAAGGCAATGAGCAGATGGCCCCTGCCAAAGGTACCAGAAAAGGGATTCCTAGAAAGGTGGGGGAGGCGGAGTTGTGGACCAACTGCACAGACTATCCTCATCATATGATTGTATCCTTTATCTCTATAAAGTCAATGATATTTATGAGAAGCTGCAAAACTAAATCTGGAGCAGCGAGTTTTGGGGTTTTTTTTACTTGACATATAAACATGGCTAACCAAATTGGCTAAGGAAATTGACCATACTCCCAGGGACGATGGGAGGAGTCTGCTCTCACAGTGAGACAGCTAACAGCCCAATTTGTCTGATTGTTTGCTCAGCTCTTGGAAAGACCAACAACAGTGGAAGCATAGACTTTCCTGGGCTTGATCACTAACACTCCTGCCAAGCCGCTCTCGTGGTCAAAACCCTATTCTGTTCAATTAAATGAATATTCTTCTATTTGGAACGCTCTTAAGACAGTCTCCTGAGTTTGCATCTCTAATATCTATGCAAGTGCTGGTAGGGAAAAAGTATAAAATCAACTGTTACATTACATACAACTTCCCAACAATGGGCCAACACAAAATGCAATCCGCCACACGCAAAAAAAGGCTAAATCTTTTCAAAGTGTCGAACACTAAGTTATGATTTCATTGACATGGTACAAAAACCATGGCCATGTTTCTTCAAATAAATAATTGACTGCTTTATTCAAAACTCTGTAGTGCTGGCAGTTGTTTCAGGGGATCTGGAGATTTTCTCCATCGGCCCCAAGATTGTACATGCAAAACATCCAGCTCACACTGGCCGCCTTTATCCTGGCAGCCCCCAACCAGGGGTCCACTTTAAAAGAGCCTAATTCTAATTTACAAACAGGGAATATGGTGATCAGTGACTCTGCAGCTTCACCATGGGCTCATTCGGTCAATCAATCCATCTTGTTGCCATTTCCAGATGCAATCAATTCTATCTCATCCACTGAATAAAAATGGTGGTGTTTATGGCCATGTATAAGGCTTAGCCATGCAACTTCTTCTGAACGAGTTACTCCTCGGGCACCCTCCACTCAGACTCTACAGTGAAACATCTCCACAGGCAGCAACAGGGAGACAGATCACCATAGCAACATACTGGGCAGAATTCAACCAGACCCACTGAGTTCTGCACACAGTCAGCAGCCCCAATCTGAGGCCACAGCCCATCTTACTAATGCGGTTTGACTCCCCAACAGATGATTACCTTGTACATTTCAATCCTTATCAGTACAGTCTTCTCAATTAGTCAAATCAATCGGAACAGAAGATTGGTTACCCCACTAAGAAACGTTGTTAGAGGGAAGTCACCTTCTTTGGAGAAGGCAAAATTAGCACAAGTTCAAAGGTAAGAAATATAAGAACTGGCCATTGATGTTTCGCAAAGATCAGGACCAAAAAGGGAACCTAGGTAGAAGGCTTCTGCTCATTGGTCCAGTTCAGGCACCAGAAGATTCTGAGGTTTCCCAAAGGCCATTTCTTATTTTTCTAACCCTTGAACTTGTTTCCTTCCCTCAAAACGCATTTTGACACCGTTACTCTTTTCAAAAATGATTTTAACTTTGCTGTTGAGTTTTGAGCTCTTCTGTTTCAAATTATTTTGACATCAACTCTATCCAAATGACCATCATTTAAAATACACTGACTTGAAACAATTCCCCAGGCTTTCATAATATTATAGGCATGTTTTGTTTTTCTTTCAGAGCCACTTTATTGGATGGAATGACGTGTTATATCCTCATAGCATGACATATTTCTTTACGGGTTCACCTCCAATTACTCCTTTAGCTCCAGGTCAGCTAAACCAAATTAATAAAACTTGCACACCTTCGTTGGCTTCTCCCTTAGTACCATTTTTACTGATCTACATTTAATTTCATTAATGCAAAAACATTTACTTAGTGTCTAATCTCCGCAAGACATCTAAGAGCTGGGCGGCTGGACCAGGTTCGGGCACAGAGTGAGGCTAGGTTCTAGGTAGCTAGAGTATTCGTAATTGGAGTGGGTGTAAAATAATGACAATTACTAGTTATCATTGAAAAGGAGAACTAAAATACACCTGCCAGAGTCGTTTTTTTCTTGTTTTGAGTAACATGCAATTTGTTATCCTGTTCCAGAAATTACCAAAGGGATTTATCGATCTCACACTGCTGGACAGATACACAGCGTACACGCAGCCACACAGCAGTCATTTAGAAAGCCAGCTTATGCTGTAAGTGAAAGGCACTAGAGAATGACAACTCCAGGCTAAGGGAGGCAGCACGATACATTTCTGGCAATCCCCAGTCTAAGCCTTTTCAAAGACTTACACAAGGCGTTAGTATGCCATTTCTAAGGCTGCTGTAGCTTGTCTAACATGATAGCTTTCATGTAGTTTACACTTATCACATTAAGAAAAATGGTAATGAGGAGTTCATGGCAACTGCTTTGAGAAGGAACAAAGGCTCAATTGCTGAGGAAAAAAGAAGTAATATCTATTTTCATGGAAAGAGGCCTCCAGTGAACAACTTGGCTGTAACTTTGCTCTCTCATTATTTCTGAGCTCAGTAAAAATAAGGCACCAGGCCACTAATACAGCTGAAATTCTGGCCAATATGATTTGCATGGACTTGTCTTTCCTCCGAAACAGCTATTTCAGTCTTACAATCATACAATCACAGCACCAGGGGGATGAAAGATAACTGGTTTGTCCCAGTCACGTGACATTAACTAACAAATTGATCACAAGATGTCAATCTAACTACTGAACACCAGTCCTCCTCCAATACAAATAAAAATAAACCAACAGAGGCATCAAAATCTTTGCAGTAGCCTGAATTTAACAAAATCAAAGCCACAACTAAGCCCCAGTGAAACTGATTCAAAAAGTTCCCCTCCAAATATTCTTTTTTAAAAAAATTAAATTTATTTGGGTGGCAATGGTTAGTAAAATTACATAGGTTTTAAGTGTACAGTTCTGTAATACATCATCTGTATATCACATTGTGTGTTCACCACCCAGAGTCAGTTCTCCTTCTGTCACCATATACTTGAGCCCCTTTACCAACTCTTCTACCATCTCTTCCCCCCTTATCCTCTGGTAACCAGTAAACTGTTGTCTGTGTCTAAGAGTTTTTGTTTCTTTATTTGTTTGCCTGCAAATATTCTATGCCCCCAAGAGGCGGAGTATTCCTGAATGACTAGACAGTTGCTCTCTCTCCAGATTAGTTTTTTTCCCCTGCAATTACTTCAAATAATGGGAAATAAATCGCTTATTTATCCCATACCAAGAGTAGCAAAGGATTGGCACAAGTGAGAGCCATAGCTTTTTCTAAAAGGATGTCTGACTAGTGGAGTAAGAGAACATTCTCAACTCAATATAAACACTCTAGGGGGCAGGCGGTGTGGTTATAAAGCTTCAATCCTGTGTTAAAATCAGCAAGGCAGCTCCTTGTCTACCTTGGTGAAGACAGCTGCTTGCCAAACAGTGTAAGCCAGGAATAACTACTGATAGTACACATGTATGGAAAGCCTATCATGGAGACACTATATACTAAATATTTGCTAAACAGAAATCCAATGCGATTCTTGTATTTCACCACCTGGCTTTTTTTTTTCTTTGTTTTAATAAAAAGGTAATAATTGCACTTGGAGTCTATTATTAAAGTGTCTTTTATTAAGAGTTTCCCATTGACATCTTTGAGGCACCCATACCTGTACTCTAAAGCATTTGCTCATCCCGAGAAAGGGATGCCTGCCAACTGCACCCCACCCAAAGCTTCCCTAATAACCCCGTGGGAATCTAGTACCCATGGATGTCTAGAAATCCTCTTTAAACCCACATCTGTTTTTAGCCTATGTCATCTCTTGGGATAACCACCTCGGTACACTTACTCCCTGTTATAAATTTACTAAAGCACCAAAGAGAAGATTCACAGAGAACAATAACAAACCTTTGCTGGAAAGGTTCTAGTAAGCAAACGGGCTGGAGGTAAAGAGAACCCAGTGAACTCTCTCCCATAAACCTGCCTCCCTCAGGCCTGGGCTTCTGATTTGTAAATCTTGTCCAAAAGTCAATTGTCATCTAGTGATTTTATACTAGACTCTAGTCACATTTTCCTCCAATGCAACAGCACACTGCCCCTCCCGTCACTGGCTGCTGCTCATCTAGCCTCTCCTTCATTTGCTTTGAAAAGGAAAGGAAATGTGCAAAGTCATTTTTAAAAATCCTGGTCAGCAATTTGCGAGCTACCCACAGAGACTGTTATACAGCTGACAGAAATCAACATGGCAGGGTCTCTGGGCTAATTAAACAAATGTGACATTTTGAAAAGCTGCAAAGTGCCTTATGAACCACGGAGTGGTCAAAAATGAAAAAGGAAAAAAGAAAGCCTTCCCGTGTATTAAACACATGAAAAGGGCTTACGTTTTTAATAATTAAGCAAACTGTTGCAGGAGCAATTTAAACTCCCCAGCTGAACCAGACTGGGAGTCTTTGAAGGGTTGAAACACGGAATTCAAAGTCACACTTCGAAAATATTTGGAATGGCTGAGCAACGATAAGACTCCCAATAAAATTCAATGGAAGCTTGCATGTACTTAGGGGTTAGAATTCACTGACTGTTTCATTTATGTGACCGTATTTCACCCACTCGAGAGTCCAGGGAAGCAGTTTTTCTGATTCTCATTTCACAGGTCAAATTACCTGAGTCTCCAAGAAGAGCACCCACTGGCCAAAATCATGCAGACATCCTGGGGCAGATCAAGGACTTCAGCTACCACCATGCCTCATACAGAAGGGCTCAGTACAGAGAACACTGCCCAACACGTAGCAGGAACCAGGCTTTCTGTACGCCAGTCATATTTTATTTGGGTGGTTTTAGGGGCTACTTTCTCATCAGTTTGAAACCACAGCCCTTACTAAGGCCACTTTCTTAATTCATTGTCATGTGTACGCGTCACACAACCAGAATGGCAAATCAAAGAAAATAAGCCCACCTCGAAAGAGAGGGCTAGATTTATTAAATGTGCCTTGTCACCACAATACCATCCAATGAATGGCTGTTCACAGGACTCAGACCATTTAAAGGTTAATAATCCAGGCCTCGGGTGTCTTGTGACCCTAGGAGATCAACGCCTGGGTGCGTACCCTTTCCCCCCAGGAAGTACTGGTTATCATGAGCTCCTTCCTTAAATGATGCGTCTTAGAGGGTAGGAAACGGAAAGGGAAAGAGAGGGAGGGAAGGATAGGAATCAATTCTTGGTTTTTATAGTATGTTTTTTTTTTCTGGAAAGGACCCTTCCAGGGTCTCATGTACCCTGTCCTTCTCAGAGCCTGAGGATGAAGGCATGACCACTCCTAGGGCACCCAAGGCCAGGAGTGGAGGTGGGTACATCCCTGCACTGCCCACCGAGCCAGGTGTATGTGTCTTAAATTTCTCTCCTCTTCTCTCCTTTGTGGGAACATTCACTTTATCACTTTCAACTTACTTGGCCTGATTTTCAGTTCTTTTTTTATCTAGTAGGTGCACTGCTCAGAGTTACAGTAGCATTTGACCAATAGACTCTGCAGAAGCCTCTGGATGGAAATAAATTATTCAGATATACTTTAAACATGGTCAAGAGTACATAGTCAAGAACATAAAACTATATTTGGTTTTATTTAATGATAAGACTCAGAATGAAGACCTATGAGTAGAGCGGATCTTAAGAGAGAAACTAGGGGCAATTCTGTTCACTAGAACTTTGCACAATGATGGAAATATTGTATTTTGTACTGTCCAATGACTGTCACTGGCAACATGTGGCTACTGCACACTTGAAATGTGCCCAGTGGACTGAGGAACTGAACTTTATTAAAGTTTAATTAATTTAAAATGAAATAAGCAGCCACATGTGGCTATTGTTACTGTATTGGACAGTGCAAACTAGCCCACACTTTAATTTTACAGATGGCAAACCTGAAGCATACAGTGGTTAAGGGACCAGCTGAGGGTCACAAAATAAGGTAGCGGAAGGGATGGGATTGGTTTTGAGGCTACCTGCATGCCCAGACCGGTGTTACTGACATACTGCTTTTTCCTAAATCCCAGTTTTTCCAAAGGTTGGTGCTCTGTGTCCTTTGCTCTGTAACAGGCCAAGCTCTGACAATATGGGGGGTGGGAGCTTCCAGTTCAGACAACCATCACTTTTGTATCAAAAGTACTGAGTGTGCAATGCTGTGTTGGGGGCTCCTGGGTTAAACAACAGGAAAGAGGCCACAATATTTGAGGGTGGACAAGCTCCTCGGGTTTCTTCCTGTCCCAACGGGTCCTGAGAAGATGGAAGCGAACTGAATACAAAACTCTACGAGGCCCAGACAGCAAGGATGCCTTAGTCGGCCTTTGTTTTCGATGGGCCTTAGTTCTTTCTTTTGTGATGTGCCAATTTCTAATTAACATGTTGCAGGGGGAGAACCAGATGAGTCTGTGCATGTAGCGTGGTCATCCCAGGAATGGAGGATGTGGGGGAATGCTCTGCTTTGACACAATTTTTGCTGCAAGACTGAGAGTGTTTCATGGAGACAACACACAGGCTTTGAGCCACAAACAATTCTAGAAAGCTCACTCTGCAGGAAGGAACACATCTCGTGGAAGCTTTGTTCTTGTGACCACAATGATAATAAGCAGAGTGAATAGGACCAAATCAGCCCCTTTAACATTAGTTGAGAGATTCGAATGGTCTCTCCTCTCTGCAAGTATAGTAGCATATGGGGCCCCAGTTTTGCCTTTAATCAATGCCTTGTTTAAAGAGATAATGCCAACATTATTGTCCTTTGAGGAGCAATATTAAAAATAGGCTAGTGCTATGATATTAAATAATAATTGGCAATGGAAAAACAGCACAAAAAGTGGTGCTAAATATATTATTTGGAGAAATAAGAAATGTACTCATTATAATGCCTAATATTTGTACAACTATTCCACTCGCTGAACGCTATTATCTGCTTATTAACTTACAATATCTTCATGGAAAAACAAATCATTGTTTTACCATGGGTGGAAATACCACTGTAAATTCATTTTCATTCACCATTCCTCTACAAATTTAAGTCATGCAACAAATACAATGCACCTACTCTATGCACTTTTTATACACCTACACTTGTCATCTGTGTGTGTGTGTGTGTGTGTGTGTGTGTGTGTGTGTGTGTGTGTCTTCTGGGCTTGGACAAAGGGCCAGAGAGATGAGTCTGACACAGACTCTGCTTTCAGGCAGCACCCCCTAACATACAGAGGTGACAAGTGTAGATGTACAAAAAGCACTAAGGGGACCCAGAAGGAGAGAAATTCATTTCATTCGAATAGTATTAGGGCTTCAGAGAAGATGTGATCTCTGTGTATGAACAGAAGTTCTCCAGGCAGGTAAGAATTGATGGGGTTCCAGGCAGAGGGACGAGCCAACACAAAGAGGCAGGGTGGGGGCAGGGGGAGGATGGCGTATTTGAGGAAAGGAAAGAAGTCTCTGAGAGGATAGAGAAAAGGACACATGGCAGGGAAAAGTGGAAAGACATAAAGTAGGCACAAGAAACGGTATACAGGAAGGGCCTTGACTGCTAAGATAAGGATTTTGGAGTTTATCGTCCAGGTGCTGGGGAAACACAGTACCTCTGCTTGAATATCTTTGCTGCCAGAGACCTCACCTCCTTTCTATCCTTAGATCCACCAGTTAGAACGGGGGGGAGGGGAGGAAGGATTTCATATTTATTGAGTGTTCCAAACACCATTCTAGGGGCTTCACATACATCAGCTCACTCAATCCTCCCACTAATCCAGAAAATCAGGCAGTATTATCCCGATTGTGTAAAGGAGATCCAGGATGGTTAAGTTCCTCAAGAACGTTCAGCAGGTGAGAAGAGCCAAGCTCTACTTCCTTAACGAGGACGTCTCCCTAGAACATTCTTCCTTTTATTGCTCAAATACTTATCCCCCTGTAATTGCTCCTCAGGGGACCAGTTCCACCCTTTGAGGCCTCCCAGACTAAATCCAGCTTCTGAGCCTTACTTCTAAGTCCTGTGGGCAGTCATGGCCTGCTTCCTCTTCTAGTTCAATTTTCTTCTGCTTGGCCTTTCTCTTCAGCCACTCTGATTTTAAATCTACTCACTATCCTGCTTATTCTTCGCTAAATGCATTTCAGTTCAGCAGCATCCCTCTTAAGGGGGGTGGGGGGTGGGGAGTGGGAGATGAGGGTAAGGGGGATCGAATATATGGTGATGGAAGGAGAACTGACTCTGGGTGATGAACACACAATGGGATTTATAGATGATGTAATACAGAATTGTACACCTGAAATCTATGTAATTTTACTAACAATTGTCACCCCAATAAATTTAATAAAATAAAATTTAAAAAAAATTTTATGAAAGTAATGTAAATTATAGAAATTGAGAAAATTTAGAAAAGGAAAAAACATCATCCATAATCCTGTCACTCTAATAAACTAAGAACTATTATTCCAGAGTATTCTTCTTTAGGTTCTTTTCTATTCATATTTTTATATAGCTATAAAAATTAAGTACATAAATTGCTATATTCTGGTTATTTTGCTTAACATTATAACATTTGTTATTTTTTTCCATGTCACTACATCATACTCAAAGCCATTTTTTGATGGCTAATTATTTTTCTGAATGTATAAATCAGAATTTACTTAACTATTCCCCTATTGTTGGATATATAGTAGCATTTTTTTGCTATTACAAAAAAAATGTTGTAATGGATAACTTTGTTCATATAGCTTTTTTCTAGCAGTTTGGATTTCCCCCATGATGTAATGATAGATTATCAATGTCTCTCTAAAAACAGAGTGGCCAACCTAAATAAATGGAGAGGCACACCGCGTTCATGAATTGAAAGAACAAGGTAAAGGTGTCAATTTCCCCCAAATCGATCTATAGATATAATGTAATACTAACCAGGATTCAAGCAGGATTCTTTGCAAATATAGACAATAAGTTTGTATGGAATGGAAAGGGAACTAGAACAGCCAAACCAGTTTAGGAAAAAAAGTTGGAAGAGTCACATTATTTTATTTTAAGACATACTATAAAGGTACAGTATTCAAGCCATTATGGTATTGGTGAAAGGCCAGGGACATGGACCAATGAAATAAACTACAGAGTGCAGAAACAAACTCACATCAGTAAGGTCAATCTACATTTTTCACAAAAATGCAAAATCAATTCCAATGACAAAAGTAGTCTTTGCAACAAATGGCCCAAGAACATAATGAACACAATAAGCTTCATCTTACACCTCACACCATATACCAAAATTAATTCAAACCAGATCAAAGACCTAAATGTAAAACACGAAACGATGAAACTCTTAGAACAAAACATGGGAGAAAATTTTTATGACCTTGGGTTAGATAACAAATTCTTAAGACTTGATACTTTTGATCACACTTTGGTCACACGTCTGTCACAATCCACAAAAGAAAAAAAATGATAATTTTGACTTCATCAAATTAAGAACTTTTCGTACTTAGAAAAACACCATCAAGGAAATGAAAAGACAAGACACAGTCTGGGAGAAAACACTTGCAAATCACATAACTGACCAAAGACATATATCCAGAATATATAAAGAACTCTCAAAATTCAACAATAAGGTAACAACCTGATTTTTAAAACGGGCACAAGATTTCAACAAACACTTCATCAAAGAAGATATACAGAATGCAATATATAGATGATGTCTTATAGAATTGTATGCTTGAAACCTATATAATTTTACTAACCAATGTCACCTCAATAAATTTCATTTAAAAAGAAGATATACAAAAATGAAAATAAGCACATAAGATGCTCATTATCAGAAGTCATTTGGGAAATGCAATTTAAAACCACAATGATACACCATAACAAATCTATTAGAAAGGCTGAAATTAAAAAAAAAAATAGCAGGGGGGTTCACACAGTGTAAGGGATATAAATGATAAATGTCTAAGTTTTGCTTTGTCTTGTGCACCTGAAACTAATAAAATTAAAAAAACCCACATCCTGAATATGAAAATCCAAAAAAAAAAAAAAAAGCAATAAGATCAAATGTTGGAAAGGATGCTGAACAACTGGATCTTTCATATATTGCTGGTGTGAATGAAAAATGGTACAACCACTCTGGAAAACAATTCAATATGTTTTTAAATAAAGTTAAATATATACTAACCATATAATCTAGCAATCCCACTCCTAGATATATACCCAAGAAAAATGAAAACATACGTGCACACAAAAATTGGTACACAATTATGAATAGCAACATTATTCACAATCATCCCAAACTAGAAATAACCCAATGTCCTTCAGTAGGTGACTGGATCAATAAGCTGTGGTACATCCACGTAATGGAATGTTACTCAGGAATAGAAAGAATGAATAATCGATACATGTAGCAACCTGAGTGAATTTCAAAGGCATATGCTGAGTGAAAGAATCACTGTGGAAAGATTACATACTATATGATTTTTGTATAATATTCTGGAATAGGCAAAACTGTAGGGACAAAGAACAGATCAGTGTTTGCTAGGCGTTGGGGCTGGAGAGGAGAGTCTGACTGTAAAAGGGTAATATGAGGAATTTTTGGGGGGGATATTAGAATTGTTTTATATTCTCTTAAAGGTGGTGATTATAGGGATCTCTGCATATGTTAAAACTCATAGGGCTGTAACTAAAAAGGGTACATTTTAATGAATATAATTTTTTTAATGTGCTGGCCAGAAATCAATACCACATGCCAAATGTGGTCTGAGTCTAACAGAGCAGATATCAGTTCTAGATCAGAGGTTAGCAAACTACTGCTCACAGGCCAAATCTGGCCCACTGCCTGTTTTTGTCAATAAAGTTTTATTGGAACACAGTCACAAGCATTCTTTTACACATTATCCACTAATGCTTTCATGCTAAAACAAAGTTGAGTAGCTGAGACAGAGACCATATGGCCTAAAAACCAAATATATTTACAATCTGGCTCTTTAAAAGTTTGTAGATCCCTGATCTAGATATTTGTGTTCTATTAATACAGTTTGGGGAAGTGATGTATGTTTCCATTCATTTTTTTTCCTGTCTGCTGCAAACATTAGTGGACTCAAGTGCATTATCATATAGTTATACTCCTATGAAACTTCATTTTATTAGATTTGGTCCATCTGGTAAGCTGTTTTCCTGATTTTGACAGGTGGTATTAGCAATCTCCCCTCGATTCATTGTTATCCATTGGGCCAGGGGCTGAGCCCTGCAAAAACCTTAAAACCTACTCCTTCAGGACAAAATCCAGGGTTATTCTGAGAGACCACTGTAGCAGCTGCTGGAGAACTGAGTTGGATGAAACAAACAAACAAACAAACAAACAAACAAACAAACGAACAAACAAATGAACAAACAAAGAAAACTACTCCTTCAGCCCTATTTCCTCATAGTGAAAAGGAGATGGTTAACAGCGTGGATTCTGAAGCCAGACAGCCTGGGTTGAGATCTTGGCTCTGCCACACCAGCTGTTGAACTTGGAAAGTTACTCAAGCTCAAAGTATGTCCATTTCATTATCTGTTATCAGGCGGATGATAATAGTACTTGCTTCCTGGCATTGGTATGCTGATTATATACATTACTATATGTGAAATCCTTAGAACAGTGTCAGGTACGAAAAAACTGCTATGCAACTATTTAGTACTATTAGAGTGTACATTCAATTCAGGCTAACCCGAGTTCCAGTCCTATTTCATCCGCTTAGTAGCTGCATGATGATATGATCTGAGGCAATTTATTCAACTTCTCAGAGGCCTCCAGTATTCCCTGACCCATTAGTTAATGGTCTCTGGGTAATGAGCTAAGCACTGCTGGAGAAAATTACACAATCTACAGACTGAGACCAATATAAATTTCAAGTCTTCCATGTGACCTGGATCATTGGTATCAACTCATGATCTTACTGTATCCCTTAGATAGTCCCCCCCTCTCTTCCTTTCAATGACTATTTCAAATCTTCTCCAATCTCTTCGAACCTCGTAAGTTTCCCGACTGCCTCCTACAGGAGACAGGCTGGAAATTAAAAATTCTCCCATACTTTTATTATTTTTTGTTTTTAATCTTTAAAACATCTGAAAATAATATTGTGGTATGGTGTGAGGTAAGGATCCAAGATTAATTTAGGGAGAATAGAAATGCGTGTGATATTGTCTTCCTATTCGAGAATGGTATTCATTTCCATTTGTTTAAATATTCTTTGGTGTCTCGCATAGTCACTTAGTGTGTTTATATAGCTTTGGCACCTTTCTTGTCAAATAAATTCATAAGATATAGATGAAGTCTTTTTGCCCATTTTATGTTATAGCTGGTTGATTTACATATACAGACTATTTTTATATATTTACTTTATACACTGAAACTTTGCTGAATTGTTGTATTGCTCATAACGGTGTTTTTGGTTAATTATCTAGGGATTTTCAGGAACACTGTGTGCGTGTGTAGTCTACAAATAATCATCATTTTACACATTCTCCATCTTATTTTTGTAGTTTGTTTAATTGCCATGGGTAACCTCCAGAGCAATATTACATAATGATGGTGATAAAGAACCTCTAGTCTTTTCCCTTGACTATAATGGGCATGCTTCTAGAGTTTCTCTGTGAAAGGTGACACTAGCTTTTGGGTTGAGATGGATATGTTTGTATCACATTAAGGATGTTTCCGTCTATTTCTATTTTTATCAAGAATAAGGGTTGAGTTTTGTAAAGTATCTTTGAGCATCAATGAAGATGTACACATAGATATTTTCTTTTCTATTCTGTCCATAAAAAGGCATTATATTACTTGATTTCTTAATATCAAACCATATTTACATTCTTGGAATAAAACTCACTTAGTCATGGTGCAAATCTTAAATCTTAAAGTTCAGTCTAATTCTGTTTGTTAGTATTTCATTAAGGAAATTTGCATCAATATTCACAAGTGATGTTATTCCATAATTTTCTTTTTTGTATGCTGTTTTTGTCAGATTTTGGTGTGTGTAATGTGCTAGTTTGGCTTGTCTAAAAAATACTTTGCAAATTTATCTTCTTGTTCTATGTTCTGGAACAATTGAGCTGTATTGTTTCTTAATGGTTTGGTTGACTTTCCTCATGAAACCCCATCTAGGAGTGATGATTTCATTAACGGGTGGGACTACTGTCCATTTCATCTATCATGATAAGTCTATTTAGATTTTCTTTCTTCTGGAGTCAGTTTCAGTCAACTATATTTCACCAGAAAAATCATCCATCTCATCTAGATGCTTACACTTATTTGTACACAGGTGAGTAAATTGCCACTTAATGATTATTTTAATTTTGTCTGTATCTGAGAGGTTATTGCTTTTTTG
This sequence comes from Rhinolophus sinicus, assembly GCF_036562045.2. Classification (NCBI taxonomy): domain Eukaryota; kingdom Metazoa; phylum Chordata; class Mammalia; order Chiroptera; family Rhinolophidae; genus Rhinolophus; species Rhinolophus sinicus. The sequence goes on along the minus strand of NC_133768.1, from coordinate 107,875,009 downwards.
TTTTATATATTTGTGCTTTTGCCTTCCTTTTTTCTTGATGAAGTTAACTAACAAATTACCTATGTATTGCTGTTGCTCTTTTACTTAGTAACAAACAGATCTTAAAAGTGCTAATTCTGATTATTTTCTGTTCATAATTCATCATCTTACAGCTCTTGATTTATCTACTTTTTAAATAGCACCTCTAAACTCTTCTACCATTGCTTTGGCTCTTGTTTTTTAGATAAAATTGCTTCTTTTTTTTAAAAAACAATACATGCAACTATGTTGGTCACAGATTTAATTTGTTCCCTAGCTATACTTTTTCCTGTTACATTTTTTTATATGCTTTTTTTGGGTGTATTTTTGCAAAGCTCTTATGATGATTCCTTTATTATTATTATTATTACTAACTTTTTAGTGACAAGAGCTTTCCTGGACCAGTTATTTGCAAGATGTCTTGTGGGTGTGGGGGCTGTGGCTTAATCTAAGACTAGCAGGAATTCTCTTCTGAACATCAGAGTGTGTGACCAATTGCTTTGGCCTTTATTTATGTCTCACCAAGAGACAACAGCCCTGCAGACTGCTCAAAAGCAGCATCTCACTCTTTCATCTTGCCTCAGCAACAAAGTTCTTTCCACAAATGCGGCTTAGTTAAGTAATGTCTCATTGAATCCTGCCTTTCCCACTTTTCAAGATATGTCTGTCCCAGACTTGGTCCACAGAAGCTCCCATCGCAAACCTTCACACCCATTTCCGTTAGTCCAATATTGTTTTTCTTTTCATGGTGTGTCACTTATCCTGCAAATCCATGCTTCATCAGCTGTGCCCAGATTCATGACCACGAGAACCATCTTTGGGATAATTCCCTGCCTGTTTGACCTTCACAAAATAAATTGTGATTTAGGCTTATGGATGTCTTCTGGTTAGATCAGTTATGCACTTTACATTTCTTACTCTCATTCTCCGTAATGTTTTCGGTGATTAACAAGAGCAGGGACAAGCCTTGACTTATCCTTTCATTTCAAAATTGGAAGATGCCTACCAAATTGATTGTGAGAGGTTACTTTCTCAATGCATTTTCCAGAGACCCTGGTTTTACCTTTACACAGATGCAAACGGAATGGTTAATGTCCTTGCAGTACCTAGACTAGCACAGACAAGACAAAAAGGGTACTTCTCAAACAACAGTTGGAAGCTATTACTTCTTTCAGATAAGCCTAGACTGCTTTTTGGCAAACTAATACATTGTTTTGTTACCCTCTCTCTACACCCAAGATACAGAAAGCAGGTGTAAATTCTACACGTGGCTTAAATTCTCACCTGCTTTCATTCAATTCGATAGAAAATAATAAATCACTATATTCACAAAAAGAAACAGGTTGACAGAAAACAGACTTATTTTTATAGCCCACTTAATATATATGGGGACTCAAGGTATTACTCGGCTATTTTAAAGGGCCTACTCTTGCTCACTCCCTGGGCAGTTAAATGCTGAGTTACTAAGTTAAGAGTACTTGACATCATCTCTTCCCTGACATGTCCCCTGTCTGACAGGTTCCCATGATTCACTGGGCCAGTCACCTCGTTACTCACATTACTCATTTTCCCAATGACGTCTGTATAATCACTTAAAATTCACATCATATACTAGATGCAAACCCCCAGATTCCACATGAAAATATTTAAACTGCTTGACAGGCTCTAAGTGCATTTGGAAGCACACTGGATGGCTTACCTATATGGTTCACATAATAGTTGCTATAATTAAATTTAGCATCTTTCTTCTGGGTTGGTTTGTGTTTGAGAAAAGAGGAAATGATGAGTGGGAAGCAAATAATGGGTAATATCTCTTATGGGCTAATTTGGTTCCATGAATAGCTCACCTCACATATGTGTACCACATATTAAGTCCATTAAGGCTTTGAATTAGCTTCAGAAAAGGTAATATTCCACATAATTTACCCAGTCAAGGGCATTTTCACCTGTTGACAAATTTACATATTTTCCAATGTCATTAGGTAAAAGCTAGTCATCAGAATAGCAGAGGGTGCAATCATTAGTTAGTTCATTTATTTGGCTCCATCAATGTTAACATTAATTATAGTCTAAATTATATTTAGCAATTGTTGTCTTTCTTGGATGGAACACTGTATTGCTATTTCAAGAAATTATAATTTTAAAAGTCCACACCAGACTAGGATAGATGCTTTTTGAAACATTCCAGAAGGAATAGTACTTAAGACAGCGTTATAGAAAATCACTTGTGTGATTCCAATTGGAACATTATTTATACATTAATTTGACAGAATATAAAATCAATTGCCTAATTATTGGTTAAATTTATCAAAGAAATTCTACTGAAAGGTGCTTGATTATGCCTCACAGTTATGATAATACAATCAAATTTCCTTTCAGACATAATTGTCTGACCAATTTTGCTCCCTGATCCATTTTTTTCTCACTCTTAAGATGAGCTTTTTCATTTGTTTCCCCTTTAAAAGTAAAAAAAATAGTAAGTACTGTACATGGTCGTCCTGTAATTATTTGGTACATTTTTTTTCACCACGCTAAAACTGTTAACTTAAACACAGACCTAATAAGAATTGCCATAATTTAGAATGCTGTAAACACAGATCATGCTGTCATCAGAAAGAGGTGCCCATGTCAGTGTTTACCAACCTGATCCATATGGCAGGGAGAGATCTGTAAGAGATAGTTTATCAAATCAAGCTCCCTAAATCCTAGCTAGCAAATTCAGCATCCCTCATAAACAGTGAATTACCCTTACAGATGTTTGCCTATGAAACGATCAACTACTAAAGGTACTTTGGTAGGAAACACAATCTGTTCAGCATCAGAGCTACGAGAAGCACTACATCTGCATTTTTGACTCTAGGAAGGATTTAATTGATAGCTTATTGATATTTTAAAGTAAATTCTTGCTAGGAACAAATAAATTATACTACTGCGGAACAAATAATCATTGAACATCCATCCTTAGCTCGTAGCGCTTAGTGCATGCTGCTCTCCTCAGCTTTACTCTTCCAGAAATGATTACTCTAGGACCCATAAAACCCTGTGGAGCTCAGAAAAGAAGCTGCCGCTGCCGCCCATATTATTACATATGAGCGGCTTAGGGATCCCTCATATGATAGATGAATTGTAACTGCAAAACGCCATCATTGAGCCCAGAATTGTTATTATTTTTCATTTCTGTTTGTACTTGAGGGTAGCTTGATTCTAAAGAGAAATTGGCATGCTGACGGAAGCAGGTACACAGGCTGGGCTGCACTGCACAGATGGCTGCCTTTACGCTTCTGATTTGTAAAATTTATAATAAGCAATAATGTACTTGACAAGCAGCAAAAACACCTGAACTTATACAACTTACTCTGGGAGAAGGACAGTTTGGCAGAAAAGTGCTGTAGGCTGGTGAATTCTGTTTTGTTTGAAAAGCTATTTGAAATTATTTTGACATAATTGAATTTGGACAAGTGAAGGAAACAACAGAAGCCGAAATAAACTGTTCGTTGATATCACTATAATATTAATTATAAAGTGGACTGGAGCCTGTGAATTAAGGATGGATTCAGGTAAAGAAACAGGAACAGAGGAATGGATAACATGACATTGTCACAGCCCTGTAGGCAAATTCCTTAACCTCTCTGGGTTTTCCTCTTTCCTGTTTTGTAAAATGTGATGAATAATACAATCCTTAGGGCTGTTATGAAGAGGAAATGACATAATGTGCTTAAGCACTCTTCCTGGCATACATATAGTAAGTGGCACGTTACTGTTGTTATTTCTTTTATTCAGAGCAGTAACTTGTTATTGGTGTTATTTTATTATTTGAAATGAGATTTAAAAAATATGAAGAAGAAAGAATTCATTCCCAAGACCTACTCGAATTATGTTGGTTTGCTGGTGCTCTTAATTAAAACTTCTAGAAGTAAGTCAGCCAGTATCTGAAGCAAATCTTTTCTTACAGGTCTTACTTTTTCCAGTTTTATTGAGAAATAATTGACATACATCACTGTATACATTCAAGGCAGACAGCATCATGGTTTGATGTAATAATACTGTGAAATGATTACTACAATAGGTCCAATTAACATCCATCTTCTCATATAGATACAATAAAAAGAAAAGAAAGAAAAAAGGAAAAAAAAATCCTCCGTGTGATGAGAACTCATATGATTTACTCTCTTAACAACTTTTTTATATGTCATACAGTAGGGGTAACTGTAGCCATCCTGTTTACGTTCCATCCTAGTACTCATTTATCTTATAACTGGAAGTCTGTACCTCTTGACCACCTTCCTACAATTTCCCCTCCCCCACCCTATGCCTTTGGTAAACACAAGTCAAATGTCTTTTTCTATGATTTTGCTTTTTTCTAAGACTCCACATATAAGTGAGATCATACAGTATTTATCTTCTTCAAGGCCCATCCATATTGTCACAAATGGTAGGATTTCCTCATTTTTTATGTCTGAATAATATTCTATATAGACACCACAATTTCTTTATCCATTCATCCATCGATGGCTACTTAGGTTGTTTCCATGTCTTGGCTATTGTGAATAGTGCTGCTATGAACATAGGGGTGCAGCCATCTTTTTGAGTTAGTGTTTTTTTTCCTTTGGATATATTCTCAGAAGTAGAATTGAAGCAATTTTTATAATCAAAAGATTCTTACTGTAGGTTTGTTATAGGATGGTTGACATTTAGGCGTAGTACAAAACGAAGACCAGGTTCTATTTCTGCTTTTGCCATATGTTAGCCTTGCCTTTGTTTGCCAGTCACTTATAACCTCTCTGGGCCTCAACTTCCTGAAATAACAGGGAACTACCACATTTCTTTTTATCAAAATAAGATAATGAAGTTCAAGTGCTTTGAAAGGCAGTCATGTGCTACAGGGAAATAAGGTTGTGCTGGTCTGAAGGGGAGCTGAGCCCATTATCAGAGAAATGGTGAGAAGAACTTTCAAAGAAACCTGACTAGTTTGGATTTGAACAGCATTTTGAATCAGGGGGCCGAAATAAAATGTATTAGATGCAAGTATTTTCATTGCCAGGGTACTGAGGGGCCGAGAGTGGGGAGGGGTCAGCTGTGTTGTCCTTGGTTAATAAAAGAAATCTGTCCCTGTGTGAGATGAAGTGTGTTTGCGTGCATTTGCGTGCGGTGCTGTAAAGGCAAAAAGGGGGAATCAAGGAGGTTGGGAAAGTTGGGAGAGCAAACAGACTGAGCTCTCCACGTCACATACACAAACAGTGTCTACACTTTAGAGCTTCCTTCTCTGTAGCTGGGTGGTGGCATGCAAGGGTGAATAGTTATCCTCTGTTTTCTAGATGAAAACACATACCGTGTTTCCCCCAAAATAAGACCTAGCCGGACCATCAGCTCTAATGTGTCTTTTGGAGCAAAAATTAATATAAGACCCGGTCTTACATTAAAATAAGTATAATATAATATAATACAATACAATATAATATATACCTGCTTCTTTTCTTTCCATGAGTAAGTGACATTCTGGTGTTTCTCTAAGTGGCCTCTCCAGCAGACTGGAGTCGCCAGCCCCTGACAGGTGTGCATCTGCTCCCCTCGCTTAGTCACTGTGTGAGCCACCTAGACACCAGGCTTCCCTTAAGTAGAGATTGGCAATGGTGACAATTAGGGGGTGATTTGGAAATGGGTCCGACATTCCTTTGGGAGTCAACCAAAGACCACTGACATCATCTGGAAAAACAAGACAACTGTACTCATAGAGACTAGGGTCAGATATTTCTTTAAGGAAGGCAGCCGACACTCTAGCAAGGATTTGGTGTATTTGTATATCAGAACTTTCTCCACCCAATAGAAGGAGCAAGCAACTGGGTGCTCAGGATGCATCACACTTGTGGATTTCACAACAGTCATTCGTCCCACACCCGGATCCTTGGACACCAGGGAGAGACGACTGAGGGATTCCAGGGCTATTATCTTACAAAAGTAGTGGGTATATCCCTAATTCAGATAGTCTCATCTCTGGTTAGGGTGCCAGGACTCCTTTCTAAGTCAACAACAGTGTTCTTGAGCTGAAAAGGTACACGAATATCCACAACAGGTAAAATCGCATGGCCAGTCAATTTGATGGTAAACAGTTTGCTGCTTTTTATTACTCCTTTGGCTGCATTTTCACAGGGTTTGCTTCACACACTGGGCTGCTGAGAAGGCACTTACCAGGGGGAGTTGGAGTGGCTTTGGTAAGTGAGGAAAGGGGGTGCAGGAATTTTGACTGGCACACAGGTTATTTTCTTTCCCCAATAGAAAGCCTGCGTGGTTTTCTCATGTTCATCCTGATCTTCATTTATCATCATAACAAGCAGTTATATGCCACTTGGCAGCTTTTAAGGGAATCAGGACAGGTATTATTGCCCTCTTTTACAGACAAGGAAGGGAGAGTCAGAAAGATAAAGTCGTCTGTCCACAGAAGTGACAAATGGTACAGGCAGGACTGGACCTCCCTCCAATGACTCCTGTTGCTCATAAGTTCTTCATGTTGCCTTATGATACCAACAGTCAGAGTCAGGAGATACATTTTTCTGGCTTGGCTTTGGTTTTTCCATTTGGTTTAATCATTCCCATTGGCAGAGGTTATTGCCACCTTTTGCAACTTTGTGCTGCCTCCATGACTTTCTCATGTACAAATTCACTCCCATTCGTAACATTTCCCACCACCAGTCCCAAGTCTCTCCCCCGCCCCTCTCCTCCACCCTTCCACATCTCATGCCCTCGTAATAGGCTACAATGTCTATAACCATGTACCATCCACAATGTAGTGGGAGGCAGTGGTGAAGTTGACTCGAGATTCCAGAAGACAGTAAAACAAGCATTTAGAGCAGGATGCTTGAATGGGGAAAGTTTCCTCAAAAGGTGGTGAGTCCATCCAGACTGCAAAAGAAAGACCCCGGAGGAGGCAAGCATGGAACAGAAGTTTGGTGAGATTAGGAGACCAGCTTGATTAAAGAGGGCAGAGATGACAGGTAAGAAATGACACAGGAGGTATGTGCAGAAGGGTCTTGAAGTGATACTCGTGGAAACAGAACAGTAATTACTTTAAACAGCTTATGCAGATAGATTGCTTCATTATTAAAAGGCAGAGAAATAAAGGTTTAAACTCACCCGTAAGATTTCTTCAACACAGCTTGGATCACTAGCAAGGCTTACCTAAAACAAAATAAACAAACAACAAAAAATTAAGCACAATCTAGTTATTCTCAGAGAAGCTTATTGCATAATATTTTACTGTGTAGGAAAAATTGCAAAGGAAATAAAAATAGCTATCAATGTGTTTTTTTTTGTTCCTATTAAATACAAAGCAGTAAGTATCTGCAAATGGCCAGTTCTGTTTTACTTTAACGAAGCAGTAAGACTACAGTGCAAGTTGCAGAAGGGAGAATGACTTGTTCTGTCAGATTTTGCTGTGGGGACAACTGAGCCACCCTCCCCTATTGTCCGGGTTTCAGTATGCTCGTTATCCAGACAAGGAGCTCAACTTTCTGACCTTTAAGGCCCCTTTCACCTTCTGACATAGTCTATGATGTTACTCATCATCAGAGATTTTTAAAAGATGAGGCCTATGGGAAACACTTCGATGATTAAATTAAGTTGTCTTTGAACTTAGGAGTCCAACCAGATGCCCACAATTCTTACCCAAGACACTAAGGGTAAAACTCCTGCATAAACTGCATGCTTGCCTTGGCACTTACAAAGAATCTCAGAAATACACAAAGTGAATCCATGAGCCATCTTTCCCAATGGGATGCCTTCCTAATAGATCAAAATTCAAGCAACTAGCAGGGATGTACTGAGGACTCACTCCATGTCTGGCAGGTGGCCCTTTCTTCCAGGGGTTCTACAGTCAGGGAAAACAAGAAGCCAAACACCAAAGTGAGACCCCAGCGATAAGGCAGTGCATGGCAAGGGACCTGAGAGTGGGACGGCCACCTGGAGAAAGGTCTGTGGGGCCTGATATCACCTGCGCAGGTTATGGGCATCCCCCAAACATTCCTGACACTCTCCATACCTTCATCCTTTCCAGGATTGCAACCTGATCACTTCTACCTCCCTCCAGTTCTGGTAAGGAGAACATTTGGTCTCTCTGACTCACTACCTTGGGAGATGAAAGGCCAGCCCTATACAGACAGCACTGCCACACAGGCCACATACTAGGCCTCTGGCAAGGGCATTTAAGCCCTAACCCCTTAGTTACTCTGATACACTGCAGTATGAAGCATTACTATATTTGGGGAAATGGGGGATAGAGTATGGCTTCAGTTTTCCTCAACATTAAAAAAAATACGTGCTAAAATCATCGGCAAATCTCAAATTAGTATGAAAGTCACGACTGTCCATACATACATTTCAGCCAATGTTTACTGAATGTAAAGGCCCCTGCTCCCAGGAACATAAAATCCTTAGTGGGGGAGGCAGGCTGAGAAAGAGTCACAAACAATGCGGGGCCATCCAGCCTGGGTTATCCTGGTGTAATTAATTACAGTGTCCCCTTTCCTCTTCAAAAACGTCCCAGTTTGGAAGACAAATTACACAGTCACCTTCCAAGAGCAATCATATTCCAATACTGGGTAGAAAGAACAGCAGAAAGAAAGGCTAAAAAAGTTGGCTGGGCAAACATTGTAAAGAACACATTGTAAGTACATTGTAAATAGGGAACCCTAGGTGGTTTGGCCTAGCACAGTTTGTTCATTCATTCATTCACTCATTCATTCAACAAATATTTTTGGAGGGCCAAGGACTATACCACCAGACTTGTACTAGGCACAGATACAATGGGAAGTAAAGGGAAACACGGTTTCCTCCCTCATGGAGTTTGCCCAACACTCAAGAGGAAGGAAGATATGAAGAATCACACAGTTAATGTACAACTGTGACTGTGGTAAGTGCTACAAAGGGCACCATCCCATGGACACTAGATCTGCAAAATGAAAGGTTCCATGTCTGAATGAGTGTGGGAAATGCTGAAATCCATTGCCTTCTTGGAGACCCATGATGCAAATTAAAGGCTCTGAGACATCTATTGAATTGATTTAGTGCAGCATGTTCCCAACTTTCTTGACCACTGAATTCTTGGGTTTTTCATTTTCGTGTCACCCCACCCCCACGATTAACAATTATTACCATTCCACAGAACAAGTGTTTGCAGAACATACACTGGGAGATACTAGTTTAACATATTAAGGGATTATAGGACTGAAATGATTATTCTTAACAGCAAATAAAATCTCATTCCATTGCTCAATGCTCCAGGAACTATATTTTCTAAGACAATTCTTGAACTTCTAACAAATACCTTCCCCAAAGGTCAAAATGATTATAGCAAAGACTTCAATCTTTGATATCATTGTTGCATTGTATCAGCATTGCTGCCTGGGCTAAAAATGTATAGGCCACACTCAGGAAAAGGTCTTTGTTCTCCTTTGTCCAAACAAACACGTACATGTTAATTAACGAGGAAAAATATCAACAATATGCAGACACAGCAAGAACACTTGCCTATGAGTCTAACAAGTTAGATGGGAGTCCCAGCCTTACTGCTTGGTAGCAGGACTCAGTAACTTTACCCCTCTAAGTTCTGCATTTCCCAACTGTAAAATAAAATAGAATAAAATAAAATAACAACAACAATAATAATACCTACTCCTTTCAAATCTCACAGGGTTTCTGTGAGCAGCAAATGGAATAAGCAATGTGAATGCGCTTCGTAACCCACAAAGCCCCATACAATGCGTCAGGTTATCACCCCCTCGTCCTGTTGCTCTCCTTACTTCTTTATTATTAAGTCTAGTCTTCTCATCTCTTCAAGGTAAGATCTAACTCACTCTTGCCAACTGCAAATACCATCTCTACACCTGGTATTATAAATATCCATTTCCTTATGGGGGAAATGTTGTCAAAATAGAAAGAGTCGTGGACTCTGGGGCATTGCAGCAAATCTAATAATGACTTATTAGGGTCAGTAGCACTCAGGATTGGGAAAACTCTACAGACAAGGGTTGTCAAATAAATATGCATCTACAGGAAGTGTTCAGATTCCTTTTTCTTTTTAAGAAAATACTGGAATCCAGCATTCATATGGAGTTGCTAGTCCTGTAAACTCAGCTAGCCCTGTCCCACAGCTGTTTTCACTGCAATACAACTACATTGTAGCCACAAGTGCCCCACCCCCACCCCACAAGTGCTTTAGAATTAAGTGGCGCGGATTTCCTCTGTGCCTAGAACGGTGTGAGGCATGAGGGGGTTGGTAATACAAATAACTATGAGACATGGCCTCTTTCTCTCAGGGTTACATGTCTAGATGGGATGGGAAAACAAACAATTAGAGACCCACTGGGACATACATTGTAAGGTAGTCATGACAAGGGTAATAGGATCGTATTCATTCACCCCTCTGCCTATTCATCAGTTCTCCCATTTATTTCTTTAGACAACAAATCCTGATTGAGCTCACACTGTGCTCAGGATGGTGCCAAGAAGGAGGATTTAAAGACACTGAAGACAACATAATTCCTGCCCTCAAGACTCCACGCAAATTGGGGAGACAGACATTTACACGGGAGACAGACAATACTGAGCAGCAGGTCTGATTTAGGTGTCAGGGGGCAGGGTACCTACCGGGTTCACGGACAGAGCCATGTCCGACAGAAGCTCCCAGCCGCCGAGGTCTGCCCTGTAGTCGTCACTCCCTATGGGACTGAGAGGCCAAAGACTTGACATGGCTGAGAAGTGGTGTGGCCACTTGAGGCCACTTCAGTCTCTGACCCCCTGCAGAGCTGCGCTGGGGTCACTCTCTACAGTGGAAGAAAGCTGAACTAAGGCTGGACTCGGCCTGAATTTTGTCCAGTTGTTTTTTCTCTCTCTCTCCCTTTCTCTCTCTGACACAGACCCCTCTCGCAGGGATTCTGCAGTCACTTGGACAGGTGTGAAAGGAGACTGAGGAAGAGCACTAACGAGTGGTGACACTGGGATTAGCACTGCTGCCCGACCAGTTGCCAAGCGGCTCTTTAATTCCGGAGCCACCTTCTCCTCTCTTGAAATCCACTCTTGAGTATTCAGATAGTCCACAAAGCGCAAGTTAGCCACTCAGAGCTGCAGCGTCCTTTGGCGTTCCCCTTCCTGCCCCCTCCTCCTAGAGTAGAAAGCAAGCTGCATGCCGCACAGGAAAAGCGCTGCTCTCAGTCCTGGCCTCAGCAGACCCTCTTGTGCTGGGCAGGAGGTGGTCCGCTGAGGGCCAGGGGAAGCAGGCGCACGTCGGACAGGTGGTGAGTTTACCGAGAGCCCTCACAAGTGCCTACCCTCTCTGCATGTGACGGTGCAGGCTGCCACCCCATGTAGCCAGTGAGAGACCATGCACGGCTCATCTGCCTGGTGAGAAATACATATCTTAGGAAATAATCAGGGTACCTTTGAATCAGCACATATTCAATTAACTGCAGCAACAATAAATGAACTGCATAGGATGTTTTAATCATTCTGGAATTAATCAGTTTGGAGCATCCTTCTTGGCGATTAGGGTAATATGAGATATCAAAAATACCCTGATTGTGGCATTGCGAAACATAAGCAGCAGCTAGCACTAATAGAAAACATGGAGATTAATGTAAAACATTGAAAGAATAATGATCATTACATAGTTAACCCGGGGGAGGTGAATGCATGCTTCTGAGTACATTATTATTAAGATATTGCGAGGGAAGAGAGGTCATTTTCCCCCTCTAAAATCATCCTGAGGTTGTCCCACAATGCCTGGCAATCAGAGCCTACTATTTGAGATATATTCCACTGTGCCACAGACTTCGCAAAGTAAAACTCCAAAATAGCAAGTTGAATTGCCGACGAATACTTGGATTCCCCCAACGAAGGACAGTGACACCGAGTGACACACCACTAACACCAAATACCATGCTATCAGCCCAGTTAAAAAAATATCCATGACTGACACCCATGGCGGCTTCTAAACCAATTCCATTTGTATTTTTGTTAACGAATTTCCACATTTATCCCCATGATTGATTTACAGGACACAGAACTCCCCTGAAATGGCATTACTAATAAAATGAAAACTCAGGTTATGATATTGTACTACCAAATGAGTTTTCTGTCCTTTACAAATGTTTAATCCTCATTGTTGGTGATTTATAAAAACAAGGGGCAGCAGCTTTTATAACAAGGGGAGGCTTTATCTCCCCTCCCCATCCACGGAGGCCAAGTTTTCCAATTTGGAAAACTCCGAACCCAGTTCACATTAGGGTCCTTCTGTCCCCTGCTTCCTGCCTTGTCTTAACCTGTCCCTATTCTAGTTTGTGTTCATGAGTCTATGATTAAATGAAAACAGTTCATATTATATAAGCTGCAGACAGAAGTTCTCAGGTAATAGAACTTCAATCAAAACAAACAAACAAAAAAGATTTTTACAAAAGTGACATGTGACAGCCAACTAGCTCATCTTCCAATTTCATTTTAATACATCAAAAGTCCTGAGTGTCCAAAGAGTGGGTGTTTACCTTAAAATATGGCTTCTGATCAATTTTTAAGGCAGTCACATGGTCAAAATACCCCATGTAAAACAGGCTAGTAGTCACCATTCCCTCTAAGAAAACAAGGAACCAAAAGTAGAGTGTGAAGATCAAAGGAATTTAACATTTGCCATTTTAAGCCAAGTCCGGAAAATGAAATTTTTTTCTAGAATCTTACATGAAAGCAGAACTAAAAGGGAAGAGACAGTAATCACATTTTATTTATGTGAGAACTTAAATGAGATAATTTACTATATTTTCTGGGAACATCAAGGGGTAGTGGAAAGAGCATGGATTTTGAAGCTGGACAAATTTGGATTTTAATCTCAGCTCCGATACTTAACTTGCTTTGTAAACTTGGGCAAAATACTTGAACATCTCTGAGCCTCTGTTTCCCTATCTACATAAGAGGAATTTAAAAATCCACTTCTAGGATTGTCGTGAAGTTGAGATGACCTGAGGTACATAAAAGTATCTCAGCCTGGTAGGGGGTCCGTCAGATGTCTCCAACATCACCTTCTATTCTAAGTTCCCTCTAAGGCCCTTGGAAAGGCATTGGCACCCTGAGCCTTGGGACCATTGAGTTGATAGTGTGGACGCCTTGTCGATTGCCCCCCCATGACAGCTTGTGAATGTCACTAATTATTAAATTCTATTCAAGGGCCTGGTGTACAAAGGAGTGTCAGGCTGCTACTCCATCTGGTGGCTCTCACTGAAGGTGACAAAGGAGGCTGGAAATGGGACTTGAGGGGGTAAGACAACAGAGACAGAAGCGGGATTGGGGGTGGAGCTGTGGGGGAAGGGTGGGGGACTTGCTTCATTATGAGGCCATCTCTTCACTGATTACATTAGGTATGGGCAACAGTGGAATTCATATGCAGAAAGTCCCATCATCAGCTAAGAGTACCTAATGGCAGATGGAATTTCAAGTGAAGAGTGCTTAATTCGGTGGGTTCTGAATAGCCATTAGCTCACTGTTCATTTATTTGGTCTAATAATTAGTTTCTACAGACGACTGACCTATAAACAGGGAGGGGAGCTTTAATCTTAAGGAAAAATAAGGTAGACATCTAGGAAGAATAACCTAAGAAACCAAGATCCTATCTGGAAGCACCTGGCTGTCTGACCTACATTCCTCCCAGGATGCTTTGCCTCTGATCACCTGGGCTGGGTAGTGAGGTCATTCTGGCTGCTGCTGCCACTGCCCATACCCGTGGCCAGGCTGTGTGGTCTCTGCTGGTCAGGTTCTCCAGGGCCAGACTCCCTCCTTACACATTCTCCGGGCTTCTCTCCTAGATTTCTTAATTCTGGGGCTCACACTCAAGCTGTATTCTCCTCCTTCTCTTTGTCAGCCGCCAGACTCTGACCCAGCTTGCTTGCCCCTTCCTGTCTGTGCTCTTCTCAGCCTTCTGTCTGCTCTTGGTGCCTGCCCTGCAATCCAAATAACTTCCAGCCATGCTCCCTTCCTTTTGAAATTCCTGGGCATGCATCTGACGCCTCCACGGGATACCCACTCCAAGGGTCCATGGGATACACACTTCTGTCCTGTCTAAGTCTTAGTACCACAACCCAGGACCATTTAACATTAAAGTCTTGATTCCACTCAAATCCCTACTTATTGTGCTTCTATTAATATTACTGGCTAACTCGTGCACAGGCCCCTAATTTTTTCTAGTAAAAGAAGATACTGGAAAAATACAGATGTACAAATCGGAGCAAAGTAAGGCAATGTCTAAACTCTATTGATAGCCAATGTTAACAAGGCTAATCTAAATGCATGATCTAAATATATAAAAAGATATATCAGGAAGCAAGTTCACTTCTGAATTTTCTCAAATAAAGAGTAAATGTTAGAGTTTTTAGAGCTTTTGAGTACGCCACGATCACAGCAAACTCTCATAGTAGTATAGAGCACCTAAATAATTGCAAAGCAGTGATCTCACTTTTAGGTACATATGATCTAATACAACAGTGAAAAGAAAAAACATACTGCTAGTTAGGAAACTGTAGTGTCATGTCCATGCTCTCCTGCGAATTAACTGTGATTTCAGACAACTCACTTTCTCAGTCTCCAATTTAAACAATGAAGCCATGGGAACATATTACAAAATTCCCAGTGTTTTTGTATTTCACATAACAGTACAAAATTAATAGGGGATCGACATAAAATCACCGATTTTTTTATTTTGCCAGGAAAGGACAATACAAAAACAACACCCAAAAGGCAGGAAAGACAGTTTCTTCATAAATATGACAGCAAACTTACGCCAACATCAAACACACTGACACATACCATTGTTTTCATATTTCCCATTTTGTCACAGAACAAATGGCACCTTTGCATTGGACTCGTTGCCAGGCAAGATGGCACCTCAGGTATCTTTTGGATTTTGTGGTTTATTCACCTTCTATTTATTCTACTATATTACAGATATTTTATTCTATGTAGCAGTACACTTCACAACATTCAATTCTCTATATTCTACGCATGGATTATTTTCTCTGTGGATTGATTATTAATGCTAACTTTCAAATCCCAGATACAGTCTCTCTTCCCCTGATGATGATTTTAAATGCATGGGGAATTAAAATTAGTTTTTGTACTAACCAATACAAACACAATGAAGAAGGCAACCCTTATGTAAAAAGTCCTATGTAGTAGCATGTACCATACGTGTACTATAGGCCTCACCTAAAAAACTGCTTTCACACCTTAGTCATCCTAAGATGAAACTGAACCAGGAGACCATATATAGTACCTTTTGCTAGGAGTCTACATTCCACACAGCATAGCATATCATCTATCATGTGCCATGTATTCTAAGGACACCCATGAACGCTTAGGAGTTTCTAAGAAGGCAGGAGGAAAACCAGGTGAGCATAGTGTCCCAGAAGCATGAAGAAGAAAGGGCTTCAAAGAGAAAGTGGCCGTTAAGTTAGATAAAGATGCAGAATCGGTCATTGGGTTTCGCAAGATCTAAGTCATTGACCATTGTGCTTAAGAGCTATTTCAGCGGCAAGCCATGGACGAAAATCTGAAGGAGTGTGTTGAGGGGAGAAGGAGAGGGGCAAATGGAAAGAGTGAATAAACAATTCCTACTGTGAGAGGCAGCAGAGAAATGGGTGAGAGCAAGTCAGGATATGGAAGTCAAGATTCTTCGTTTTTTTAAGAGTGATGATATTAGGGCATATTTATATACCGGTCAGGACAACTCAGTGGAGAGGGGAACAGTGTAGCAAAAGAGAAAGTGGGAGATGGTAAAAGTAAAGTCCTTGAGAAAGAGAAGGGTGATCGAGACACAGTTGGAGAGGCTGGCCTGAAATAGCAGCAAGGACATTTCTGGACATTTTTTCCATTGTAACAGGAAGGAAGGTACATAAGCTGTCTGGTGGAGAAATTAAAGATGAGAAGATGAGGTGGTAGTTGTCTGATTATATCTATTTTTGTCTATGAAGTATGTGGCGAGATCATCCACCGAGAATGGGGGTGGTTATTGAAAAGATGAGGAGAAAGGAGACTTGGGAAATAGCTGTCTTGGAGAGCTGGAACGTGAATTTGCTGGGAAAGTGTAACAGCTCTCTCGCGATGTTTAAGGGAGAGAGAGTGTTAGCTACAGTGAAACACAGGAGACGCTGCATATGCCCGGAGTATGGAGATAAAGGGGGGACAAGGCAGTGGAAAAGGTGAGAACTGAGGCCAACTAACTCTGATGACTTAGAAAGTGACACTCTCATCCCCACTATTAGCTATACTGCCCTTTCCAACACTGATTAGCTAATTAACCACTGTTTGCAGTTCTCCAACTGCTCTACTCTACAAGAGGCTTCATTCTGAGTGGAACAAGCGGAGACCCTAGGAATAGGAGTAATGATTTTCTGGGATCCCACAGTGGTGAATTCCATAATATTATTCAGAAGGCCAGATGAAATTAAGCCCAGGGCCAAATATGGCCCCAGGGCTTGAAGATCTCCTCCTCTCTGGGGCTAAATAAATTCAACTCTGTCTCTAGGGAAACAGAGAACTCGATTAACCCATATCCTCCTGAGAGAGATCATTTCTACATAACATTGGAAGGAGTTTCCGAATTGTTTAAAGAAGAGATATTTTTTAATCATTTAAATATTTTGTATTTAAGCAAACATCTCACATATTTACTATGTGATCTTAGCCAGAATCATTGTAAGATATGATTCTCGCTTTTTAAATTTATTTATTTTTTTCAGCTACAGTTGACATTCAATATTATTGTATATTAGTCTCAGGTGTACAGCATAGTGGTTAGACATTTATATAATTTATGCAGAGATTCCCCTCATTAGTCTAGCTCCCACCTGGCACTATACATAGTTGTTGTAACATTATTAACTATGTTTTATAATATATCTTGGATTGACAACTTCTTCAACACATTTATAGTTTCTGAAGATACAAGGACTTCCTCCTGGGGAGGGGGGGGATGAAGTAGGAGTTCAGAGTTTTCTGGTAGTTTCTGAAGACATTGCCATATGCATATTCTAGGCTCTTTAGACGCCGTAACCCCATTTATAAAAGAATCTTTCAAATATATATCTTATGTATATATTATTTTATATATCTTATTTATATGTTCAATACAGATCTTATTTATATATAATTTTTTGAAAATCTTTTGGAAAAGAAAGGCCTCTCCTTCACATTCACAATCCCTTACCCTAAAGAAACTACTTCATTGTCCTTCTAAATACATAGCTCATGATTTAAATGTCTGCTTTAAAACAAGAAACCCAGATTTCAGTTTGATTTTCTTCTAGCTAAAATTTCCTTAAAGCAGTGTAAGTGGAATAGACTTTATAAATCGTGCCCATCCATGCCCTCAATAAAAATGTGACAACAGAATACACTTGATAGAAAGTGGCTCCACTTTCAGACTAACCTCTAAGAAAGTTGGCGCCTTCTTGACTCTCTAAACCCTGCACTTAGCATTGTCTTAATTGCCAGTGGATGACATTGTGATTCCACAGAAACAGAATTACAATTGCTCTCCTTTGACAGAGAAGATCCTAAAGAACGAGCCGAGTGCATGGGAACTGAATCCTAGCCAGCTCCCCTATTATTTATAACTCTAATTAAAACACTTTTATCTATTAATGCCAAGTGACAGTGCTAAATATATTCAGGGAAGTGCACATTTTCCCCCTATACTTCTGAAATCTCTTAGATCCGCACCCACTTACATGTGGTTTAACTGCTCACTAAAATGAAACGATAGCTAAGAATAACTCACTTCCATTAGATTTATAAATCTCATTAATTAATTCTACATCTCCAATGGTGTAGAGACCAAACTCAAATGCAAGATCTAATTAAAGAGAAGTAAAAAAAATGTTAAGAAACAACACCGAGATTGAAACACAGAAGTAACTGTTTAGCCTCAAATTAATGAGGAGCTATGCTAAGCAAGCATGTCCATTAATCCCTAATGAGGATTTTAAACACATTAAAACTTCCTAATACAAAATGTTTGCCTTCCTTTTATCCAATAACAAATAAGCCAATAATTTTCTGGCTCTAAATGACACTATTAACTGTCACGGCATGTTTTATTTGACAAACCCTCCATTGAAATACTGTAAAACCAATTAATTTGCCTGCTGTGAAATGTGTTTCTTGATAGCTTTTATGTGATTATTTTTTCTTCTCAAAGAAATGTAAATAGGAGGTCAACGTAGGTGCCTGATTTTGCTTTAAAAAATATGCCACAGCAGCTATAGGTTTTCTACCCTGTTTGCAATTCAAATGAATTGAAAGCCAACCTCCATTTTCAGGTCACAATCTCAAATCGGTTCCCTGATAAGCAAACTGTGTCAGAGTAATAGTTTGATTACCATGAAGATGGTCTCAGATTTGAGAATGGAAAGTTGTTAAAATCACCACTTTGTTCAATTATAAATAATGACTCACAACCCTGGCCCATACCCTTCCTGCTTTGTTAAGTAACCTGGCATTGTTACCTATTTCCAGCTACATCCAGCCTTCCCCCAAATGCACCCACATGTGTGCCCAGGAAATCATTCTCTAAAATTGTAGTTCATTCCTGATGCTTTTATTTGAAAACACCACAATTTGTTACACTTTTTTTTTCTTGGCAGAAAAATCAATAGAACAAATACAAGAAGTTCCTGTTTCTTAAACTTCCCCTGGGCCTCACTTAGTATCTCCAGTTAGCTTGAGAGACGGCCCTGAGGCCCCATCTGGGCAGCATTTATGGGACACTCTGAAACACTTGGCTCATGGCAGGGCATGGCACTTTTCCAGAAAATCAGTCTACAAACTCAGACCCTTGACACAGTGTCATAAAGAAAGGGTCTGTGGCATTAAGTGTGGGCCTGCTCTGTAGAGCACCTTGAACCCATTGTATTAGACACTGAGGACCAAAGAGGGAGTGATGCAGGGTGTACCGAGGGTTATGGAGCCTAACGGTTTGTGCCAGTTAACATGGGCAGCATATGCGTGGCACCAACGATCCTAGCTTGTCTCACATCCACATGAAAACCAGGGACTGTTATTTCTTAGCTGTGAAAGTATGCAGGATAAACAAACATCTGGCAGGTGTTTATAATTCCAGGTATAATTACAACACATTACTGAGAGAAATAAAATACACCCAGTGAAATAACCACACTGACTCCTGGCTGGAACCAATGTGTTAGGGTACTTCCAAACTTGGGGTTTGGAAAATTGGATCGTGTTAAGAAACTTGTCCCAAATGGAAAATGTACATTGCACCCTCACTGTGCACACAGTACACTGTACTAAGCATTATGGGAAATTCAGCAGATGATGAAGAGTCAATGGTCACAGGGAACATCTACTCTCGATGAATAGACGAGACC
This sequence comes from Rhinolophus sinicus, assembly GCF_036562045.2. Taxonomy (NCBI): domain Eukaryota; kingdom Metazoa; phylum Chordata; class Mammalia; order Chiroptera; family Rhinolophidae; genus Rhinolophus; species Rhinolophus sinicus. Next base: position 107,855,579 of record NC_133768.1, on the reverse strand, counting down.
TACATACCTAATATTAGTAAAAGACAATCCAGTTAGCTCATATTTTCTGGTCCCTCAATCAGGCATATGGGCAGATGGAGGATTTTTCTTTGAGTGGGTATGAGAACCAATTTCGGTTACATGACTTAGATGGCCAGATATAGGAATTTCCAGAATATCTATATGGGGAGAATGAAAGCGATCATTTCAAATCAGGACTATTCTAGAACTCCCAGACTGTGTGGTGATCCTACTTTTATAATATGGATGGAGGGCTTTGACAAAAACTATAATAGGAAGTCGCAGAAGAGAAAACTGTCCATGGATCTGGGTTGGTCAGGCGAAGAAGTGAGACTTGACCTTAACTTTGAATAGCAGAGAAGATTCAGATAGGTAGTGACTATGGCACTGTGTAACTTTGGGCCAGTCTCAGTCTTTCCAGATAGAAAACAAATGGATTGACTGAGAATCTAAACTGTAAAGTGACTCCAATCTGTTAAAACAACTCTATCAATCTGTGGGCCGATGTAAATTAACTTCAAAACTTCAACTTCTGTTCACCGGCTGATTCATAGACGGCTCCAATCTAAAATGAATAACAATGCATTTCACAGGTACAGAACCCCCCATGAGCTACAGAAGTAAAAATGTCAAGCCATTCTAGCAAACATTTTCAAAATGGAAACAGACAGATATTGTTTTAGAACTCCAGTGGAAGCATTAAAATGTGGACGGTTTAATTTTTAATATCAGGAAGGCCACAGTGACAATTAGATGTCATTTTCAAAAACAACATGTTGGCCCCAAAGCTAAAGTGTCTCAATTATGTGAGAGCTTCTTGTTAAATGAGAACTTACTGTTAAATGGTAGCAAAAATATAACCTGTGCTTGGCTAAATTAATAAACTCAAAGCCAAAACATGTAGAAATGGCTCTGTCTGAAAAGATTATGTAGAAAAAAAATCCCATAATAGTTCCTAAATCTCCCTTTTTTTAATCAAGATTCGGGAATGTACTGAGACCACCAGACATCAAGTGTGCTTGCGACCTTTTCAACTGTCAGACCAGACAGACTTTTATCTTATGCGAATCAACCCAAAGCCTCAAAGGTGCAGTGTCAGAGCATGAATCCATTTCACTAGACAGTCATTGAAATTATAATTCAAAGTTCAACTTACTTTCGCATTTTCTACTGCAATACTTTTGGCAGCCCAGGGCAGAAAGTCGAAACCTGGTTTCCAATGGAGACCACTTCTAGGGGTTTTTAAATGTTGGCAGTAAGAATTCCTTCTTGTCAAAGAGACCAGCAGTTGCTGGATTTCATTAATTTCCTTTCAGTGACTGCTGCTCACACTTAGGAAGCCTTTCTTTACCTAAGGATGTTGACCTGCTGTTGGACCCCGTCACAAACAGACACGAAGAGACACTGATATATTAGGAGATTGGAAAATTCCCTCCAGTGGCCTTCACAGACTCCACAACTTCCATTTATTCTCACTGATGCCATGAGTACAAAAAAGATTTGTGGCAAAGACATATAGCTGGAATCTATAAAAGCTCCCAACTCAAGATAAATAAACTAACTAACATATATTACACTATAAAGTGTTATTTGAAGATCTTTACAATCAGTTTCAAGGTTTTTCTTCATTCAAACGGGTTATCATAAAGAAGAGGGTCATTTAAATTTTAAAATAATAACCGATTTAAATGATGCAATTACTAATAGTTCATGTACATTTAGTTGGGTACCCACAAGGCTCTGGACTGAGGGTGTAATGTAAATAAAAATGTATTATGATCACACTAATCTTGAAACAATCTTCAAATTATGTAGCCTCACACTTAGGTATACTTATGAAATACATTTCATTAATTTCTAAATGTTTTGCCTTTGTTTTACAATCCACGCTCAAAAGGAAAGCATGACACCCAGCTTATCAGCCTGCTACAAGGTTTTTAAGCAGCATCTACCATCTATTTTATGATGATAAGCTTTCTAATTAGCATTTTCAATATTCTCAGTTTCTCTTCTCTGTAAATGATCATCTAACCCCAAGTGAGATCTCCTAAATCCTTAATGTGAAGATATTAACCCCTTAATTCAAAACCCTAAGATTATCACCCTGGTGGCATATGAAAACAAAAGGGAATGAGGGCCTTTACATGAGGGCGATATTAAAAATATCTCTATTATTACTGTTAGTAAGACCACTGCTCACCCAAATAATTCCTCAGAAGTTTAGGGTACATACTACGTTACAAAGTCCTTTTACATCCTTTCCACTCCCCCCCAAGCCCCCTTCCCAGAACATTTATTCCTTATTAAAACCCCGTGAAGTAGGCCAAGAAGATAGAATGAGCTTTATTTTAAAGATTGGAAAAAAAACACAACAACAATAAAAAACCCTGAGTCTTCAAAAGGTTACATGACTTGTCTGCGCTTTTATGGCTATTTAGTGGTGAATATTAGGCCCTGGGTTTTCAGATAGCCAATCCAGTACATCTTCCATTATTTCATACTGCTGGTGTCTATAAAGACAGACTTACAGAGCTCCTACTAAAGCCACAGGAATTCGGGAGCTGAGTTCATGAATTTCAATTGAGAGGATATTTATCACTGTTACAGGGTAAACAATGTTATCACAAATTCCAAACTATCAACATAAAAGACAAAAAAACAAACAAACAAAAAAACACTGCTGATCTAAAAAGACACCTACACAATGGCATGTTGAAAACTTGAGAGAGGAAGAAGAGCATATTGAAGTAACATCACCTGTACAATCATGACTCACAGTCTGTGCTTCGAAGAGCACCAGCTATTGTCACTGGTAAACCAACTCTTTCCTCCTGGCAGGCCTCCAAAATTGCTGAGCATTGAGGACTTAGGTTCAACTCTGAGGTCAGCACCTTGCTACTCCAATCCTTGACTCTTCCTTTCGACTTTGTCTCTTGGCCATTTTACATCCAATTAAAATTTGTACAGGGTCATTATCAATCCAAATATGCCATGAAAACTGTCCTCCCATGAACACCCACGGTCAATATTGATTTGAGATGTCATGAATTTGTGGTGAAATGAGCTTCCTGGTGTCACGCCAAGGCCGGAATAAAGAAATACATTTGATCACTCAACACAATCTAGCCTTCCTCTTTTATTGCTCTATTCAGGGAATGGGGAAACAGCCAAATAGAGCTGGCAGGGCAACCCTTCCATCTTTCAAAATTTGCTTACTTAAAGTAAGATGGGCACTCTGAAAAAAACTGCCCCCAACAGCCATTACAGGTACGGTACAGGCCCTTGGTCCAAAGCATTAAAGCTCTGACGGTGATCTACTGAATCTGATGGAGGGTAGGAAGGAGAAGGACCCTGTCATAAACGAAATAACTCTCTAATGATCAATGTGCCATCTGTCACATGCAATTCTAATGCAACAGGTTCATTCTCAATGGAATGCTTTTCAGTTGCTTGTCCAGTAATGGATACACTCATCTCATGATACACTGTTGACAGAGAAAGGGTCCTGAGGATTATACACTCCAGTCTTCTAGCGTGTGACCCAATTTAAAGACGAGGACGAATGAATTGCAGAGTGGTAAAAGAATTTGCCCATGGTCACACAGCCAAGTGAACGGAAGGCCTGGGAATAAATTTTGGTCCATCTGATTGAAAAGGTTACGTTTTTGTAGTCATATTACACAACCACTGCTTACATAACTCCCATGACAGGGGATTCATGACTTTATAATTCCATTTGATTCAATTCAATTCATTTCAGTTTAATTAAGCAACTCAAGAAGCTCTAATCAAGCTTCTACTATAAGATCTAATAGATCTATCTATCTACACAGTCTCTTCTGTATTCTGTTGGGAAGAGAGGGGAGGTGAGATGTGCCCTGCCTTACTCTTGAAAACAAATACTAATGGAGTATCTCTTTTAAAAATTTAAATAGTGTGATGGCATGGTGATTACTAAAGCTGTGATGAAAAGATGTCTGAGAAAGCACTGTGTAAGCAAGACAGAAGACACATAAAAGGGAGGCAAAGTCTGGCACCTTTTTCATATGCTAGCTCTGCAGCCATCCAGCAGGGCAGGCCCTGCCCTCCTCCACCATCGCCACCAAAGGCTGGATCATCAGGAAGTCAGAATCCAGCTTTGCCTCATGCCAAGTGTGCTAGGCAACAGGCTGGAGCTCCTTAGATTCTTTGGCTGTAGAGCACGCTGAGGTTTACTGGCGCATAGCGGCCACGGTCACTGCTTTGGCTTCCGTAGCGCCATGTTCAGCCTAAACAACTGAGCCAATCAAAGCAAGGCAATGAGGAAATGTAATGCTAGCAAGTTAGAGGTATTGAGAACAGAAGGTTAGATGAATAAACCCATGTTTTAAATTATGGTTTAAGTGCAGAAAATAATAGTATTCGTTAACTTCTGAAGAGACATACACTGGAACACTTACAAATGCCCCCACTTCTGTAAATGATCCATCCACGCCTCCTTTCTAATGGTGTATATTTCAAAAGTGAAATTCGACATACTGAGTGCTATTTCTGAAAATTTAGGCAATGTCTTAGCCTCTTCCTTTCTTTTCTACCTGATTTCACTAATGTAGTTCCATCATCCAGCCCTTAAATGGAAGAGCCACACGAAAGAGGGAATGATCAGTTTTAATGGGGTTCCCTAATTAGGCCATCCAAACCATGGCCTAATAGGAACTTCTACGCCTTGTGCTTCTAGACTCTAGAGTGAACACTTGGTGATAGCTGCTCCCAAGCACATTGAATGCTATAAACAGACCACCCCAGCATTTGCATTTTACATTATTTTCACAGCTTAACCGTATACTGAGTTAAAGGCAAGATGCAAAACCGAAAACTATGTATCAACAATGCCTTTTGTTGCTATAGCTTTAGTATTAAAATAGTCATATAAAGAGCTGTTGTTTATAGAAATGCTTGCTGAGCACTCTCAATGGGCCACGCCTATCCTTTATCTTACTTAATCTCCAT